>NW_017731513.1:419395-433969 GCF_001890085.2 Hipposideros armiger | reverse complement strand
GACAGCAACTTGTCTGTTCCCCTTCCCCCAATTCCCCAACAGTTTCCATCCCCCCAATTCCCCAATAAAAATCTTAAAAAAAAAAAAAGAAGCTGCCATTGACACAGCATAGCAGTGTCTGGGTTTGTGGCTATATGCTGGGGCGGTAGAAGCCTATAGATTTTTAGGATGCTTTGAAAGTACAGTGAAAACAAACTTTAGTGTCAGCAGCTGGAATTTCTTGCACGCTCATGTGGCCTCTGAAACAACCTTTGGCATTATGTAAAATCTGAATCAGCACCTCAAAGGGAGCTCGTGTTTGTCATGTGAAGCATTTTCCATTGTCCTATGTGTTTTAGGGTGATTTCAGCTATAAAATTATCATCAGAATCCAGGGAAATTGAGGAGAAAACCTTCCAGGCAATGTTAGATATTCAGTGGGAAAATGGGCAATTGACAGATGTCATGTGGTTCCTTCAACTGAATGCATTTTAAGCCATAATGAGTTTCACTGATTTTATGTGCGTTTCAGGAATATTTAAAAATACACAGATAATGCTTTCTTTAATTTTCACAAGTTACAGGAGATTCACACTCAATTTTGGATACGTTTCTACGTTCACATTCATGTACAATCGTGTAGAATGTTGGGGCTCTAGGTGTGAAGCTAAAGAAATCAAGGCATTAACACTTTGTGAATGCTCCCTCGTTACCAAGCAGTGGGGAGCTAGTTTCTATGACTTAACGCAGAAGCCACATTTCTAGGTTTTCAGTGAATTGATGCCACGTCTGAATCTTGATTAAGCCATCCTGGTTTCTTAGTGGAACCTGGAGTGGCCATATGATTTATCACCCAAAGTAGGACACTTTGGCGGAGAATGGAGGCTACAGTGGGAGGCCAGAAATCAGAGCTGTGTCCCAGACACCAGAGGGGATGGGAGAGGGTTTGGGAGTCGGGCGTATCTAGGATTCAGTCACAGCCTTAACTCCTGCTCACTTTATAGATTTTAGCACACAACGTGGGCTGTTTCAGACCCATAATGTGGGGGACTGAGACCTAACTCACGGTCCCTGGGGAGCGTGTATTCAGGGGGAAACATGTACATGACCAGCACAGAGCCGTTTCAGGAATGAAATCTAAGCAAAGGTGGGGAGGCGGGGAGAATTATGTTCAACGATTGGAGAAGCTATTGAAAGAGAATCCTGGTACCTCTGCCCTGGGCTAAGTTACTCCAAGGCCATAGTGTAGAGCTAGTTACTCAGTGACTATCAAAGCAACGGTAGCGGTTCTGAGCATTCCCCGACATACACAGGACCTATTTCTTTAACTAAAATCATAATAATTGAAGTGACGCAATACTGAACTATAGCACCCATTAGTCCTAGCATTAGAGCAATGAACCGTATAACGGAGAAATGATTTCTAAGTTCCTAGGTCTCCGATTGATGGCTTTAAAGTGGTAACTTTTGACAACAAAGGTTTCTTTGGAAGAGAATTAAATTTTCTCCTTCTTCTTAAAATTAGAGTCCCAGGTCATATCTACCCATAGAAACATACTTAACACTGAACTCCCGAACTCCGCAGATGGCCGCAGGTCACCACAGGGGACCTCACGGGGCATGCAAGGCTCTTGACGGTTAAGAGGGTGTTCAGTGGTCATGTCAAGTACACATGTGAGGGTGCTGGCAATGGTCCTAAGATGCTTTCTACTCAGAGACGTGCTGGCATAGTCTCATTTTTTGAGATGAAGGGCTGCAGGCTCTTTCCCTGCGCTTTTCAATTACAGTAACCCAGCCACCTGACCCTCCTCCCGGACCTCGTCCACAGGGTTCGTGCCACTGCGCCTTCTCGGCCACAACTGGCTCAGCACATCACCTACAGTGCTCCCCCAATCTGCTTCAATGGTTAGCTTTATTTCTCCATCTTTCTACTAAAACGCCTATTTCTACTTTTAACTATTCTTCCTATAATGACGTTTAATGAACTTGTCATCATTTTCAACAGCAATCTTGATTTTTACCAACTTAGGGAGTCTCTAATGCATTTCAAATGACAAATTTACATATTGTGTTGCTTATTTTTGACACTGAATGTTTACAGATGAAATAACTTCAAACACTTTACTTGTTCAATGGAAAGCATTTGCGTCTATCTCTGAACTTAACTGCTGCCAAAACTTGGGGTTTGGAGTACATTTCTGCATTTCAGTACATTTTTCTATTTGCCTTGTAATTAGAATTTATTTAATGCAACACATATTTTTTATGTATTGCTGATTGTGCATAGAAATAAGGGATCTAATAGGGTGGTTCTGTATATATTATTAATCACGTTACAACTATTAACTATATTAATGATATTAACTATATTAATAATAATCATAGCAACATTTGTATTGTGTCCTCCATGTTGTCTGGCTTCACTGTTCTAAATGAATGTCGAGGTTTTAGAAATTCATATCCTCCATGTAACAAAGATTTGGAAAAACATATGCCGTCATTATGGATTGCTAAGAAAAGGTTGACTATTATTAATTACTCAGCTGTTTTGCAAAAAATAATACAAAGGGTGGGAGGTCTTGAAGACAAGGTATCAACTGTAAAAGGATTTAATTCAACCAACGTTCACTGCGGGAATGGCACCAAGCCGTGATATGACGCTGGACGGGCTGCTGGACGCACCACGGTGACGCTTTCCATCCAGGACACACTCCAGTGAGGAGGATTCGGTGAGGAAACCGCCCCAGAAGGCAACGCAACCGCCATGTACTCTCTGTATAACTTTTGTGAAGCTATTTCAATATTATGAAAATATCTGTGTATGTACCTGTGCACACAAATACACACCGAGTCTCAATTCAGTTAAATACACTGGATATGTATTTCAATAATGGATGTACTATTTCTTACCAAATTATGGACGGTGTTTATCTAATGATTATAGAACATTGGAATTAAACCCGTTCCTTTCTAACTTGTTTGAAATTTGATGTTTACATACAGTTTTTGAAGAGATTTGTTAAGTATCTACTCCATGGATGGTAATGAGCATCTAACAGAATGCGTTAGGTTTTTCTTATGTTAATAATTCACCAAGTGTGAGAAAAGTTCAGGATGGTCCGAGGAGAGGAACCAGAATCCCTGCACAAGAGCTTGTCCCACAGACTGACTTTGACCTTGCAGTGAGAGCCAATCCTCTGGCTCCATCTACTGACTGCATTGCTTTCCTTTCCAATCAAACCACATGCAAATTTGCGCTGAATGAATAAAACATAAACTTTTCCCCTCATCTTCCCTTAATGATGAGTCCTCTGAGCCATCAACACTGACAGCAGTCGAGGGGTTCAGATGCTGCCTTCTAGTCACTAATGACAACTCTCTTTAATGTTTGTGCAGGAACCCACCTCCACAGGTGATATTTGCGCTAATCCATCTAATCAGAGGCCAAAATAATCTTTGACGGGATTAACCTGCTCTGGTCACATGTCTGTTTTTTTTTTCAGCATTTAAACTCTGCTGGGAACCATTGACACAATCCTCTGTGGCTCTGACTTTGAACCTGGGCATCAAAAAGACAACTATGCAAAGAGCACCAGTTAGGTGCCGTTCCTCAGCTAGATACTTGGAGACAGAACATTCAACTTAGCCCTTCCCCAAATTATAGGTGGGGGACTAAGGCAGAAAGACTCAACCTCTTAGCACTAAGCCCTCACGTCACTTAGGCTTTTAATTCAAATGTCACTTTTTCAGTAAATCCTTCCCAAGCTATCATGCCCCAAATTTTTACCACACGCCCCCAACACTTTTGATCCCCTTTCACTGTTGAGTGATTGTCATAACAGCATACTATATTTTACACACGTATCTCATTTCCTGTCTCTGTCCCTTCATAACGTGAGGACCAGGAGTTTTATCTGTTTTGGTCATGACGGCCGTCCTGGCACAAGAACAGTGCCTGGCACAGAGGTGACAATCAACAAACACTTGTGAATGAATTTCTCCACCTTCACGACGGTTCTGCTCAAGAACCATCTATGAATCAGGCACATGGAGAAACGGTCCCCATGATCGGTGCCCTCAGGATGTGCGTGCGTGTCACTGTGGAAACACCTGGATCTTTGATGGTTCTCTGGAATGCCTTCTCACAGGGCACAGGGGGAGATGCACAGCGCACCACTCTGCTGACAGAATATGGGCAGAGAGAGAGGACAGGACACACCAGCCTGACTCGTCCGACCTAGAGAATGGGGCTCCTGTCTGTGCCCCCCTGTGTCTATTCACAGCACACACCCTGCCATCAAAGGAAACAGTCTCTCCCACGTGATAGTCACAGGCTCATACAATGTGGGGACCTGAGGAGAGAAGCTTTTAATACCATGATTAAATTTACCGAGCATACATTTAGGTCTATGCATATTTTCTGAAGGTTAAGATCGTTTGACTGTCTTTCCCTTTTAATTTTCATATGTGACATTAAACTCCAGCTTTGCACGGATGCAGACAAGGAATAGTAGAATCATTAGAAAGTCAGGATACACAGCCATTGCCTTGGGGCGAGATGCTGAGAAATAAGTGGTGAGGGTTTTTTCTGCAAGGAGCCTACGACTATCTGATTTTTAAATAGATTTGAAGATGCATTTTAATCCCATCAAATATCTCTTCTTCTCACTCTGTGTGACAGACTTTTATGGCAGTGCAAGGATTTTCTTTCGTGAAAGGGAAACCAGTCCACAAAGTAAGCATGGCGCAGCCCTGTTAGTCAACAAGACAAATGCTTGCAAGAGATGCAAGAGGCAGAGGGTGGAAAAAGTTGAAGAGCGGTTGGGTGACAATGGAAGGAAGAACTGAAGTGGTCCTCCTGTGCGGACGTGCTGCACACGGGCTGGCTACCGGGCAGGACGTGGTGACACTGTCCTGCTACAAGTCACCCGACTGATGGGACCAGGATGCCCCAAGAGGGGGGCTACTGGGAGCTTTCTTCTGGATACCTTTGCTCTGACTGATGAAACGTGTCCTACGTACATCACATCCCTCAAGGGAGGGTCCCCCCATGATGCTGAGGCGACTTGCTCACACTTAACCAACTACAGCGAGAAACATATGCTTCTGACTTGGGATTTCCATCATCTACAAAGGGACCACGAATAACAGTGACAAGTCTACATTTTAGGGGAGTACACGGCAGAGATTTCAGAGCAAATACAAGAATAATAACTTCAGACAGTGCTGTGGAAAAGGGAGGTGGCTTTTTGTGGATGTGTGCAAAATTAAGCGCTGGGTAAGACAGCCAGATAACCCTGATAAACCAGAAAGGAAGCGAGGCCCTGGGGAAGGTGGTTGTATACGGGACTCTCAGATGGGCTCTTGCTGGGAGAGCTCACTCTACAGATATACAGAGCGGTCAGACAGGGCAGAGAATTGGGGTGGCAGAGCTGAGAATCGGTGTCTGACAGCATCAAGTCAGGAATCAGGAATAAGCAGAAGTCCAAGCCAAAGTTGGTTTCGGTCATACTTGGAGTGAGGAACCCAAAGATGCTATACATTCAAGAGCTACAATTTCTCGAATACCTCCAGTCCAGGCATCATACCAAGAGACTTATGTTGAACAAAGTCCCCCTTAGATCTACACTTCCTGGGCCACTTCATCATATCTCCTACATGTAAAGAAACAGTGACCCCCAAATTATCCGTATCCAATAACAAGGTGACATAATTTCACTGTATATGAAAAGACCTACAGGTTTTTATGACTTTTATTTGAGTCTCTCTAAAAGCTGAATGAAATGTTCGTAGGGCTGGACTTCCCACCATAATAAACACGGTTCTCCTCTTGTGCTTGAAAGACTATATTTAAAAATGCTTTAACAGAGGGCGGGGTGCACACTCAGCTTATTCTGGTACATGTACCCAGGGACATGGGACGCCCGATAGTTTTGTCATAAGAGGGAGAGCTCATCTGTAGAAGGCTGCACTTAGAGGGCACGGCAGCTGCTATAAAATTGGAAAAGATGGAACGCAGAAGATAACTACACTTCTATCCCCTCCCAGTGTAGCATAGCGATGAAATACTCTTTCACTTTTTGATTTTGTCTTTGGTCAGTATAGATAATAATCTGGCAGACTGCCTGGTAGAACCCTTGTAAGAATTCAATGAGAGAACATACAGCAAGTACTGAGCAGAATCCCTGACTCATTATATTGGGTTGTCGGAAAAGTCATGATGCATTTTTGCAATGAAAAGCATAGAAAAAAAAATACGTCATGACTTTTCTGACAACGCAATAAATGGTCAGCAAGCCCCAACTCGGTAAATCAGACACACGCTTCATAACGGATGGAGCCAGGACTCGGGCTGCATGGCAAGCCCTCATGCCACCGTCACCCGGCAAACTGCAGTTCCTCCCTAACAGGATGCCTCTACAGATGTGGATGTTCCGGTTCAGAAATAGCGCTGGAGTATAATTCTCAGGGTGTCATTTAAAGGCTTGAGCTGGATAAATGCAGTGGAACCAACCAAGCGGTTTATCACTTGCTCGCCATTTGAAACTCGATGGAATCAGATCATGAACACTGGAGTGGTTGTCAGTTTAACATGCTGATGGTCCCCCAGCTCCTTGGGGGTTCTCTCTCCATGACATGCTGCACAAGGGTTTCTCTTCTACCTCTCTCAACATCCGTCTCGGTTTTTTTTTTTTAATTGAATCTTTCCCACTGTTTAAACTTTAATCCTGGAAGATTACCTGCCTTCCCATTCCGTTCACTCTACCTGGTGATGTCCGCATCTAATTCTATGGTTTCAGCTGTAATTTACCCGCTGATGACACCAAAAACTGCAACTCAGGTTGAGTGTCCTCGATGGTGAGCTCACGGCTAATCAGTTATCAACTAAATATATCTACTGGAATATTGCTTTGACCATTGCTAATCTAAAGCTAATAGCCTCTGAGTACTACGGGGCGCCCCCAGGAAGCCTGCCACGTGGCAATGCTCTTTTCATTTTGTGCCGTATCCCCAACTCCAAGCTCAGCGAAAGGTACAATTAACCTTAAACTGGACAGAAAGCATTTTGGAATTCACATGCATGAGCCCTGCTGCTACCACTGTTTGTTTTTTACAGCTGAGTTCTCTTTATTAATCTAAGCAATGCGTCCAGCAACATGGGTCTTGACTGGTTGAATTCCCCTGATACGTGGAATATGTCTTCTAATTACCTTTAAACCCACATTCTGTAAAGTTTTATCCATTTATGAAAAAAAAATCCTTTCAAAGTAATTATAGAATTCTTCTTTTGGTCAAGGCAGTTGCAAACACATTAGAGAGCGTCCCCAGCTTGGTGGCCCTGTGACGGTCATGGGTTCCACTGAGCCCTGTGGGTCCTCGCGATTGGCTGCAGCGCCTTCTGGCTCCTGTAGCTGTTGTCTGTGTTGACGTCATTCATCGTCACTGAAGCCGAATAATTTCCCAGCTACAAAGGCCTATCTGTTGAGGACATGCTCATCCTCAGCGATGTCTGCTTTGTTCCTACGCGACAAGGACCCTTCGGACTCTATCGACACGGTGGTTTGGCTGCTCGCCCACTGCAGGGCCCAGCTGCCATTCTTATTATTCATTCCACGTCATCCCTAACTGCTGACGCTTTGTAATGCTGTCACCGAGTCTGCGCCAAGTGATCCCACCCACTCCTGGGGACCATCTATGGTCCCTGGACCCAGGGAGGACGGATGGTTGCCAGTGGCAACCAGATGACTCACATATGAATCCCTTAATGTAATGTTGCGTGGATTACAGCTCAGCTCACTCTGACCGGAGCACTGAGCCTCCTCCAGAGTGAGTCCTGGTCTGTGTGACACGGCTTTTCATGACCTTTCCAGGTTTTCCCTTCTCACGGTTCATGGCTATGTTCTTGACGGCAGAGGCTGCTAGAAACGTGACAAACAGAGAAGTGAAGCCTTTAGTGAAAACACACATTTATGTGTTATTACTACCTATCAGTAGGGACGTTTTTTCACTGTGGTGCCCTCAGCGCCTTGCATATAGGAAAGGCTAGAAAATTCTGTGGTGAACGAAGAGATGGATTGAGTACACGAGGCCACGTTATGAGCCATGGAGAATCTAAAGCTGAGTGCATGGAACATTTTGGTGCCAGCAGCTCAGAGTCTAGTGGGACAAACACTTCATGAATATGTGAGAAAACAACAAATCCTGCGGGCACGGCAGAAGGGGACAGATTTATTTGAATTGTGTAAGTGGAAAGACTTCATGGCGGATAGGTGCTTCAGCTGGGTTTTCATGAATACACCCGCCTTTGAAAGGCAGATATGAGACGGGGAGGGGATGGGCGGCAGGCGGACAGAGGATGCTGGTCCAAAGCCTGGGGGAAGAGGCATTAATGAAGAGAGTATATTTAGGAACAGCTTCTAATCTGTGTGACAAGAACACGTGATGGGGTTTATATGCATACTCTCACTGTAGTTCAGAAACCACGCACGCAAGAAGATCTAATAATAAGCAGCTCTAACCTATTCAAATTTAAGTTTGCATTGAAGTGGACTTACTAGATTTTCAGTAACTGAAGAAGAAAATCAGTTGCATTTTGCTGAAATGCAGACGTCCTATGAAGGCACTTACCTGATTTATCAACCTAGGGACACCATAAGACAAGGGAATGCAGTGTGGGGCTTGTTAATGGTTTCATGCTGCCTCTCATGATCACCACTTTTCTTCCAGAATGTCCCTAACACAAGTATATGCCCGCCAGAATTTCATTTGGATCCGTGTTAATTTTCCTTTCAATGGTGCTGAGAACATGGAACATGAGATCTACCCTCTTAACAATGTTTTAACTGTTAAAACATCAAAATAAGGCAGGTCAGCAGACGTCTACAGCTTCCTCATCTTGTATAACTGCGGCTTTACCCCCACTGCCCCTCCCCCAGCCCCTGGTCACCTCCACTCTCCGCTCTACTTCCGCGTGTCAGACTATTTCAGCCTCTTCATCTAAGCGCAATCCTGCAGTATTTGTCCTTCTGCGACTGGCGGATGTCACTTAGCGTAACGCCCTCCAGGTTCATCCATGTTGTCACATATGGCCAGATGGCTTCCATTTTACCACTGACTAATATTCCACTATATGTGCACAATTTTCCTTACCCACGCACCCACCGATGGACGTTTAGGTGGCTGCCCCATCTGGACCACCGTGAATAATGCCACAGTGAACGCTGGACTGCAAATACCTGTTCGAGATCTGAGCCCGCCTCTTTTGGATAAATGTCCTGGAGGGAGATTGCTGGATCATATGGTGGTTCTCCTTTTAATTTTTTAAGGACCCTTTATATGTGTTTCATAGCAGCTGCATCATTTTACGTTCCCACCAATGGTGTATAAGGGTTCCAGCTTCTGCACATCCTCACCAACAATTGTCATCTTTTGTTTGTTTGGTAACAGCCACCCTAACAGGTGTGAGGTGACGTCTCATGGGTATTTTGGTTTTCCTGACTAGCGACGTTGAGTACTTTTTCACGTACTGTTGGCCACTTGTATGTCACCTTCAGAGAACTGGTTATTCAAGTCCTTTGCCTATTTTGTAATTGGGTTACTATTTTTTCTATTGAAGGAGTTCCTTATATAGTTTTAATATTAACCCTGATCAGGTATATGATTTGCAAGTAGTTTCTCCCAGCCTATAGGCTGCCTTTTCACTTTATTTCCTTTGCTGTGCAGAAGCGTTTTAATTTTAGTCCCACTTTCCTATTTTTGCTGTTGTTGCCTGTGCTAACTTTTTTTTTTTCCAGAGGAATATTCAGAGAGGTTAAATGTCTTTATTTATATCCAGTCTTTACCTGGATGGATTTTCTTACAAGAAAAATCAGGAGGAAATGTGGAGAACGGGCTCCCTCATGTGGTTAGACACTAGTAATACAACAGCTGCAGGAAACCGGAGTCAATTTTCTCTGCTCTTTGGATGTTCGTCATTTCACTGACAAATCCCTCAGAGGAAAAGGAGGCGGGTTTAACACCTGGCGGCTGCAGATGACACAGCCGGGGGCTCTCACATGCTCTGTGCCGGTGTGCCCACCAGGACTTTCGTTTCTGCCCTCCTGGGTGCTAGAACCTGTGGGTCGTGACCCCTTTGGGGGTCGAACGACCCTTTCACAGGGGTCGCCTAAGACCATCAGAAAACAAAAAGATATTTACATTACGATTCATAACAGTAGCAAAATTACAGTTACAGAGTAGCAACGAAAATAATTTGATGGTTGGGGGTCACCACAACATGAGGAACTGGATTAAGGGGTCGCGGCATTAGGAAGGTTGAGAACCGCTGCAGTCTAAAGGATCCAGTAACGATCTCCATATTAAGAGAATACAAGCTCACGGCTGGTGACTTACCACTGCTGGGCTACAGGAGACCTCAGGGGCAACGTGGCTTTCAAACCACTAATTGGGGGGGGGCTTACGAATGTCACAAACATGCCTATTCCTACACCTAGCGAGGAATGCCTTTTAAAATCGATGTGGGGTAGGCATTATTATTTCACGTGGTGAACTAGATCCAGATCATGTGTCATGCTTTTCAGGCGGATGTTAGATAATCTGACTCAATTCTACCTAATGAGCAATGCGTTTCCCATGGACGGTTTCAACAATGAAATAAAAGAACAAATCTAACTCTTATTGTTCACACGACGTCAGATCTTACACCACTAAGGCAAGGTGCTAATAGTTATTTTTCACACAGGTGACAACTTGGGATGCGTGTCCTCCAATCTTCCGACCTGAGACACGGGTTTGTCCATGTGTCAAACCAAAGTGTCTGTCCGCTGCCCCCGTGCCCACTATATCCTACATGGGCGTGGCGGTGGCACAGTCCCCACCGCACTGGACCCCCCTCTTTCCTGGGGCAGTGAGGGGGGGGGACGGGAATGTCCTTTATGACCGAGAGGGGAGTCTCTAGAGAAATTGCACTAATGCCGATGAGGCTGGCACCACATGGCCTGAACCCTGGACACAATAACCCCAGGGACATTTTTCTCCCCGTTTTTCCAGGAAATGACAGCCCGCTCTGTAAACATCTGCCCAGGGTGCCATGGTCCCCATTAGGGCCTAAAATTGTTCAGTGCCCAGAACAGAGTTGGGCCCCATCAATCATAAATGTTGGTGCCTGAGTGGTGAGTGGTGAGCTCAGAGGAAATCACGTGGTGATGGCGGTGTGCGTGTGCGTGTGCATGTGTGTGTGCGTGTGCGTGTGCATGTGTGTGTATGTGTGGGGGGGTTTAGCTAACATCACCAGCAAGGCAACCCCCCTGCACCCCTCCTGGAATACATTCTGAGCAGCCTTCCTGCTGAAACTAAGCTGGGACAAGTTCCCCTTGCTTCTCTCCAGGTTGGGACGCCCTAAAGCCCTCCCAGGTGACCCTAAACCCACCTGCCCGCTGGCCCTGCAGAGGCAAGGCGCCAGCGCCCACTCGCTGCTCGGCTGGACGTGACCTTCTCCTCCATGGTTCTATGACTGACACGAGAATACAGACGACTGCGGTTTCTCCTGGCTCACCCGTGCCTGCAGGTGTGGCTCAAACACTTAAATTATGGATATTATTATTAATAATAATGATGCAGATACAACCTCATGAATAGCAAGTGCTACGGCTAGAGCAGCGTCTGCCAAGGGGTTACAGTAACTTCACAGGAGAGGTACCAGAACAGTACGGCTAAACCGTCTCGGCAAGGACGGGGACTCCACACAGGGTCGCCATTGTGCATATAAGGGTCACGGCCACATCTTACAGGGCTGGGACTGAGAGCCCAGCCTGTCAGCCCCCTCTCTGCCTCCTTGGGGCTACAGCCAGCTACAGCCCCCATCAGTATAGCACGCGTGGAAGCAGTGAGAACACGGTGTCAGCAGTGAAACTGTTTTTACTGAGTTCACGGCCTTTATGAAAGTTCTGCAGTCACGGCCCAGTCGCGTCATCATAGAACGTATTGGCTTCGAGTTGGGGTAGATTGTTAAAGCTGACAAATCAAACTTAATTTAACGCTACCAAATTTCTATGAAGAGCTTAAGCAGTTGTCATTCTTTTCTGGAATAACGTAGCATATAAATTCCTGCCGACGTTGACTGCATATCATGGGGAAGGGCCCACAGGAACACACTGCCCAATTTTCCCTTACTTTTCTCTCTCTCCAGAGAAAGAACCCATAAGAGTTTTCTGGGGGGAGCTCAATTCGATAAACTCAGCTTTCTAAAGGAGTAGAGCCAAAGAGTAATAACCCATCTTAGAAAAATTTCCATAAAATATTGCAAAGTACATTAAATGAGAACTTAATGAGGGTTCCACTTCAAAGGAAATGGGGTTATGTGTACTTAGGAAATATTTTTGAAACACCTGTTAGCCATCATGCACCGTGAAAATGACTGAAAATATAAGAGCAAACGAAGCAATAAGTGGCTTCTTCCTCTACAGCCTGAGTTCACAGTAATTTGTGCTGTCATTCCACAGGGGACGGGTGGCAGGGAGATGTGCGAATGTCAGGGAATGCCACGTGCACTCTCCTTAGGTCTAAGCTACGTAAAGGTTTCAAAAGAAGGCGATGAACAAAGGACAGGAGGGAAGACACATTTGACTGTGGTCCCAGCTCTTTCAGTAGCTGGCACACTCAGATTTCACAGCTGCCTGCAGAGATAAGGAACCGAATGAAATGACAGCCGGAAACATCTAAGACTATGAACATTGCACAGTAAGGCAGGCAACCGATTCTTAGGGAAAACCAAGAACTTGGCCAGAGGCTGCCTGGAGAGATGGAAGCTGTCAACTACAGTCCGTCTCTGCATATCCTCAGGTTCCACAAGCAACGTCAGCCGGGGAAAGGGCCCTGCTGCCTGGTGGCCTTGGTGAGCTTGTAATTCTAGCGCAGAATTTGGGAGGAGAGAGAATCGCTTCTTCTCTGTTCTTGGAAGATTAATTCTGACACCGACATTCACACCTACCCTGAGAGTAATGCTAATATTAATAACAGCAGCAGCAGCTCGGGCGGACTGAGCCCTTCCTGGGGGCCAGGCACAGGGAGAGTGCCCTATATTGATCAACTTTGAGAATTCACGCTAACCAACAACGCCTGTAGCAATTCCATGTGGTAAGTAACCATGAAGGGGACCCATTTCACAGATAAGGACACTGAGGCCTCACAACTTAATGAGCTGGCAAGAGCTTATAACCTGTGGAGCTGTGACTTGAAACGGGACACTCAGGGCTCTATACTACGTAGTTCAAGGACAGGCGGTGGCAGGGCAGGCCTCCAATTCTGCAGGCACTGCATTAGGAATGGCCGGTTTTATATACGGTGTTTCTCACGCATTCTGACCCACATTACTCTGAGTCAAACCCGCGGAGAGGGGTCTGACCTTAAGAAACAATTCTGTGTAAATTAGGAAAAAATTTGAGAGCCTGCCAAACCTATGAGGATATTACTGCTTTATTTGTATACAGCCTTCTAGCAATTTTTAAAAAGGCTTTTTTTCCCCCTCTGTAGATTATTTGTGGGTCTGGAAGTGATAAGAAAACAGAGTATGGATACAAGAAGATGAAGAAAAGGAAGCTTAGAGAAGTTAAGAAACCCCTGCAGCTGTCCAAAGAAAGAAGAGGTTAAATTAGAAGCAGTGGCCTCTAGCTGACAAGCACAGCAGCTGGGTGAATTTGACTTCAGTGCTACCATCATTCTGACAGTGTGGCCTCACCAACCGCCCCTTCGCAGCCTCTACAATGACTGACAAGGATATTCAGGGACTGAGAGCCTTGCCCATCTCGCTGTCATGGCCACTTTATTTTAATGGAGAGTGTTTGTCTAACACCTGCCGTGTGCACACCTGCCTTTCCTCCTGCCCCTTCTAGTAAGGTAGATGCCTCTTTCATTTGGAGAGAGATCACAAGCCATTTTGATCTCCCCACAAGGCACCGGTTTTCTCTGCGAAGGGGCCCCAGGAAACACACCTGCCCAGGCCCACCTGCAGCAAACCCACCTGAGGGCTGGGACCTCCCCCCAGGACGGCTAACTCAGGCCTCTAGGCGTGCAGCCCTGGAAACCTAATTTTAATAGTATTCTCATCCAGGAATTCTTTTATATAACACAGTGGAGGAAAACCATTGCTCTCGGGAGTGTCTCTATTTATTAAAATGCAGTTTCAATGATTCAGAAAAAGTAACTGGTGAGCTAGGAGGATATGTTTATAACTTTTTTTTTTTGGACTGCATTAGTCAGTGGCTCAGGTATACTTCCCTCTTTTGTAGTCTTTTCCCAGCCTTATGAATTATATAGATTAGTTTATTGGCACCAGTCACCAACTATCTACGCTGCCAACTCCAGTTACTCTGTGACCTCAGGTAAGCTACTTAACCTCTCTGTGTCTACATCTACTCATCTAACGAGGGGGTGACAGTAGCAGCTCCTTCATACGATTGTCACGAGGAGTCAGTCACTGCCCTAGATTCAGTGTCTTGGCACGTGGCAAGTATTCCGTATGTTTGATCGCTGTCAAGGTCATCTTCATCAAAAGTCAGGAAAAGGCCACAGGAGCTTCTGGCCAAAACTCCATGGTTA
>NW_017731513.1:378016-418720 GCF_001890085.2 Hipposideros armiger | reverse complement strand
TTTTTTTTTAAAGGATTCATTTTTAGTTCTGATGAAAATAGAAGCTTTAGGGCAGGTGACGATAATTCTGTAAGACAAGCATAACTATGCCCATTTGAAACCTTTTATATTGAAATTCAGTGTTTATTCCGATATTTTCTATTTTCTAGCCTTTCATGACCTTCTTGACCGAGAGCGGCTCATAAACCCCTAATCTCTTCAAGAGCTCCACAGCCCGTGAACTTGGACCACAAATAAACACACTGCAGCCACCTTCAAAGGAAAGAGTGAACATAATCCATTTTGCACAGTAAAACGTACTACCATCACTAAATTGTATTTACTGGAAAATACAAGCAATTTACACGCAGTGACATTTTTTTTTCCTGTGTACAGTGTCACTCTGGATTCATAAGCATGCATTTTAAAATGACACGAGCACCGCTGCTCCAAGCTTATTGAACACAAATTGCCTGACGCTTTTTATCCCTCGTTTATTCAGAGGGCATCGAAATGATTTCTGTCATTTTCCCTTTGACACACCAAACCACACAAGGCAGTCCTCCCAGGAGCACAGGGCTGTGCATTTTCCAAAAGTTTTTATATGGTTGTTGCAAAAAGCAGATTAGATACCCCAAGTAAAAGAATCACAGTCTCAAAAGGGAACACTGAAGCCTATGAATTTTTAGAGTCCCCCTGTGTCCTCTTCTGGAGGACAGAAAAAGCAGACCCAGGTCATGGCTGCTTGCCAGCTTTCTGAAATGTACGCGTGGCCTCGTGCTGGCCCGTGGATCACCGCGCAGCGGGACTAACAAGGCCCACACACGGGCTATGTCATTACAGGGGCGACGTCTGTCTCTGACTCGGTGCCATTTGCCAAATCAGGCGTTTTATTCTGGTAACTGACATGGCCGGGTACTCATGACTTGGGTAACCATAGACAACCACCCGGGCCATTTGGATACTGTTTTTGCAACAGGAAACATTTTTTACGTCTCACAAACGACACCAGAGACAGAAATCATAAAGAAATAATACATATATGTGACTAGTCAGAACAGAAGCACAACCCCACTGCCCCTGCCGCCGGCAACAGTTCCGGACGACCCCTCGGCCGAGGGCTTCCTTTGCCCCTAGAAGGAACCTGGAGGAGAGGCCCCAGGCCCTCGGAGCTGGCTTGGGGTTTTGGAGAGGGTATTTGTGGATTATGAATATTGGGGTTGTCATTTAGAATGGTGCTACCCAGCTTCAGTAAACCAGTGCTGGAGCTCAAGGAGATAGCTCCAAAACTGGAGGGTTAAGAGCTTAGAAATGTCACAGCAACTTAACAGAGTGATTCTATGTGGAAACAAAGACTAAAAATTTGGGAGTTTGTAATTTATATCTCTTTTTAAATAAATTTTATCTTTCTAGGAGTTTTTTTTACAGTATTTTATCAAAGTGATGACCTTCAGCAGAGTGAAGGACACAGGCTGGTCCTTCCCCTGAGAGAGTCTGAAAAACACCGGCTGATGAGACAGGTGCAGGCTCAGAGCACCACACTCCCTGGATCTACAGCCTCTCCATGGGGCGGAGAGAGAAACAGCCAGCGGGGGACACATGGGGCCCCAATGCTCGGGGTCCAGGGCAGGTGAGCCAGGCAGTTCAGCATTTACAGACATTCCTCAAGTTAGCAAATTACTGCAAATTACATCTATACCTTGGCCAGAAAGGGGCAAAAGGGAATGAAGCAATTGGTCTAATGCATATACTTCTTTCCCACATTCTACTGCTTTTTAGGAGAACGGAGAGGTCAGAAAAGGGAGGCAGAGAAGGAGGAAAAAAAACAACAAACAACTGGGAGAGACACAGGAAGGGAGAAAAGTCAGGAATGATGCTTTAGTCTTATTAAAGAGTTAAAAATTTAAAAATAATCACTGTAGAACAAGTAAAATGTGGCAGTCATGCGTACGACACGTTAGATTCATCATCTTTAATCATACACATGCACGCACATGCACGGACACAAACACACACGTGCAGACACACACATGCACACACACATGCACAGACATATGCCCACACACACATGCACACACACTGACACACACAAACACACTTGTGCACACACATGCACAGACACATGCACAGACACGGACACACACAAACACACATGTGCGCACACACGGACACACACACACACATGCACAGACACAAAGACACACACACATGCACACACACGGACACACACAAACACACTTGTGCACACACATGCACAGACACATGCACACACACGGGCACACACAAACATGTGCACACACACGGACACACACGCACACACATGCACAGACACAAAGACGCACACACAGGCGCGCACACACACGGACACACACAAACACACACATGCACACACACACACGCACACACATACACACACCCTTCCAGAAGAAGAGCATTATTGCCCCAATTCACATAAAACGTTCTCCCTGAGAGAAAACGCGGGAAGCCCTGAATTCGTGAGGGGCAGGATGAGAACGCGGCCCTGTGGCTGCGCCCAGCCCACCGCCCTGAGCCCCTGTCACAGCCTTCCGCGTGCGTCACAGCGCGTTCCTCCTTCACTAGACCTTGTGACATCTCCTTGCGAAACAAGGCCCATTATCACAAGACAGCACCCTGTCCCGTGTGAAAGCCGGGCCCCGTGTGCATCCCAGCCGAGGCGGTGGCGGCAGGCCGGGCGAACGCTAGACGCTCCCACAGCCACGGGTGTCGTGACGTGCGCGCAGGGCCAGGGCTCTCGCTCCTGCGTGGGAGAGCTCAGGCACTGTGGGGACCCTCAAGGGAGAATTAAAATAAGTGGTAGTCAACCGAATTACTCAGGACTTTAAGTTACAATATTTTCTGTATGCAGAGAATGATGCGAGGCTCTAAAGCTATGTTCTTGTGTTGTTGTTTTTTTAACTAAAACAGCATTAAAAAAAACCCCCAAAAAACCAACACCCTCAGTCTTTCTCAATTCCAAGATTTCAAACACACATGCAACGAGGCACTAAATTAGGGGCTGTTCTCGAGAGCAAGGCCACGAGTGCGCGTGGCACGGCCCTGCCCAAACAGCGGAGGGATTTTGGGGGGCAGCAACACACCCCGTTCCTGTGATGGAAGAAACGGGTCAGCTGTCCACCTCGGGTCAGGCTACCAGCTCCGTGCAAACCAGGCGGCCGCGTGTTCAAGGATGGGAACCGCCCCGCGTGGGAGCACAGTGGCCTCGTGGGGACAGGCACGTCCTGCCGCAGGGCACTGGGGGTGACCCGCTCTGGTCCCATGGGCTGACACGGGTGCGAAAACCACTGGGATCCCCCAGCACGTGCTGAGAAGCTGGGGGTCGCCGGGGGCTAGATGGACCCGCGTGGGGGTGGCGTGTGCAGGAAGCGCCGTGGACGCGTGATGCCTGCACGGGCGATGGCAGCGTGAGCTCAGCTCTGGTGGCTTTGCCCCGCGGTGGGGACATTTCAGTAGAAAAGGTGGCATCAGGTGGCCAGGCATCCTGGTTCCGCCTTTCACAGGAGGTCGGAATCAGGGGTGGGCTCTTCCCTATGGGGGAGTGGTGTGCGTGGTGACCAGCCAGGAGGGGTCCGTGATGGTTGGGCCAACGACCCGGCAAGGGGACAGGACAGCCGGTGTCGTCCCCAAGTACCACAGGATCTAGGTTTGGGGCAGAAGGAGCAGTGGTGGACCCCACGCACCTGTGACCCTGTGACTGCCCACGTGGGCACTGACCACCCAGGTGGGGTCACCCAAACAACCCAGTGGGGCTGCCCTGCAGGACATTAGCGTGAGAGGCCGGCAGCGCTAGCCGCAGGTGAGCCGTGGGCCAGGTGGGGGTGGGGTGTGGGGGGGTGCAGTGCACCGAGCTGCAGAGGCTGCGGCCAAGCGCATGGAATGGGGAGGGGCTGACAGTACCTACTGCAAGGCGCGTCCAGCGGATCGCGTGTCAGCTTTGGTGGCCGCTTAGAACAACGGCTGGCTCCCAGGTGGCCAGCCACCTTCACGTCTGTAGCTAAGACAGAGGGACGATGCCCTTTGCGCCGGGAGCGCAGCTACGGGCGCCTGAGGCTGTGAGCTAGGATGGAGAGCCAAGCCAACGTTGATTTACTGGGTAATACAAACTGACCTTTTCAAGGATAAGGGGGACGCTGGCGTCTAGGAAGGTACTGGAACCAGAACTGTGCATGCAAGGAGAATGTCAGAACAAGCCAGCCCCACGAAGGTGTGGAAAATACGCGGCGGTGACCACACGGTGGCGCCCGAGCGCTTCTGAAGGCGCCGCCTGTGCGCCTCGCTCGGTGGGGACCTTGGCTGCACGCACTGCTCCTTCATCCAGCACGTGGAGTAAGGAAAGGCCACAGCCAGCGTTCTCCACGCGCTAAAACGGCACGGGAGACCCGGCAGTGGAGTGCCTAAGTCCCCATTTGGAGAAACTCCTCAAGTGCTTCACAGACATTCAAACGGGAAGGATGAGGCATCCTTGCAGGGAAGCAGCAGGCACACAGCAGGGCTGTATTTGGGGCACTAGGGGTACGCTCGGCGTCCGGGGTGCCTCACATCTGCATGGAGGGGACTGTCCCACTCAACCCCTGCACGGGTCAACACGTGCCCTTCATCAGGCAGCAAGGGTTTGAGAGAAAGGGGGTTGAGATACAGAAAAGCAGCTGACATGGAGACCCTGTGTGGACGAACAGCCTCATGCTATTCACACCTAGTATGTGTCCCGGCTTAGGAGCAGCCCCAAAACCAAGCCCGGGAGTAGAGAGGACATGGAAGGAGGTGAGTCTAATGGGAAAACAAACAAGTGGTTACATTTGAATGTGGCGATTACTATTCTAGTTATTCACAGTGTGACCTAAGACAAAGAAGGGGTGCCTAACGCCCGTCCCAGAGGAATTCGGAACTGCCTCTCCTGTAAAACGGGGTAACTTGTTATAAGATGAAGTTTAGATAATTGCAGTGAAGTAATAATCTACGGTGCTGAGATGGAAGTGGGACGAATACTCGTAGGATGCTATTTGTGTATATCAAACGCATTTATGTGATTCTCTGAGCACATCTGAGTTCTGCCACGCCCAGCGTGGAATCTTCTTAAGGGAAGAGTCCACATGTCGGATTTTCTATAACTTTGCTTTATACCTCAGAGGAGCTCACTAAAAGTTTCCTGATCCTGTCACTGAATTTAACTGACGTCTCGAGGATAACATCACCGCGATGGCAAGAGCACCAGGATGCAAACTGTTGAGCAGAAGCACATAAAACATTAAGTCTAACACCTAACCCCCATAAGCAGACGTTTCAACAGGCTCTGCTTTGTGTTTATTTCTAAGGTCACATGGTCAGACTGTTCAGGATGGCAGAGTCACGCTCGCTCCAACCATGAGGCTTTGCAGTGAAAACAATTAAGACAGGGATTTTTCACATGCCCGCTTGTTCCTCTGTGTCATATCCAAAGCTGCTCGGCACAGGTGTCCCCCAGCAGAAGTGGGGCCCCGGTGGCCGCCAATTTAGACAGTGGGACCAGGAAGGAAAGCAAATGTCAGCGGTGAGGACCCTCTTAGGAAAACATTTTGCCTCAGATACCGACCTCTCTTTACCTATTAACTTCTTAAAGAGCAGATGTTTCTACACAGCCTGTGCTCAGCAGGCAGACAGCAGAAAATGGGTGGTCCCCAGGGAAACCCCCGTCAGCCAAGGGAGAAACCCCTGCAGGACCCAGGCAGGTAGAAGAGCTCGCCCTCAGGCTGTGGTGTGTCTGTGCTACGAGGAACCGGGGCTTCAGCTCAGCCCTGGAGGGGTGCTGTGCTTTCCTGGTTCAGGAAAAGGATTACATGTGACGAACTGAGGACACGTCCTATGGAGGGGACAGAGGGTACCTAAAGGCTGCACCAACTGTTTGTTGACAAAAAGAGCAAAGTCATAAAGCCAATCTTTAAGCAAAGTAATAACAGCGAGTTTTTAAATGAAAAGTTTCTGAAATAAGTAAATCACATGGTGTAGAGAACACTGTGAAATCCCACAAATGGGTGTGCCTAAGGTACTTATTACCCATCGATTTGGCAATGTAAGAATTAGACTAAAGCCAGAAAGTGACCCCATCCTCAAATTAGACCATGGAAATTAATGGGGTTTATATAGGCAATGACAGAAGAAAAAAAATGCCTATATATATCCTGCTAAGTGCTGGACCATTTCTCACTCTGCAGAGTTCAACAAACGCAGAGTTCTTCTTGGAACAGTTAGTTTGAAGAAAAAGTATTCTTTTTCCAGATCTGAAACAAAGCTTCCCTTTTCTAAGAAACACATACGTTTAATTGAATCAATCTCATTGCTTTTTCGGAGTGGGGGATAAGAGGAATGAATGATAAAACATTTAAAACATTAAATGTTTGTCCTAGTTACAAACATCAAAGGAAATGGTTCCTTTATAGATCCCAATAATTAAGAACAAATTTTAATCATAGCAGTAAGTTCAATAGATATATATATAATCTTAGATTTTAAAAAAATGACATTTCACTCATATTTAAATCGTGATATATCTACTGTAATTATTTTATTAACTTTTATGGGAGGAAGCAGATTATTTTGCAATATAGTTTCTTAACTTACAAAATAAATACAAGTGTCATCTAGAAGTGCAATACTTTCAGACTAAATCTTCTAGCCACGATTGTACATGCGAACTATTTCAGCGACATGAGGTTTTAATTTTCTCTATTTATAATCACAGTATGTTTATGAAATTTTCAGTGGTCAGTGATACCTGATAATAACGGATAATGGTAAGCTGAGTTGTTTAAATAGTTATCAAATGTGTTATCCAGCCCGATGATAGAAATTTGTTTTTGCACATAAAGAAACTGGCTTCAGTTTATATATTTCTTGCTGCAATGTCCCCAAACGAAAAAAATCACACATTTTTGTAATGTTCTATCAAAAGTAAAAGTTCGAAAGTCATTTTATGTTACATTCTTGATGGACTATCACTAGAAGATTTTGAGCAGATGAATGGTGGGGTCATCTCTATGCTCTAGAGCAGGGGTGGACAGACTTTTTGCAAAGGGCCAGGTAGTAACTATTTTAGACTTCAGGGACTCTCTGGTCCCAGCTGCAGCTAGCCACCAGACTGTCCCACCTCAGGGGGAGTGGAAATAATAAAGCCGTTAAGGCCAAGGAGTGTAGGTTAATCGGCAAGAGGTGCAGCTTAACGAAAATGCACGAGGCAGGAGTGTGGCCCAGACTGTTTCTCCTCACCATGGGGAACTGATGGCCCGGCCCACACTGCCCTGAGTGTGCAGAACCGGTGACAGAGGGGCCTCCATCATGAGACTCCACCAGGGACAGGAGGGACACGGTCTCAAATCACTGCGTCACCGAAAAACAACAACGACCAAAACCCCCAACTGAAAGAGCTTAAGTGTGGACCAACAAAGTACAGTCAGTGACGTGAACACCAAGCCACACGAAACCGGCCAACAGTAATGAGGACACAAGGACAATGGAATGTGACAGGAACTGTGGAGAATTCTTGGAAAGGGTCAGTATTTTGAGGTGAGCTACAATGCCCTGAATTTCGCTCCCTTTTTACAGCCCAAGTAAGCAGAATCGTCACAACAGCGTGGCTGATGTTTTGCCCATTTGATTGCAAACTCACGTGGTGTCGAGGAATTTCTCAGCTGAGCACCTTCTAATGTCATGTCTAAGGAACATGTGTGTCACTTGCAATGTGGAGATTAGGAGGAAAGGGTGGGCGGTCTGGGGAGAAGGCCTGAGTGTCCCCAACCCTACCCCCAGGAAGGACTACCCTAAGATCCCTGCTCAGTATTCATGGAAATTATTTTCTATTTGGGAGATGCAGTCTTAGACACTGGGCTCACATTGCAAATGCCTCTTGCTCTGATTTCCTGGGCACCAAAAAAAAATTAAAAAAAAAATCTTCTGACTTTAATTTCACTCCCTGTGATTTTCTACAGAGGGAAAAATACCGTTGCTCAAAGATGGGATTTTCCCTGGCCCTGGGCAGTTAGGGCTCGTGTTTTATCGCCACTGTTGACAGAGCGGCTCTGTTTTGGAAAGCACAGTTACAAACGTTCTAACATTCAGATCCACAAGCATGCAGGTCATCCACGCTTGAAAGGGCTAACGGAGGTTAAGAAACTTGCCCAAACACACATCGTCTCAAGTGTTCTGCCAGGTTCAGGTCTAGTTCTGTCAGGCTCCTGGTCTTCATTCCAGCTACTCCAAGTGTAATTCTATCCGTTTGTCCTCTGTGAGTGGCTGTGACTGAGAGCCACCCCACGTCCAGTTAGTTCTGAGCCCCAAACCCTACAGACCCAGGTCAGTCAAATGCCAACCGTGCCCTCCTCTCAGCGAGCTAAGTGGCTACACTAGTAATCCATTGCTTCTTCAAGGATATTTTCAACTCTTCACAAACATGATTCAGTAATGTATTAACCAGAAATGTAATAATTTGGTGAAAATAAAAGTAACCATTGGGGGGCTGGCCGAGTGCCATGTTGGTTAGGAGTTGGCTTGGGACACCAGCTCTGAGCAGCAGGGTCCAGGTTCAGATCCCACATGAGGGCCAGTGACGCTGCGCCTTGTACAGCTAAGATGGTGAACAACAGCTCGACCTGGAGCTGGGCTGCCATGAGTCCCTGGCGACAGTGTAGCCTGCAGTGGGGCTGGCCGGCAGCAGGCGTGATGGTTCGTGAGCTGCTGTGAGCTGCCGCCCAATGGGAAGAGTGCAATGATAATACCAACACGGGCCAGTGAAGCGACGTCCTCCACAACTAGACTGAAGAACAAAAGAGCAGCAACTTATCTGTTCCCCTTCCCCAATTCCCCCAACACTGTTCCCCTCCCCCAATTCCCAATAAAAATCTTAAAAAAAAAAAGTAACCATTGGGGAAGTACTGTTTTGACTGGTGTTTTTTTCTTTTCTATTTTAGTTACCAGTATGCAATGTGCCCCAGTAGCTTTTCAAGGGCACCGACTTTCCACATCCTGCTCTGCACGTTATCCAGCTCACATATTTAAATATGCACATGGTTAATTTTGCTTACGTGTGGGGAGGTTACATGTCACAAGGTCAACTAGGGCTGAGGTCCATACTCCAGCTCGTCCATGATATAAACGACTACTGGAGATGATCTCTCTCTCTCTCTCTCTCTCTCTCTCTCTCTCTCTCTCTCTCTCTCTCTCTCTCAATAGGCAGGCTCTAAAAACCCAAGGTTAATAAAAACATGATGGGAAGATCAATTTTCTAAATGGAGGTGGTTCATTCAGGCTGAAATCCCAACTTGATGGACATCCTTGGTTTAAATATGCCACTTAATGAAATACATCAATTCTAGTTGGAGATTTGGATCTAGGATCAATAGGTTGGAATCATTTAAGGTTAAGGAAATATCAGGGCTGTGAACACGAAAAGTCTCCTCTCCTATGTCAGCCAAAAGCATATTTAGTTTTCAGTGAATGAATGACCGAGGCAGACCGAAGAAATAGTGATTCATGCTATGATAGTAAAATTATTCTCTACCAAAGCAGTCAGGGTGATTGGTGTTTGCACAGTTTTACAGGTAAAGGTGAAAATTAGAAGCCAGAAATATATAAACTGAATGAGGTTTGGGCTTGAGATATGGATGTGAAGGAAGCTAAGAAGAAAATGTTGAAATCTGTAGGGTAAAATGATGGGAGTTGAGGTAGAAAGAGCTTCAAGGGACATTAAAATGGGCACAGATGCTACCGCGAACGAGTTGGCGGAGCACAGAACGGTGAGGTGTGACATGCAGCCACACAGAAGCTGGAGATAAGCACGTAGGATGGAGGCGCTAAGGAAGAGTGCCACATGTGAGGGTGCCTTCAGTCTGGGAGACGGCAGGCAGACGAGGGCTGTACTCAGGCAGCTATGAAGGAAGATGCCCACTTCGCAGAGGAAACGTTACATCTCAAACCAAAGCAATACAGGCAATATTCCACCAGGCCTCAGGGGGAGGTACAGGTGTTCTTCTGGCCTCTGCTTGAAATGAATGAGTTTGGAGACAAAAAATTCCAGTCTATGAAGTTACAAAGGATCTGTGTTTACCCTGGATACGAAAACCCACAATGCCTGATAGGCGGAGCTTGCTCTCTGAAGACGTCCGTGCCCTCTGCTCTGTGAGATAGCATATGGCTCCATATTATTCAACATACCAAGTGTCCACCTTCTGTTTTGTATACTCTATGACAGGGTAAAGGCACAGAGTGTGTGCCGTTTCTGGACAAGCGCCAACTGATAGGCTGCCAGGGACCTTTTCAAAAGCTCTGCCCAAATAAACATCACGGTGTTTAGTGTCAGCCAGATTCTGCTTTTCAGGACTCTGAATTAGAGCGTGAAGATGCACGAGAAAGCTTGTCATTTGATAGGACAGAACCCAGACAGAACCCAGACAATATGAAACAGCTAACATCTTCAGTTACAGGAACTGTGAGGAATCAGGAATGAAGAATGAGCAGAATCCTTGATGATGAGGTCAGATACACAGGGGAGACTGAGAATCAGGCTGCTGGTAAGTAAGAACTATAGAAGCAGGAAGAGTGAATTTGGACCCCTACCTCACACCATATACAAAAAAATAACTCAAATTGGAGCAAAGAACAAAACGTCAGAGCTAAAACTATGAAACGCGTAGAAGAAATCATAGATGTAAATCTTCGTGATCTTGGATTAGGCAATGTTTTTTTAGATATGACCAAGGGAAAAAAAGAGATAAATCAGACTGCACCAAAATTTTAAAAGAAACGTGCTTTGAAAAACACTATCAAGAAAGTAAAAAGTCAACCCACAGAATGAGGGAAAATATTTATAAATCATGTACCTGATAAAAGCAAGCATTTTCCAAAGGGGATATGCAAATGGCCAATAGGGGCACTAAAAGCTGTTCAGCATCATTTGCCAGCCAGAAGGGAAATGCAAATTAGCGTAATAAGGATATACTCCTTCCCATCCACTAGGATGGCTCTAGTCACAGGCAGACAATAGTAAGTGTTGACATGGATATGGAGAACTTGGACCACTTCCACGTTGCTGGTGGGAAAGCAGTATCGTAGCACTTTGAAACATAGTCTGGTACTTCCTCCAAAGATTAAACATCAAGTTACCATTAGACTCCATTCTATCCCTCAGCGTATACCAAAGAGCAATGAAAACTAGTGTGCATACAAAAACCCATATACAAATAAATGTTCATAGCAACATCATTCAAATAGCCAAATAGTAGAAACGCCCAAGTTTACATCCATTGATGAATGGACAAATAAAATGTGCTATATCCACATGCTACATCACAGACGAACCCTGAAAATATTGTGCTAAGGGAAGAAAGCTTGTCACAAAGCCACATGTTGTATGATTACATTTACATGGAATATCTAGACTAGGCAAAAACATAGAGCTGGAAAGTAGAACAGTTATTACCTAGCACTGGGGTGGAGGGGACCAGGAACAGGGCTGCCAAAGAGTATGGGGCCTCTTTTTGGGTGGTGACAATGCTCTAGTATTGATGATGATGACAGCTGCACAACCCGGTGATTATACTAAAAAAATCATTGAATTGTATACTTTAAATGGATGAATTACATGGTACACGAATTATCCCTCAAAAAGCTGTCATCAACAGCGACAAGTAAAAACTGGATCTATCAGCTTCTTAACGACAACTTTAAGTGCCCATAAATGATAGCACTAGGCCTTTTCCAGTTCTCTTAAATTTTGGCTTTGTGACACAGATACCTGTCTGCCCCATTTCCGCCTCTTCCATCACAAGAGTCACCCTTGTTACCACAGTTATGCTAATTAATATATTTGTCTGTATTAAATGAATCCAGAACGTAGGTGTCTGGGATTCAGCAAGTTTTGCACGAAGCTATCTGCAGTTTCGTAGTCAGTGCTGTCTTACTGTGTTATGAAGCTGTGTCATTATGCAGAAAGATTGGTGCAAATAATTAAAGGGAAAATCACAAACTGCAAGGGAGGGAACCATTTTTCCCTTGGGCGTTGGCAGTGGATGCCCAACAGAAAACTTTACAGACTGATGTGGGGGAAGCCGGGGTTAAAGTGGAGATTTTACTGTGTCATTTCAAAATTACAGCCTTTTCAAAGTTACATAAGCCTTGGGTAAAGTGGAGATTTCATTATTGTTACGTAAGTTCAAAATTTTACTTGTTAAGGAAGAATCAGTGTGTCAATATACGTTATAGTTATCTTCCTGGACCTTTTTTTTTTTTTTACAAATTAAATGTCGAAAACTCTAGAAGGGGTGAAGAAACGAGCCTGAGTTTCCTTATTCATATTATCAATCGCATCTTGTACTAAAAATCAATGTCTAGACCTCAAGTTTCATGATCTTCCTTTACACCCATTAATTCATTAAAAAAATTTTTTTTGTTTATAATGTTTTCCTGATATAAAATGGATATACCACACACAGAGACACACATCCTGAGACTGTAACTCTAGTTACCGCTGTCACCTCCGAGCAGGGTCTGTTTTTTGTAGTGCTGGAGTTATACACCCTGACTCACCTTCTAGGGGTACCTGGTAGGGGTTCCAGTGTGTCCCCTAAGCACACACGTTTTGAATACGTATGTATTTGACACATACTTGCGACTGTGATATTTGTAAATAGGGTCTTTGGAGATGTACATGAGGATAAAAAGAGGACCTTAGGGTGAGCCCTGATCCAATTGACTGGTGACCTTGTAAGAAGGTGAGACAGAGACATGCAGAGAGATGCCCTGTGACAACAAGGCAGAGGCTGGAGTGATGTATCTACACACCAAGGAATACAAGAACCTGAGAAGGAACCGACCCTGTCCACATCTTAATTTCAGAATTCTAACCTTCAGGACGGTGAGAAAATCAATTCCTTTTGTTTGAAGCCACCCAGTCTGTGGTAATTAGGAAACTAACACAGTGCCCAAAGGTGACGTATCTGACATAAAATAAATCCACTGTGGCTTCAACGGTCTTTCAATGGATCCCATGTGATCTCAGAAACCCTGAGATTTATAGTCACACTGTTTTTCAAGTATGGTATTAAGGATATCACGGGAAGAAGTCTATTGTATAATTTTAATTTAAGTCAGCATTTTTGAAGTAACAAAGTCTCAAAATAGAAAACAGCTGGTCAGTGTATGCTTTCTCTAACCTTACTATACAAATCATTTAAGATGAAGAGATACATTTTTTTTTGTTTGGTATGGTAAAGAATAAGTATTTTTAGAAGCAGATATATTCTATGACCTCATGGTGGTAACAATCCATTGATTCTGGGAAGAGCAAACACATTTCTTTCCCTTGGGAATAATATAGGGGAACGTTATCAGAGGGGCCAATTCTTTGCAAATAATATTTTGTAGGTCATAAGCTTTAACATACTCTATTCCGTTCATTATCCTCTGGGCTGGACGCAAGTGAGCCTGAGAGAGCCTGTGGTTTGTTCATTCCTTGGACTCCCAGTAAAATGCTAATAAGGTCCAGGGTCCAGGAGGGGACCTTCATTCTGAGACAATCACGAGATGTGAGTAGTTGGCTGAGCGAGGTAACCCACAGTTTGACAAGGGAGGTGACGAGGAAGACAACAGACTAGACTCCCAATCGATGACCGTTTAGAAAATAGTGTGAGTTTAGGACATTTCTACCATGTAGGCCTAGGGGAGCAGGAGAGCCTCACAGAGGGAGGGCCGTTTTATGAGGTTCTCTGAGAAGGAAGGTGCATTCCCATGTCCTGGAGGGAGCAAGGTGAACCTGCTTACTTCCGATGTAACACAGAGCAGCTGAGATAGAAGGTTCTCGTGGTATTCTGACTACGGGTGAGGAAGAAAGCCTCAGCACTGTGCAAATGACCCCACAGGTCCCGACCTCAGTGGGAAGACCACTGGAGATCTTTCAGAGAAGCCAGACCAGCTCTTCTATGAGCAAAAAAGCATGTCAGGTTTATGAAGCTATTTCCAGAGACACTAAGGTATTCATTTAAGAGATCTTAAGATACTTTTGAAATTTCCAGATCAATAGAGAAAACCCATGTCCACCTTCACCTTGTTCAACACCCACTTCCTCAGTGGCATGGGCGATAAGGTCTCATATCGATGACTGAGCCACTGTCCTCCAGTCACTTAGGATCTAGGGAAGCAAGAGAAGCGATAGCAACAACGATCTAATGTAAGTCCTGAATGTGTAACTATGTTGGGGGGCAAGAGAAGACGCCATCTGGGCTTCTGCGAAGTCCTCTAATGAGGCCTCTAATTAACTAGCTACGTGCATGTGTATGGCTCTCCCTTCTAAGACATATCTACAGTTATAACCTCAAAGAAAAAAGCATATCATTTTTTATGAAAATAGGTAATTATTGAGTCGTGTGCCTCTCATATAAATTCTAAATGACCTCTCCGGTACTTTTCTCATTCAAGGTGCTAGAGACACCACACATTGCTATTTTTCATGCTGAAAAAGAGTCTCTAAGTGCTTCAAGTGCCCAATGTAATATCAAATCATGTCTAGGCTTTAGGAGGCAATCGAGTTTACTGTCTAATAACGTTCTCTCGGGTGGCCTTGGGAAACATGAGGCTCTTTCTGCATGTCAGGAGCTGTTCTTAGGGTCTGTATCCCAGGACTTCACCTCTGCTAGACGCCCGTGGCTTCTGTCCAACCCTTTCCCGCGTTCTTTGCAGTGAGGATCTCGGTGGTGTCCGGTGGTGAATCCACAGGGAACTCCATCAGTCTCTGTCTCTCTCTCTGGTCCTCATCTGTGGCTTAGCTCTCCAAGGTGAACTCGAGCCAGGAGGGTGGCGAGATAGGATGAAAAGGCCACACGTGCCATGCCCGGGCACTGGATGTCTGTCATGAGGGCGTGGTACACATTTGGGATCACACATCTGGGTTCTGGTCCTCAGGTGCCACACCCTCCATGGATTAAAACACAGCAGAACTGAGCAGAACCACAGACGACAGCAAAGGAGGGGCCCCAGGTGAAAGTCCCAGGAGCATGGTTTGTACAGAAAGTCAGGGTGGAAAGTCCTGAAAGATCACATGGTCTAATCTTACTTTTAGAGTTAAGGAAATGAGACTCAGCAAAGCTGAAATCATACAGTTGAATGTGTGTGAGCCTCTCTGCCCCATCCTTTGTATACATGATCCCCTCTGACCTTTGTGACCCGAGTATGGCAGGTATTGTCCCTATCAAACAGGAGGAAACAGGATTGAACTGGAGCAAGTCATTCCCTGAAGGTCACACAAGTAATCAGAGGTAGTGTCAGGACCCCAGCAGCTCTTTTCTCCGAAACCTGTGCTCAGAACCACCTTGTTATACTGAAAGGATAAGCGCCAGCATGTAGGTCTCTGGACCTCAGTCTAGCCTTTAAATACACCATTCGCTTCTTCTGAAATAAATAAGATATTCATTTCATTGTATTTATTTGAAAGTAAAAGGATAAGATGCAAACAAATCCATCTGAAAATCGGCTATAAGGAGATGCTGTGGAAAAGCAGTCACACGTGACAGTGCAATATGGAGTCTCACATTGGCCCTCTCAACGTAGTCTTGGGGTTCACCAGTGCAGCCCATTCACCCAGGAGTGCATCTCAATGATTCTCAAACAGCCTAGGCTAAAAAGGTGTCTATTAGATGAAACACTGTTTATCTATTAGAGGACAATATCCTTATCCTTGTGTTCAAATCAGAGAGTGATGAATGCAGAGATAAGAAATTTCATAAAGAAAACAGGATATGCAGCTCTTTTTATGACTACCGAACCATTTGATGAAAGCTATAATTTTCATTGTTTGTCCTCAGAAACTCAGTCTGATCAGCTCAACCATAAGTTGGATATTTCCTCTTTCCCAGGCACTATTGTCGGGTAATATATCCTATTATAATCATCTACTTGAGTCTGGTATGCATTAATTATCTTTTGTTCAATGCCATTCAACGGCCCACCTTCAATTACGTATTGCATAAATAGCATCTAATGTTAATGATGACAACAGATTCAGGGAGGTTAAAATTAGCAAGTGTTTATAGCAAAAAGTTCCACAGAGCTTAAGGAAATTTAAACCATCCATTTCAGACATCCTAAATAGACAGATCTGTATCAATTTACAAACCTTGCCTATCTACAGCGGAAGGAAAAGGAAGCAAAGAGAATGAAAGACTTAGTTATCTCTGAATAGAGCGAACACTGTTATTTTCTAAAAGGAACTAGCTATCTCTAAAACTTTTAAAGTAAAAAAAGGGTCTTGTTCCTGTATATTTCCATAATAATATCTACTATTATCTTCCCACAGCTTTTAAATAGAATTGCCGGTGTCTAAGGACTAGGAACCAACCAGCTTACAGGGATGTTTCTCAAGGGCTTGGCTTTTTGAAAATTGTGTTTTATAAGTCAATTTTTTTTTAAGTCTCCTATCCTAATTTTGACCACCATCCCCCAAAATACACTGGTTAGCTGCTTATATGTGTAGCCAGGAAAACAAGAGAGCTACAGTCCAGATGAACAAAGGTACAAAAGTAACAATTGGACAGCAAAGAAGAAAAACTATTGTGAAGATAAAATCAGAGGTGTCCTAATCATAAATAAAGCCACCAACATCATGCAAGTCGACCGAGAGCTGCTATCTGAACACGCTGCAGATTATTTATCTAAAGGGAATTCATCGTCTTGAGGTCACTTCTAACACATCAGACCTGTAACTTCCATGTTCCATGTTCTTTGCATTTCTACCTTGTTATCACACAGTATTATAGCAAAGTCTGGCGCAAACACTGGCTTCTTTAATTCACACTATAGAAGCATGTTTTGAGTGATATTGTTGGGGGACAGGCTCTCTGTGGGTCTCTTGTGTTTCTGCATGTCTCGTGTGAGGCACTAACTAAACTTTCTTTGAACTGTCTTTTCAAAGATATTTGTATAGCAAACAGCCTAGGAAGATGAAGATATTCTCTCCATCTGGAGCAGAGGAAAAACATGGTTACTACCCATTAAAAAAGATTTGAGGTTCTCTATGCAAGCCCTGGTTTCTTTCCTGTAATGCCATCGACTGGACATGCGTGCACCGCTTTGGCCTACCTGCAAGAACCCCTGAGATCCGGTGGGAAGAGGTATTGGCTCACATCTGCTCAGACTCTTGGCTGTATTGTGAGTAATAAAGTCCTTTGTCTCTGACCCAGAAATCGGGTATTGAGTCCGCATCTATACAACTGAGATAGGCTAACCTGTGAGCACGCAAGATTGGTAAAGCCCCACACTCCTCACGGTTCTCGAAAGCTATCCCTCATGGAAACGTTACTTTAATACTATAGGAAAGACTTCTCTTATATGTTGTTCAAGGAAGTACTGTCACATATTGATTTCATAACATACGCCAATATGTTTGGTGCGTGTGTATGTTCAAGGCTTCTAGATCTCCTACAGAAGATAAGAATATAAGTAATGTGCAGTTCCAAATCTTACAAAATACACCGTGTAGGAAAAAATCTAGCAAAGGACTAGACATGTACATAAATACCTATAATTAACAAGAAGTTATAATGCCAATGTGAGAGCTGATGGATTATATAAGCGAACAAAAATACAATCCAGGAATCTTAACATGGGAAGGAAACTTCGAGTCATTTATTTCAGATTTGATTGCAGAAAAGCCTTTCATACAATCAACTTTCCTGACCTAGCTGTATCAACATCACTTAGAAACACCCAAAGACACCAGGGACAGAGGACTCACCACCCTGCCAAGGAACCATCTCCACATTTGATAGTTCTGGTTGTAAACAGGTTATTTCTCGAATGAAAAACCATCTAAAAATCAATTCCATAGTTTCACCTGCCTAAAGCTCGAATCATCCTTCCCTATGAGCATCCTTCCTTCAGATGTTCAATATTCTCATTTCCCGCTGAGCTCTTGTCCAAGCCATTCATTCGTCGGCTTATGTCTTCCTGAGTCTCATTTGTACCAATGACAATTTAAGCCCAAACGCACACGTTTTTATGTCCCTTGCTAAATTTCATCTCACTGACTTCAACCTTGAATTCCAGCCTTAAATGGAAGTAATTTTGAATCTTGACTCAGTTTTACGGCTACAGCAGGTCACAACATAATTTTATGATCACGAGATATGCTACAGAAATTACTGAAGGAGTTTTACATTTACAGAAGCTTAATGTTTGTTACCTCTGGAAAGTTGGCAGGGACTGAAAAAAAAATGGAGTAGAACACCTCCGATCACCATTGAATGGATTTCATGTGATCTTCCCCTTTTTGTAGGAGGATGATAAATTAATTATCTGACCTCTTTCTAAAGAAATCAATTAGGATGAATGTGAGCTCCAAAACATACAGAACGAAGGAATTAAGCCACACAGGTTCAGTGTTGATAATGATAATATATGGCCATTGATGCTATAGAGCTTCCAGATGTCTTCACCATTCATCTAAATAATGGCATCCTCTCATTAGAACACCATCAATTTATCATGTTCAATGTACAGATAATATGATTGATGTCTTTGCCACCAGCTACATGATATAGAAGCATTATAGATGACTTTTTAATAATTTGCACAACAGTGTCTGAGTTTATTTCATAGTCATATGTTTCTATTACCCCTTTGGCTTTCTTCTTATTCTCTTAAAATTTGACACGGATGGTTAATTTAAGTTGCTATTAGCCTTCTGGTTCTGACATTACCAGATATGGTCAGCTAAATATGATGCATGTAATAACTGGGCTTTTTGCTATGAATTGGGATAATAAAATACAATATTAGCTATTTAAAAATATTTTCCTGATAGGTAATCTGATATTCTCACAATGGATTTTGTTCATTCATATTTCATAAGCTGTTATATACAAATTATACACCTGTATGTGAAACATACGGTACTTCTAAGTTTGAGGTAAAATTAACCTCATCTGAAGTTAGGAAATTTATATTATTTTAATTAACACAGTAACTTGATAATTCAACATAAAATTAATTATGAGGAAGCGAAACTTAATGTCTGTCATGGGCGTATTAGACAGGCTGAATCTAATGGAACACAGTTAAAAAAGGACTGTATTTTTCCCAAATCCATATGTTTAATATGGCCTTTGGGAAATGCTGTCACATCGCTGTCCATGATCGGAGCAAATTTGAGGTCAGGGGATGATGGGAACACAAAGCAAAAACAACTCTCAGTTACTAACAGTAAGTCCTAAACAATAAAATAATTCATGTTTACATCCAGTTAAATGCTGTTCCCTTCACTGCAGGCCTGAACTTTGGCCTGGAGCCCCAGTGGGGACAGGAGTGGCACATTTGGGATTTTTTTCACAGACACTGCCTGTGCCATACCCTCTGTGCCCCGTACTGCCCAGCTCCCTTAAGTAGGTCAGGTACACCCTGATGCTCCCCTCACCTCCGGCCACCATCCCCAGGGCACACCTGACAGCCTCTTTCTGCCTCAGCAGGTGGCCCTTGTGCACAAGCCACGGAGATGCTCGCCTGGACCGCCTGGTCCTGTGTAAGCTCATGCACGCATCCAACACATTCTGGAAATGCAGACTTCATTCCTTATTCTCCCCACCCCCACCCCCACGCCCGTGTTTTCCCAGAGCTGCCCACAGCTTGCAGAACCTGAGGCACGAGAAGCAGGTGCTAGTCCCCATGTTCTGACTTTAAACACCTACATCAAGCTCTCCGGAGAATTTCCATGCCCCGTGTCCCTCCAGTGCTCACATGAGTCCTGACGTTTCTCCAGCCCAGCACTTCATCAGCTCAGGAGACCAGAGCCGCCCTGGACCTCTGAGTAGCTCTCCAAGTTGGAAAGTGGTCCCCTTAACTGAGAGGAGGGAGCCACAGTGCCCTCCCGTGGTGTGTGTGTGTGTGTGTGTGTGTGTGTGTGTGTGTGTGTGTGGCCAGTGGGCATATGAAATGACATAATATTCCTCATGAGGCTGACAACTCTCCTTCCATGGCTCTCAGCCACCCTTGTGTTGAATCTCTAGCCTTCTCATATGTGGATGACAGGAGAGTTCAAAACTGCGGAGAGTATCTATCTGTCATCTTGTGCTCAGTTATTAGGGACGTGTTTAGCCCCTCTTGGCAGATTGTGGACTAGCCACAATCTGTTCTTAGTTTTGGATATTCAGCATCAGTCTGAGGCATCTACAAAGTCCCATTCAAGTGGTCCTTATATTTTATACACAAATAAGTAGTTAATTTAAAATTTCCGTTAATAACTACAACATATTATGCAAATCATAGTGCTTTGCCTGGAAAGTTCTTAATTTTGGTTTTTAATTATAAAAGTTTCCCCCATCAAATCAGTCTGGAAATGCTGATTCCCTGGCAGAGAAAAATACTTCTAAAAATGTGTTATAGAAAAATACATACTTATTTAATTTTGTTTACACAATGCAACATTTTTTCTACGTAAACTACTGTTATCTCTATGGAACAAGTACCTCTGGAACACAACTTGGGGAACAGTTATTTAAAAAGAACATTTAAAAAGTAATAGAAAGCATCCTGAAATTCCACAGGCTCGCTTTGATTTGGTAAGGGACTTTTGGTTAAATTAGATTAGCAATGCCTTACATGCTGAGTGGCTCTTCAGAACTTACTCTCCTGCTATTCTTTCTCCAAGAAGGTTGCAACCTCAAGTAAATCTAGAAAACAACAGAAAATCTAATTGGATATGCTAACGTTTAGTGAAAAAGGCTGTGTCTCAGTTTTGCCATCAGAATCAGTGAAGAAAAAAAATCCATTTTTAATGCATTGCTATTCCATAACCCTACGCTCGATGGGTAGATCAAATGCAATATCAAGTAAAAACAAGTCTGCAGTTAACTGGGTTCTATCTGTACTTTTTTTCTCTCCTCCAGTGTGAGTACAGCTACTTGAAGCGTGTGCTGCAGTTACTGACTGTTGTGTGTAATGATACGTTCAGTGACAATCCATTTTTCAGCCCTGGACAGCTGAGACACCAACGTCGCCCTTTCACCCAGACAAAGTGAACCAAAATGAGTCATATAATTTTCTTACAGTGATGTAGGGATCATAAAAATACATTACGTGGCACTCTAACAATCCTGGGTCACAGCATAAGAAAAGAACAGGCCTCTCCTATAAGTCCAGAGTGTTATCAGGTCAGAAGATATATTTTTAAAAAATAAGAACATGAGATTTAACTCTAGCCTTGGGATTATACCGAAACCTGCAATGGACAGTTTTTTTTTTAAGAAAAAAAAATATTACTCAGTATGATTTCCCAGCTCAATTTTACCACACGAGCTTGAGACGAAACATCTAAATACTACTTGCTATTCTTCTATGGATAATAACTATCAATAATTCAAATTATAGGTTCATTATTCACCCATTAATATAGCAAACAAGGGGCAGACTCCTAATTGTCTGATCGCTTAGACCTTAAGGCCTTAGCCCTGGGCATGGCAGACAGACCTGGATTCAAATCTAGGCTGTGTGCCCTTGGACAGATAATCACAAATTCCCCTGAGTTTCAGGGTTCTCACATGATAATGGAAATCAAATACTTCCTGAGATTCTTTGGAGATTAAATTTGGCTAGTACAGGGCCATGCTCCACAAGGCCAGTCCCCTTCTGGAATCAGGAAAGCACCCTAAAATGCACATTTTCTAAGGGGTTCCTGCACACCTTCCCCCGTTCCTCACCGGACCCCTGTCTCAGCATTCAGCACCCTGGACAGCGAGCACCTGCTTTTGCTGGTGGGGCAACTAACTGGAAGACAGCCGGGGCCTCTGTCCCTCCTTTGTCTCCAATATGTGGTACATTACTCCCTGCACGTGGCATATGTGTTAATGTATAAATAAAAGGCATTTCTGGATTAACTAAAATGTTGATGCAAGCCACACTGAGATGTTATTTTGCCTATCTTCATGATTATTTTCATGTATATTTGAAGGACGTATAACATGTTCATCCAAGATATAGTTTCTATTGCAATGTGGGCATGAAAAATAATAATATGTGTATATGTTCAATGCATATTATTATCACTACTATGAATCCATAATATTCACTAATAAAGTTGCCAATTGTATTCCCTAATAAACATTTACTGAGCTCATGCAATGGCTTTAGAATGTACACAGCACTGGATTAGACTTTTCCCGGAGGGCTTTCATCCCAAATTAGACAGACAGACCAGACACAAACACAGAGAATGAAGGTTAATGCATTCAGTGGAGGAATGAGTAACACCACGGCCTGCACATCAATACCTGATATGTAGGAGCAAAGTGAGAGACTCTGAATGGCTTACTGCAATTTCATCACTATGATCAGACATACCTGTAACCACTGCAAAGACTAAACCGCGTTCTGAGGGGACACTGACTGGGCTGCTCAAGTCAAGGAAGGACCGGAGGTATTAACCACAGAACAATGAGTGAGGCAGAAACAAGGGCTGAGTGAACAGAGGGGCTCTCGAGGAAGCTGTTCACAGAAAGCTTTCAGGGAGTGAAAAGTCATCTCTCTATAGAGTTTCTCTAAGATCCTAAGAAGATGTGAGGGGATGGAAAGGAGCTGTGTTTTGTGATCTATTATTTCTATGTGATTGTTTCTTATTCTTTTTTTTTCTTTTTTCTTTTTTTCAACTCAGGGATCTCAGATCTTAAATACAAGCTTTAGTTAAGGTTTTTTTTTGTTTCTGCACATCTCAGATGATTACAAAATGATATTATTTCAAAAAAAAAAGAAACTCGAAAGACAATATACTTGAATACTAATAACTTTAAAAAGTAACCACAAATAATAAAAATGATTAAATCCCTATTAAATTAAATATATTTAATTCCTAAAGGTATTTGTTAAATATTAAATCTCTAAAGATATTAAAGAAATGCAAGTAATTATGTGAATGTGACACATTTATTTCCATTAATTCCTATAAATGTGTTCTCCTATATAATCTGTTCTGATATCATCCTGATTTTTTTGCAATTAAAAATATATCCATTTTCATCCAATACATGGGTAAGCTAAACTTTGTGATCATAGGCTATATTCAGGCTCTAAACCTTTCCAGCTGAATAACTGTGACCAATAACTTTAGTATGGCTAAGCCTCTGTTTTCTTGACTTTTCAATAACTTACATCACAACTTGTTGCAAGGATTTAATAACGTAAGATATCTGAGCCTCCAAGCCATGTCTGGCATAGACTATGTCATCAAAAATGTTAGGGTTTTTTTGGGAATAAGTTTTATAATTATGCAGGGATGTTCCTTTCACTCTTCCAGAAATATAAAACAATTTAGAGATGATTGTAAGATCTGAAAGTAGATAGGAAGAAAGTTTATTGCTTATCGACACAGCTTTCATCTATTGGTTTCATTACTCATAGGCAGGAATCAACAATTAATTTGGAAAACCTTTGAACTTGACAGTCTGGAAGCACTCCTAGCCTCGCCAGCCATGATCCTGATGTCAGTGAGGTCACACGTGAACTGAAGGGTAAACAGTCTACAGAGTTATTTTATTTCATGAAAAGAAATTATTTGTCAGAAGATCAAGAAAATGTTGGATCAGGTTTTACCAGAAAAACAGAATACAGAACAAAAAAGTCAAAGACCAAATCACTATCTCTGTTACGAAGGCAAGAGATGGAACCAGGAAATAAGTCAAGAATGTCACTGATTATTTAGAAATAAAGGACATTTAAATTACTGTCGCACAGCATTCCAAACTATATGTAGCTTTTAGTGTTTAAAAGTTGTGCATGAAATATTGGGCATTACAGTGAGACAATACTCTATAGCATATCATATGAAATCAATGATATTTGTAGGTCAATGCCATTATAGGTTCTAGACCATGACAACCATTACACACCAAACGAGCCTGCAGGGGTTGGAGAGGGACCTGCTCACAATCAGCCGCTTTGCTAACAGCTGAGGGAGGGTCCAGACCTCCTGTCTCTCTCCTCCGTGATGTTTTTACTGAACAGCTTCAGCTAGACCTTAGCATCATCTGTGAACTAGACGCATAAAAAGATAATAACAATGTTCCAGGAAATCTTACATACTCGTAGAAATAAATACAAATCAAGTGCGTCACGTGAAAAAATGATGGGTGAGAGACCCTTGAACGAACGAGCCTGCCATGTTTTCGCAGTTACTTTGTAGTGTCGGGAGCGAGCATCAGCCTGGTGGACCACTGCCATGACGGCACAACTAAGGGTCGACTTACGCCTTTGCACTGCTCAGAAAAAAAAATGTAAAATTTGAACAAAAGTCCATGTTACATTCACTCTAACTGTAGTCATCATTACAATTCTAGCACCCCCTCAAAATTAACTGGTAAAATTAACCTGTTTTTAACTCTGATCGTCGTCCCTGGAGTATGAAGTTATGGATTAAACATATATGAACAGAAAAACCATCAGCAATGTCTTAGCCACTGAGGGAGGACGCGGAGGTGCTGACATATACAGATTCGGGTATCACAGGAAGGCTTTGTGAGGAACGTTTTGTTTCCCTTAACGTTCTACACTAAGATAAGAACCAATCATGTAAGAAGACACCTAATTATCCTAATTGTATGAATTATGAAAGTTTTCAATAGGTGCCCAATGATGATTAATAGCAATATGGAAATGTACGCGATTTGAATGGTCTCAGACTATTTCAAGAACACAAACGATCTTATGCAATAAAATGTATCTCAATTTAACTGCTCCAGAATTGTCCTCTCTCTGTTGACTGAAACAGAAAACTAACTCTTCCTCAGCTTGGTTGATTAAAAGTCCTTTTTCCATGGAAGAATAATCCACGGAGAAATTCGTCAGAGTGACGATTTCTGGACAGGCTTCCATAAAATACATGGCTGACTGTGTACCAGACACGGTAATAAGTACTTTATATGGATTATTCCATCTAATACTATTAATCGCCTATAAAACAGACAATTATTACCTTCATGTTACAAAAGGGACACAGAGGCTTAGAGAATTCTAGTACCTTAGTCAAGGCTCCCGTGTTGCGGTGCTGGAGCTGGCGCGTAAGCAAAGATGGGTCATTGTGGCGACAGGAGTCTGAGAGTCACAGCCGACAGCCATGAGCACACGCTGTGCCCGGCCTCCCCGACACCACCAGTTAGGCTTAATGCAACCCTCGGTGTGTGCGACAGGCGGCGTTATGTCATACACTGGGCATACAGAGCTGAGATATCTGAGGGCCAGGTAAGCCTGCAGATCACGACCAAGGAGAAGTCACAGTGACACGTAACCAAGGATATGGGGAAGCAAACACTCAGAAAGCAAAATTATGTGGTGCTTTCAAAGCACGCTGTCAAGTGCTCTGACACTCCAAATGGAGAAGCGAGGTGTCTGTCACCTCCCTTTGAATGTGGACTGACCTTAACCGACACAGTGGATATGACACTATAGGACTTCGGAGGCTGAGTCCCATAAGGCAATTGCAATGTGCGTGGTGTTTGCTGGACTCCTGGAGCCCTGAGCCCCCTGAGAAAAGGCCAGGCTCCATGGAGAGACCACGCTGAGACGCTGGGGCTGGTGGCGCGTGTCTGAGTTTGCCCCGACTGGGCACCGGACATGGGCGTGAACCAAGATTCCAGATGCCTCCAGCTCCCAGACCTCAGGCCACTGCCCAGCCGTCCAGCCTCAATTCTAGGCCCCAGAACTCGTGTATCAGAGACAAGCCACTCCTGTTCTGCCTTTAAAAATACTGACCACAAACCTGTGTGCATACAAAACGGTGGTCTTAGCCTGATAAAATTTACAGTAATTTTTTAATGCAGTAACAGCAATTGGAGTGTTTCTTAATAACCTTAACAATATGCATGATGATAAGCTACACCTGAGACATACCTCTAACGGTGGACATTCTGTAGCTGAAAAGAGAAATTACCAAAAAGAACTTGAAAATATAGTTTAGTACGTAATATAGACCATAAAAACACAACTGCCATTAATTAATATTTAATTATGGGTTTCGAGCCCATAATAATGAATAGGATGAAGGTAAACTATTGAGACCTGTGCTGTTGGTTGTGTTGGCAAAGCCACCAGTCCCAACAACTGTTGATCAAATTGAGATGCACTCTAAGTGTAAAATAAACACGCTTAGCAAGAAAAAAGATTTTTAAACAATTTTCATTACTAATTTTATATTGATGAGTCACAGATTAATATTCTGAACATCATCTCAATAGTTTTTATATTGACTGCATGTTAAAATAATAATATTTTGGGTAGTGGGTTAAATAGAACACATTACAAAGTAATTTCACCTGTTTATTTTTACTTATTTTTGTTAATTTGACTCCTAGAAAATTTAAAATTTAACGATAGTTCACAAGGTATATCTATTGGGCAGAACTGGACTAAAGAGTTATTTTTTTCTTCAAAAATGATTAAATATTTAGTGATGAAAGAAATTAGCACAGAACCTAATTAATAATTCCCATCTTGCCATAATTTCCTCCAATTTTGGAAGGCAAGAAGATTGATTTTAGTCTGTGATTTCTATAAACTAAATTATATCTATAATCCAAGTCACTAAAGTATGAATTTTAATTGCTAATATTCCAGAATAAGGGGGTAAAAGAAATGGTGTCAGAAACACACATAGTAAAGCTAATCGTGTCACATTACACGCTGAATTTTATTAAAAGGTGCTTCTTTCGCTATTTTGTTATACTATTTAAAAACGTGATTATTTCAAATTCTTTAATTTTCATACTAAAATACCACGAATCGTAACTCTTCACACATTTTCTCATTAACTTTAAATTTATTTTCTCTACTCTCTGACCTCTTATCAATATAATTTATCTATATATTCCTGGATTTTCACACCTCTTAAAATGGAGACCGGGATGATAAAAATTTAATACATAAAAACACCTTCAAACAAATTCTCAATTATGTTGGGAACTATTGAAAAAAAAAAGGGAGGAAATTCATATGATTTCAAAAGTAAGGAGATTAAAAATTTTTATTTTAGAAAAATCCAGGAAGTTTTTCTTTTGAGTGCTGAAATAATTGTGCGAACATAAATCAAAATACATCTTAGCCTTTCCACCCCACTCGAAGACCACGCATGCTCTCACCACCGCCCACGTCCTCTCTTCTGGCTGACACCGGCTTCTCTTTACCACACGCCCGTCCTCTGTCACTCTTAATTCTTCACTCCGTCTGCCAGGCAGCTGGAGAGCTGCCACCGGCTTCATCTGAAAAGCCTGACATTTAGCCTTTCCTCCTCAGCTTCAGTCCATCAGCTATTTGAACTTCGTGCAAGTACCTTGCAAAAGGGGTGGCTGGTGTCAGCCTGACTCAAACCTGTGAGATTGACTATGTTCTTCCCCTGGAGAAGTGTGTAATTATGCCAAGTGCAGCTGTTGGCCTGCTTGTCTGATGGCCTTGCCGTCATGCGCGCTCTCAGAAAGGCCTGGGAGCTGTCAGATAACAGCTGCGGGGAGCGGTTGCTGTCACCTCTGGGAAAACACCTGTCAGCTTCCAGGCACAGTCAGACGTTCAGCGGACAAGTAGGCAGTCAGGGTGGTGGAATCGTGGAAGAAGGTTCGGGATGGTGTACAAATCTGACTAAGGTGGAGCTTCTGCCACTAATTCAAATGTCTCCAGGAGCCAGGCGGGGCAAGCGGACTCCTGGGGGACCAATAGCATTATCAGGGCTGCCAGCGCTGTCACACTTGGTGGCAGCTCACAAGCTGCCAGGTATGGTTTCAAGCCATAGTTATACATCCATTTAACCTTTACGAAGGCTCTGTAAGGGAGGTATGTGCTTCTCTTCATTGGACAGATTGACAAGCTAAGGCCAAGAGCACCATGCCAAGGTCACCCAGTGAGCCAACATGGGGTCCGTTTCAAGCTGACTACCAGAGGAGACGGTGGCCTTAACCTCACGTCACACTGCTCCCAGACCGATGGCACCTGTGTCAGCCTGAATGGTAAACATATTGCCTGAAGGCATTCAAGGTTGGTCACAAAAAAAAGTGCATTTGCCATCTAATTTAGCCTCTGATTTGTCTCCCGTCACAGGCAAAAGAAAAGGTGGCACCGTTTTCTAAATTCCAGCCATGCATTCGCAGGCAATCTGAAATTAAATACAAACATATCGCTCTAAAACTGAATCTTATGTATAGTAATCAAGCCGCGTGCTTTAAGGAGTCTTTGGTATGCTTAGGACCGCTGTACCGTATTTCTCACTACTGAAGTTCACTGCCTGTTTTATTCACATGCCCAGGGTATAGAGGAAACCAGTAAAATGTTCATAGGTACATAAATGGAAGTTGTTCGCACTCACAGTAAAAAATACAGAGTTTCAAGGAGTCTTTTTTTTCAAGCCAACAAGTGAATGACGAAAAAATACACTGAAGGCTCCTTATGGCAGACTATTTATGATCAAATGTGTGATGGTGACACTTTACATGTTAATACTGACTACTGGCTACACTATTATAAAACACTCTTTTTGTTTTATAATACAGGAAGGGTGCGATGGGGTCATCCCTCGTTCCACATCTGGTAACCCCGTCTCTAAAGACCTTAGGTAAAAAGCTGGGGCTGCTTTCAGCCACTCGCTGTCTCAGACGCAGGGGTGCTGACACCACTTATCGTTAACTGTCCGATATGCAACGTGGGAATCTCTCCCATCAGACGGACTGGGCTGATAAGGAGAAGGGACCGTCCCTCCTCTGTCCCTCTGGCATGCGGGCGCTCACTGATGGAGCTAAGCTTTCGCTGCATCCTAGCACGACAAGCCCCAAAGACTGATCCTTGATGGACTGAACTGTCGCCCGCCGTCCAGGGGGCGAGGGACACTTACCAGGCTCACCGGACAATGACTGACCAGCACTGATGCCTAAACTCAATTGTTTCCTGGAATAATTCACTCTCGAACCAAACTAAAGCAAAACAATTATCTGTCTTCTGGGGGACAGGGAAGGAAGCAAGTCTTTCAAAGGATCTTTAGTTACATTTTAAAGGACATTTTAAAATGAGCTTTCACTGTTTTGCATCAAGGCATATATTTCAAGGTCACTGTTTTGTGTTTGTATGTGATTACAAACAAACAATAGACACAGTTTTAGTTCTGACATAAATGAGCAAGAGACATCCCTGAGATTTTAATGGGAGATTAACAGCTAGCTTCAGAAGCACTGAAATGAATAGAAAAGACAGTTAATCTCTACTGCAGAGTCAAAATGTAATGCTGTTATTTTAAACCACAGTCACATTTTTTCCTTTTTAATTGGCAGATCTGAGGCTGAAGATCTCAGCCTCATCAAGGGAGTGAAATGAAAGCAAAATTTCATGGTGGTGAAAATAGCCAGAATTTTCTGGATTTCAGGACCTTTTATCTTATGTCACATAAACCATTATGGTTCAGCTATGGACACAAAAGAAAATAATAGGCTGAGACTCCCTAACCAAGGTTTAGTCTGATGACAGAAAAATGAAGACACACCCAAATACTTAGGCTTGTTGATGGTTTTAAAAATGCAAAACACAGCATTCTTTTCTCCCATTTTCAGCCATTGGCAGTTGCTAAAATCACCTCACCCTATCGCCATAACAACCGAACTCCTGAACAATAGATGTGAAACGTGCGGGTTCAGACATGGAACAGTAGAGGGCAGACACAGAGGAACAAGGAGTGACTCCTATGACGCCATCCCAGGGTCCTGCCAGGAGGCACGTCCCAGACCATCACATGGGAGGACGGTGGCAGCCACGCGGAGACAGCGGGCTTTCCGAGTTGAGGAGGCAGAGGTGTATGTTTCCGAAGATTGAGCAGCTGGCATATCAGGGCCAAGACTGGGGGACCTGGAGCTAATAGACAAAGAGACCCAGAACCCTGCTCGGGGGTCCCCGAGACTGCTGGCCACTCTCATAGGCTTGTGGTGGTGACATCGCATTGGCGTTTTACTTTGCATTTCCTTGAAGACATGGGATGTGGACATTTTTCACATGATTATTTACCATCTGTATCTCTTCCTTGGTGAGGTATCTGTGAAGGTCTTCAGCCATTTTTTAATCAGGTTGTTTGTTTTTGGCATGAACTTTAAAAATATGCTATAGGTAGGTTTAAGGTTGAAAGGAAAACATAAATATAATGAAGAAGGAGTGAAAGGTATAGAAAAGAGCCAACTTGAACTTCAGCTGATTAAGAACACATGTCAGAAATGAAGAACCCAATACATAGGCTTACTGGCTGATATGATGCTATCCTAAAACATAACAGTGAAGAGACGGAAATATCAAATATCCAAACTGAATCGCAGAAAAAACAAATGGAGAAAAAAATGACAAGTACTTCAGAAACCAGCTAAAAAAAAAAGAAAATGTTTAACATACATGAACTAGAATTCAAGAAGGAGGGGAAAGCAGGAAATAGGTTTGAAAAATATTTCAAAGTTAATGAAACCAATAAACTTACAGATCCAAGGCCTGCCAAAACCCTAAGCTGGATAAACCAGGATGGAGGACGGAAGAGTTTGAGGAAAATATGACACAGTTTGAAACACCTATGGAAACTGATTTAAAAAGAAGTTTACCTCCTTTCCACACAAGAGGAAAAAAGTTTCCTGATTCTCTTTTAAATAAGTTTTACTATTTTGAGTTTTGGGTGGTCCTATAACAAAAGGTTACATGTTAGGTCCTGGTTTGTTTCAGGAGTCCTGTTTTATGCCTTTCATCTGACATAATTATTGAAGAGAGCCCCCTTCACTCTCAAATGAGCCCAGTTTGGAGAATGTATTATATGATCCATCTAATTAAGTGTAATGAAGTGCCAATATTTAGGCCATAAATACTCGTTTATGGCAACGGGTTCATTTGGATGTGTCAGAACCTTCTAGGCAGCCTGTGGAAAAGACAGCTGTCTGCACCCCCTGCCCACCTCCCCTCAACACCTTTGCTAACCCCAGAAAGTCTGGGGCAGGACTTGGGCCTTTAAAAATTTAAGATATTTGACAGAACTCAAATTTTGAGAACTACTAATCTCTGTATTACAAAAACCTTTTTTTCAAAGTGAATTCTTAGGCTGATGATTTGAAGTCCTTTAAGACGTAATTCTGTCCACATTCACTGGAAACGAGGAATGGGAGGAACTTGTTCTAGGGCGTGGGGGAATTTTGAAAAGACGCCGTAAATGAGACAATTAGAGTCAAATATATGAACACAGTCACTTTGAAAAACTTGCTCTAATCACAGATGGCCAAGTATGTTAGTTGTAGAAAATTGCGTTAACTCTCTTATTTTAAAGAGTCGGGGCCACTAAGGCCCAGTGAGTTTCATTAACTTAAATAACTTCATCCAAAAAGAATTACTGGTTTTAGAAAAAAAACTATATCTATGTTGCCTGGCTTTTATTTCAGTTTTCTAAGAATCCTATATTAACCAGTAAATCTTGGATTACCTACTCTTGAGATTAGCTGCCTGGTTCCACTCTTTCATTATCACGGAGCATTGAACCATAACGGCCTGCAACCATTGAAGACATCACGGGTAGGGTGTCTCATTTGGTTGGGTATTTCTGAGCAGACATCAGAGGGTGAACGTGCATTTATCGCACGTGAAGAAAACGGCTATGGAAAGCAAAAGTGTCTACAGTGCACAGTAAGCATAATGGAATCAAGGCAAACCTAAGGGGCTCCAGCATATACAAAGGAGGAAAAACAAAATCTTTGGCTGTGCCACACCTTTCAAAAGTCTCAAGTCAATTCAGTATCTAACTCAGTGTCTAATTCAGAAGCATATCCACTGTTTTGATTGTTTTTGTCTCGGCACAGTCCCCACCGCTGCCCCACCATGTTTCCACAGTGTCAGCGCACTTGGGTATTTGCCTTTTTTTTCCTGTTTCCAACATAGCAGAATATCATCAGGATATAGTTTTAAAATTCTCTTGCTGCTGAAGGACTTTCTGTGAAACAGGCAAAGAATAAAGGGTAGAGCATGAGAAAGCAGGAAATGTTCTATGCAATTCAGGATCATCATTCTTTCCCCTAAAGACACCCAAATGGCTTACAGTCTAATGGCCCCTGTGAAAAAATACACACCGTGATAGTCCATTACAGATGGGGACTAGGAGCCCAACAACCGGACTTTTGCCTGACCTAATTCAAATGAATTGGTTTTGTGTTCAATGTACTAAGGCGCAAGGCAATTAATCCTTTTCATCTTCCGTTGCTGGGGGCGGGATGGGATAAGGAACAAAAGAGAGCTAACGATTTTGTGCTGTTCTGTCTACTTTATATCAACTATGTTGGAGAGTCTTAATAATCCTCAGAGATGCGAGGTATGATGCAGGCTTTAGAGGCGAGGAAATTGAGGCAGTTCAGAAAAGTGGTGTGAAGTGTCCAGGATTCACAGCAAAGTTAAAATTTGAACACAGGCAATGTGAGCCTAATCTCCCCAACAGTATTTGGCTGGAAATAAAAGGGACCTCGGCAGCAACTACCAGAAGGTTCAGAGTTTATTGTGTCCTTCGAAAGAGTGGTGCTTCAGCTAGCCTTTAAAATAGAGTAATGCCTTGGTTTGCGAGCATAGTTCGTTCTGGAAACAAACTACTCATATTGCAAGACGTTGCTCGTTTACCGCGTTAAATATATTAGAAATGTTTGCTGGTCTTGCAGAACACTCGCAAACCAAGTCACTCGCAAGCCAAGGTTTTTCTGTACTTACTTACGATCACTCCATGGCTCATGTCAAAGGGGCCTGACGCAACTACTTTTGAAAATCACTGCACCTTCCAGGTGCTCCTGGGTCTGCCGACTCAATCATCTCATTGACGCCATTTGCATTTCACAGCAGCCTTCTGGCTAAGTGGGTCAGATGAGACCCGCTTCAGCCACGGACCCTGATGTCTCAGGCTTAGAAGTTCAGTGTCTGCCAGGGCCCCATTGCGGACCAAGAGCTTCCCCAGAAGGAGGGGGGTTCACTACAGAAGAAGGCATCTGTCTGGTCCAAACCCCTGAGGTCTGCTCCCCAGAGGCCCCCAGAGCAACCCTCTGCCACGGGCATGTCAGGTAGTTATTTCTGCCACGTCACGAGGTCTTTGTGGGACTGAAGCTGATACCATAGCCTGACCTTTCTGTGGCGTCTTCTCTGTTTCTGGTCCCCACCCAAACTAGCAGCCTGAGGGGACACTTTGTAAATGGGCGGAAATCACACACTCGAATGTGTCATCTGTAACTGGTCCACCTCCTTCTGGGGAAAGGCTGGAGGGAGATTGATGGTGGGACCATCACCGCGGTGCCAGGTACTTCCTCAAGGGGCCTCGGCCTCCCCCTAAATCAGGGACTCTGGGTCTGTGGCTGACCGGGGTCTGGGAAGGGAGTAAGAAGCCGCGACTCATCACTGTGGAGACTCGAGTCAGGTCTGTGGCTCCGAGACCCAGAGCTTTTTAAGTGAAATACATCAAGTCCTGCCTAGTCGTCCGCCCGTATAATTTGTTCCCAGGGACACCATGATCAATCACTACCTCCAGAGATCTGCAGGGGTCAAGGTCTTCTGATTGCCTTATGTCCCTACTGCCCTTCGGAGTAGATGTCCCCCACCTGTCGTTGGCAATTAAATGCTGCCACTGGCTTCTGCTACTCTGGGTCCTACAATACCCAGTGAAATCAGGGAACCCGCTTTAATGACAGTGTGGCAGGCTGTATGATGCCCCTAACCCCGTCCCCCCGCAAAGATGCTCATATCCTAATGTGAGGAACCTGTGACGTGTCCCATCACCTGGTCAAACAGACACTGCAGATGTGGTTAAGGAATCTGAGCTGGAGAGATTATCCTGGGTTATCCGGGCGGGTCCAATATCATCACAAGCGTTCTTTTAGAGCGAGACAGGAGGTCAGAGGGGGGAGATGCCACGCTGGCTCTGAACGTGGAGGAAGAGGCCATGAGCTGTGTCTAGGAGCACGAAGGACAAAGGACAGGCTTTCTGCTGGGGTCTCCAGAAGGAAGCAGATCTGCTGACACCTCGGTGTTGGCCCTGTAAGACGTATGTCAGACTTCCAACTTCCGGAAATGAAGGAGAATACATCCGTGTTGTTTTCAACCACTAAATACCTGATAATGTGTTACAGCCAAGGTAGGCGACTAATGCAGGCTTCACTCTGCAGAACTGTGGGTCTCAGCCGGGATTAATGCTGTTCCCTCCGGGGCCCACATGGAATATCTGGACTCGGGGGAGGGTGATGCTAGCATCTAGAGGGCAGAGACCAGCAATGCTGTTAAGCACCCCACAGAGCTCAGGACAGGCTCTCAGAACACAGCCCCATCCTGGGCAAAATGTCAGCGGTGCCTGGATTAAAGCCCCCGGCCTTCAGCCGGACCTGGCTGCGAGAGGGCAGGAACCCCAGAGCTTTTCAGGATGCAGGATTTTCTGCACTGAGGGATGGCTCAGTGCCTTCCTGAGGGCCACGTCTCTGGGCCTTGTCACAGAACACACGACACACGATAAATCCAGTCCACACTCCACGCTCCCCGCTCTTTGGGTCCCTTCGTCCTCCTCACGTTTGGGTCGCTTCGGCAGCTCGGTCTCATGAGCTGGGGGCTGCTGCTATGGAGTCCAGCTCTCAGTGGATAAACCAGGGAACCTTTGGAGCCATCTCCTGATGCACAAGGTAGCACATTAAAACCGGGATCTCCTTAACTATCCCCCCCACCATACCTTTATGTGATGTGACAGATGGATTAGCTAACGTTACATGGTAATCATATTGTAATATACACATGTTTTACACCTTCGACTGACACAAGGCTATATCTGTCAATTATATTTCAATAAAAAAGAAGTGAAATGTAAAACCCAGAATCTCCAGCAGGTACACCCGTATCAGTGAATTTAGCCAGGTTGGGGTTTTTATTCTGTTCTCCTTGGTCTAACGTCCTTAGAATCCATTCCCACTCCTCACCCAGTTTCCTGCTGGCATACATTTGCAAAGACTTGACTTCTTTGGTGCGTAAGTTAAGTCTTCCCGGGTAATACCATGTGCCTGTCCCTCTGGGAACAAACTGGGATTTGATCCTAGTTGTGTGTCTAACAGCAAGAGGAAGGGGTAGGTCTTGAGGTGGCAACTTTTTCAAGATGCTTACCCTGGAACAGGCTGTCACAGGGCTTTCAAGCAGAGGGAAGCTAGTCTCCTCAGATACTGGGGGGGAAGCTACGTCCGATGGGAAGGGAGTGCCAGCTCGGGATTGTCAGCTTCCTCTGCCCAACAACAGATGCAACAGATGCACCCAGTCTAAGAATCAGAGTCCTGTTCTTCACCAGCAGTCAGCGCCCTAACTTTCACAGGAGACATTTGCTGAGACTGTGAATTCAACTAGCAACCCACACAATTACCTTTTGTGTTTGATTTTCAGCTCTGTCAGCCCTGCAGCTACCAGAGCCAAGATCTTAGCTGAGGGCTCTTAGGGAAGGTCTCTGGTTCTCAGTGAGCTAAGTTAGTTAAGAGGCCTGAGCTTCCATTTTCTCCTTGCTGCCCCCACAAGTACACTTAGAGGCCTCCATCCCACACCAGTTCTTGTAGTCCTCCTTGGTGGTATATTGACCAATGTAGATGCCACCTGGGTGCCCGAGGCACGTGCTTCCATTGGCACTTCATTACAATATATTACAGGCATTTATTCATGCATTAATTCCAGCCATATTTACGGAGATTTATTATTTACTACCTCTTTTGCTAGGAGTTGTTGACAATTCTAAAAACTCCTGATCAGCATGTTTACTGCTGTTTTTTGAGAAAAATTTGAGAACAGCTTATTAATAAACAGATCTTTTTTTCAACCCTTTGTCATCCCATATAACGCACAGTGGTTGTAAAATTTGTATACCTTTTTCATATACAGTGTAATGTTATTTACTCATAAGAATGCTCTTTAGAAGCTAGCAGTTTAGGAAGACTAAATGATACTCAAGTAAATATTTCTTGTTTTGATACGAGAAATGGTACATAACCAAAATGCTACAGAAATTGGAAACCTTGATTTTGGCAAGATATTTCATGAATTTTCCCATGCTCGTCAAATAGGAAGCATTAAAGAAATTTGGCTACATAAACATACAGTTTGGCGGATTTACAAGTCTTGAAATTCTGCACTCAAATAGGATTAATTAGCCTGTTTTATCACCAGCTACATGTACAATTTACATAGTCCTGGAGAGAGATTTTCTAGGATATAATTTAATATGGTCCCATTCATGAGTCACCAGAGGTAGGTGACTCATGCCTGGGAGAGGTTGCTAGTATATTAGAAAATAGAATAAAAACCTTAGAATAATTTTCTAAGGGGAAATTATGAAACAAAACTAGCAAAATAAATGTCAGCAGTGATAAATTCAAAGCCTTGGTTTTACCTCCAGATAAATGAATTACACAAATGCAACACAGAAGGGTGCTTGCCTAAATAGTATTTTCTATGAATGAGATTTTCAAACTTTTTTGATTGAAAAAATCATTGCAATGTAAAATAAAAAAGCATCCCTAAGTGAGGCATCCATTAAACTTGGGTCACATTAATATAAATATGATAAAGGACAGCTTGAGAGAGTCAGGCCCCAGGAAAATCTCCCTTTGTAGCATTCTAATAATAACTGAAAAAGTTTTTATATATTTCAAACCCCCACTGTTTACAAAAGTCACCAACAGTTTGGGGGGATTCCAGGCAAGGACAAGCAGGAAGATAACAAAAGGTCCAGAAACCATTTGGGAAGAATGGTGAAGGGATTGGGGCTGGTTCACAGAGAGAGAGAGAGAAAAAAAAAAGACTTTTACAGGACAATGATGGCAGTCTTTAAATACTTGAATGGATAGTTTATGGATACAGTGTTAGGTTTCTCTAAAGATGCAGATGGAGGCCTTGGGACAATAGTAAACATTACAAAAATACAGAATTAAGTTTAGTTCAAGGATGTCTTCGGCAATAATAGTACTCAATCTTGAAAGTGTCCAAGGGAAATTACCATTTGTAACAGAGCAGATGCTATACACCGAGCACAAGATCAGGCTAGGGCCGGCTGGAGGCCTCTTGCTTTCTAAGATGCATTTTTCTGAGCACATAACAGAATCTCCTAAGAGGAGATTTATATCAAGAGATGACTGAGGAAGGCAGAGCTATTTACCTTGCATGTTTGGACCACTTTCCCCATCAATTATATTGATCTTAAGGCTGGGATTGATAGAACAAACATGATTAGAAGAAATAAATCTGAGATGGAAGATGGCTATAAGATAATACAGGCAATTGAGAATAGTTTATGTGAAGACATTTTTTCATTTTGCTTTGTATGGATATATCCTCAATTTTCCAGAGAAATTTTCAAATATACCATTACATAGATGTGAAGTTAGGAACTTCTGAATTCATACTGGAATTGTTTTTATACTGTTAAAATTATGACCCTCAAATATATAAAAAAGAACTTAATGTAACATTTGGCAACACCTATAATAAAATGTATCTCCCAAATATAGTGTACAGAATCATAAAATGAGCAACAGATTCATAATATCATAAGCCTAAAAAGTGAAATAATAGAGAGGCACACCTTTAAAACATTATTTTTAACCAAAGTTTAAGGGAAAACAAAACAAAACAAAACAAAAAACACTTATTTCTAGTGAAGCAATTTCCTGAAAGTAAAAACAACAAAGAAAAGTTCTAAGCTTGTTGCAGCACAGTGACAGCTGGGAATTAGAAAAAAAAAATAAGTTACCCAATTTAATCACTCAGCTTTTGTTTACACGAAAGGCTCTAAATTTGTCCCAAACTACTGGTGTTTCTGAGATAAAGCTGAGCGTTTTTTCCTCAGGTTCCCTTGGAGCCTGAAGTTACATCTCTGCACAAAATCTTCCAGGACAGTCAGATTAAACACAGAGAGAGAGCACCACTCCATACCCTTCACAGCTATTTAAAAGATGCCAAATTAGAGAACACATAGTGGTATTAATCACATAGAATTATTTCCCATTTCTAACATCATGTTCCGTGCGATGATTGACACCTGTATTTTCTAGTTAAGGGACCCAAGTTGGCAAACACGTGATTGTGTGGGTTGCTGGGTGCAGTGGTTGGGCTGATTATGGGAACTGTGGAGTAAGGAAAAGATTTCCGTGTTTTATCAACCATGCCCTGTCCCTATCTCAAGCTTTCCATGCGGTTGTGTGATTTGTGGTAAATTTGTGGATAAATGCATCCCTTCCCATTCTGGGTTTACTCCTATAAAGACATCTCTCCTTGTTCCTCTTTTTGAGGACATACACCTCCTGTAGCCGATTTGGCCAGGGCTGAGACATGACTAGACCCTGACACAGTCCTATTGGAGAAACGTCCTATCCTTCTGGCCACTGGGCTTTGGAGAAAGTGACAAAGCAGCGAGGAGCCAGACTGGCTCAGAGCGCCCAGGGCTGTTCACACTTAAGCCATTATTCCCATTTCACAGATGAGGCAACTGAGGCTTAGATGAAGAAATGTGATCACACACACGTATACCCCCATTGGCAGGTGCACACTTTATTTCCTGAGAAATAAGCTTGACTGGCCAAGTTAAGCGTCAGGAGATTCACATCTAGAAGACGGACAACCACACAGCCTAACAGGTTACCACTGGAAAAAGAAATCTGAGCAAGTCCATGAAGAGTCTGGAATCATTTCAGATGTGTTCAAAGGTTCCAACTAGAGATAATCTCTTGCAAATCAGTCATCTGATCACCTTCACTCTAAAAAAGAGCTTGGTGTAGCAGGGGGCCTCGGTGATGTGATGGTAGACAAACCATCTCACCTCCTGAAACCGAGGATGACTATTGGGGGGAATGTGAAAGGTGTAGGTGAAAACTGCATAGACCCAGGCTCTAGTAACACTTCAAAGCACCCGGATGCCTTGCAAACGACCTTCGCCAAGGTAGCTCCTTCAGCAATTAGCTTTGCAAAGATACATAGAATGACACACAATTTCTATGTTTGCTAAATTTTTTTTTCTCTACCAGAGTCATTACCCAGGCATTATTTTTAGATATTCTTTAGGCATTTGTATACCTAACTAGTATACAAATTAGCTAGTATAATTAAAAACTTAGATAAACTGATATTCATTAACTTGGGTATTTTCAAGGAGAGGTTTTCATAGCCCTTTTGGTATCACTGCCATTGAAGAAAAAATGCAATAAGCAGCATATGCGACTAAATACTGCCAATTGTTGGCTCCCGGCTTAAGAAGGATTAGCTTTCCAGAGACTGGCATTAATTGACACAGTGCCTGATCTACTGTGAGCATTGAGTAGAGACTTACTACAGAAAAAAAATGCAGAATCTTCTGAAACGAATGCAGTAGCACTTCTAAGATTTTGGAATTCCCCTATTGCACTCAGCCCCAAAGATCATTCCTTTGCTGCACAGGCACAAAATCCGGCAGACAGGAGAGAGCACCCTTTAATAATTAGGAACATCCAGAAAACAGAGAATAGCTAACTGATCACGCGAAGAGCACTGAGTCAGAAAGTTCTCAGACTAACCTGAAACCATCTCACAGAATGTCCCCCACCCCCCCACGAGATGAGCAGGGCGACAGGCTGCCTCCCTGTGAAGACGCCCCCATCCTCTGCTCTTGACTTAGGAATTTGGCTTCCAGTCTCAGGTACCACAGAGATACAACGATTGACCCGGCTCTGTATTACCTGGAACCACAACCCTTTTGAATTCCGCATAGGAGGTGCGTCTCTCAGAAGGTAATTCTCTGGCACAGAGAAGCATCAGGTTTTAGGGGAAGAAAAGCATTGCTGCAAATGGTAATGACAATTAAGACATGGAAACAGCAATGAGTAAGTGAACGGAGGAGCACGCGGTGGAGGCCTACATAAAAACGCCATGACTCGACTGTGGAACGGCTCCCGCAGAGGTCAGGTAGCGGCAGAATGATCCACCCATCTAGGCAGTTCCTACCTTCCGCTGCGAATGCTCTTACTATTATTATTTGTTGATGTTCTTGTGTAGCATCCACTCCGCCCACTGTGCTAACTCCTTCTTTGGAGAAATCCTCTCCTCTATTGCTTGAAACCCAGGGACGCTTTACTCAGGATGTGTCACCTTTCGCTAGCCAAGCGGCAGATGGGTAATTCTCTTATTATCCGAATCGGGCATGGGGATGAAAACTGACGCAGTTGTACTTTTCCTACCCTGGAGTCATTCTGGGCTGAATACTGTTTTCCATGTCTGGGTCTCCAGCCTTCTCACGGGGGCTGTAAACGCCCATCTCGCTACGTCCTGGCTTGTTTAGATTGGCCAGTTAGTATCTGTCTCTGGCAACTTAAAGAACACCCTACTGTGCTGCTCCTACATGGCTGGAGTTCTGAGTTGTCTCTCATGATGCCTCTAAGGTGCCCTTGGAACTTGTCACCCGACCCTCAACGTCTCCTGGCAGCAAGTCTCCTTTCCCCCGTCTCTGGCCTCTTCATAGATGATCTGTGTTACTTGCTCTCATCCTGAGATGTCTAAGTTTCCCTACCTGAGACCCCATATTCTGAAGTGAGTTATCACTATCATTCACAGTATTTTCATTATATAGGCCACACCTTTGCCTTACTACCCTTTATTGGGTGATCATTTTTAGGTGTCCCATCCCCTCAGACCACCCCGAATGCTCCTGCAAGT
>NW_017731513.1:363283-374426 GCF_001890085.2 Hipposideros armiger | reverse complement strand
AACAAAGTCCGGGACAGAAGCAGTGGAATCAAAGCCCAGGGGCACCTTCAAAGCTCCTCTTTCAAAGTAGCATCTATCACGACCACTCGCGTTCTGCTTGTTAAAACGAGTGTCATCAGCCATCCTGACCCCAGCGTGCAGAAACAGTCTGCCTACAGGGAGTTACTACGAGGGCATTGAAGAAGTCAAACATCGAGCCCAACGTTGCAGCAATTACCCCTTAAATAGTATGTCAGGGATGTGATGAGACAATAAAGATCATATTCCTGTCTTTACGAATCTGTCATAGCGGCTTGGAGTTCAGTCCTGGGAACCTTGAAAAGGCTGCCACTCAGATGGGCACTGGTGTTGGGTCTGGGGCAAATCCTCTCTGCCTCAGTTTTCTCGTCTGGAAAGACAAACTAATGGTCTCCGTCTCACAGCTTTATTCTGAGTATTAAATGAGGTTCTTACTGTAAGACCCTTGAATATCCTTTCGGAACTTTTAAACTACCTTTCACATTAATATGCTTCTCATCTCTCTGTCATCCATCATCTCTATACATCATACCACTTTGCTTTAATTCTGAAAAGTACAGGCACTGTGCAATTCAAATAATCATTTTTAATACTATTTTGCATAAATCACCCTTGTCCTTAATCAAATACAATGACCTTATTTTGTTTTGATCATTTGTCACCTTGTTCCTGCACATGTATAGGATATGAAAGCAATTAATCTGGGAAGCGAGTGCCAAAATTCCACAAAAAAACCTGCGGTAGAGACAAGCCCAAGTGAGCGGGTCATTTTAAGTCCTGACATTGTGTAATGTTCATGATTGTTTACAAAAGCAAATTATCCCAAACAGTGAAAATTATATACGTTACTTTTGACCTGTTCTTTCTAGTACACGTCTCTCCCTGTTACCTTCATTTCACTCTGAACTGTCAGCCAGTGGCTTGATTACTATGTCTACACTGTTACATCGCAATAAAGAAAATGTTACGTGGGCTACAATAACCCCCACATCTGTAGTAGAAGGTCTACGCATTGAGCATGGGACTGACTCTGGAAGATCAGAAACCAGATTTTAAAAGCTAAACTCATTTTAGAAAAATCTAAAAGAAACACTAGAACATATTATTAAATAGAAATTGCTAACCTAAACCTTAGCATTACTTTGACTCATTGAAATGTCCACTGGTTAGAAAAATGGTTCCTGGAATAGAGTTGTACCCATCTGGAAGAAAAGGGGAGATCTCCCCCAGCGAGTCAGTGGCATGGGGCAGCCTCGTGAGGTTCTACAGGCCCCAAGGAGAGCCCCCCGAATGAACACGGATGCACAGAGGCTACAGTCGGACAATTAAGTTCACGAACTCATCCTAGAAAAAGTGCTACACACCTCATTGCTGAATATCATCACTATGGTTACCTTCAAAGTACTCCCCTTGGGAAGCTATGCACCGACGCCAGTGCCTAGTCCACCCTTCAAAGCAATTCTGGAACTCTTTTCCTGGAATGGCCATCAGAGGTGTGGTTGTATTACCTTTGATGTCCTGAATGTCATCAAAATGTCTCCCTTTCAATAGTTCCTTTATCTTCGGGTCAAGAAAGAAGTCATTGGGGGCCAGATCAGGTGAGTAGGGAGGGTGTTCCAATACAGTTATTTGTTTCCTGGCTAAAAATTCCCTCACAGACAGTGCCGTGTGAGCTGGTGCATTGTCGTGATGCAAGAGCCATGAACTGTTGGCGAAAAGTTCAGGTCTTCTAACTTTTTCACGCAGCCTTTTCAGCACTTCCAGATAGTAAACCTGGTTAACTGTTTGTCCAGTTGGTACAAATGCATAATGAGTAATCTCTCTGATATCAAAAAAGGTTAGTAACACCGTTGTAACAAGTTCGTGAACTTAACTGTCAGACCTCGTATGTGCCAGCCAGCAGGAATGTGGGGCTGTACAGCACAGACAGCCCTACTGTCAAGTTACAGGGCTGGGGACCTGATATACAGAGTGAAGATTGGAGACAGCACAGAAAGGCAAAAAATGGCATAGGCTCAAAACTGTCCTTGAAAACTTCCTTCAGTACACCAACACATAGCACTCAGATTAGGACGGTTGACGCTCGGCCACACTTTTTATTTTTTGCGACAGAAATAACTGATCAGGAATTCTATGCTAGGCCTAAGGGACACTTGACACATTTAGCTTTCATATGCTTGGACTGGTCTGGGATTAGCCATCCAGGGCACGAGGCACTGCTGTCTCTGAGGACCTGTGACACAGGAATTCATAAGACGGGGTGGAAACGACTGTGAGTCTGTCTGTGATAAGGACACGAGCTGTGTCATGCGCTAAAGGCTCTCCTGGGGCAGGACAGCAAGACCCCTAGGAGCTACCAGGTGCTGGGGAAACCGGAGGACCGAAGGGTTGTAATTTTTACCAGAAATATGTGTTCAGAGTCTCTTTGGCATCCAAATGACAGCAACAGTGAGTGGAGTTTAATTTGGAATGTTTTATATTTTTGCTTCTTTGGACTGTGTTTAGTTGACAATAATCCTCTATAGACAAATATAGGCGGTAACTGGGTTTGTAATATTTATATTTACATAAAAAAGAAAAGCTGGACAGTAATTAACATAGTCATTTTGATATTGTTGTCTCTTCAAAAGGCACACATTTGCATTTGAGTGAATACATTCTGGCTGAAAAGCAAAACGCACTGACTGGCCAGAAATTACAATAACTTGTTGTATTTCCAGGTTCTTCAATGTGTGATAGTCTAATCAAGTTAAACGGAAAAACACTGAGATGATTTCAGCTAATGATAAAATAGTGTTGCCTACAAACACAAATAAATGTCTTTTAGTCACGATTACTTAATTTTGCAAGGAACTTTGTTATTATAAAACCACGATTGCATCATGATAATCAAGTTTCTAAAAGCAACCTATTAAATTTCAATTCAGTAGGAGAATTAAAAGAATATGAGAAAATAAAACTCTATTAAGAATGTGATTATGTCACATTGATTATCTGTTTTAAAGGGTTTTTTTTGAGAGTTTAATTTAGTATTCTAAATTATTTTAAAATAGTTATGTGTATGGAAAGACGTTACCTCTCACAACACTTGTTTGTACAACGGTTACTTTTTCTGCCACCATCACTTCATATTGCTAGGTTCATGGTATATAAATATCTACGAACAAGATACACACATAAAGGGCGAGAACATTAATTTCCTTAAAGGTCCACTGTCACCTATACCTTGATTTTACTTGGCTTTATGACCTGATTTTCATTAAATTCTCATTCATTTTCCCCCCCAGGTACAGAGGAGAGAAAACAACTAATTTCCATGCTGTTCTAAACACCTTAAAAAAAAGATTACGCTAGTTCCTTTCAGAGATTACAAAATAATTTATTAAATACTCTTTCAGGAACACTGCTAGTGTTTAGTGTTGCTAGTTTTACCTTGAAATGATTTGAGGTACAGAGTTCAGTACCCCCACACGCCACACTTGAGGGGCAGTGTGAGGCCCGTGGGTGACAACTGCAAGGAACCGTGTCGTCAGCACCATGCGCACCACCGTCCTTCCCCGCGCTTGGCAACGAGGAATGGCGTCTTTTCCTCAGCAAATTCTAAAGACTTGCTTTATGTGGATATGAAATTGTTTCAAGTTTGTATATGTTAACATTGAACTATTTTTCCCATAATGGCATAAAATTCCTTTTTTCCTCGTCCAGCCCATTTGTGTTTGTGTGAGTGTGAGTGTGTAAGTGTGAGTGTGTGAGAGAGTGTGTGTGTGAGTGTGAGTGTGTGTATGTGTGAGAATGTGCATGAGTGTGTGTATGTGTGTGCGTGTTTGTGAGTGTGTGTGTGTGTGTGTGCGTGAGTGTGTGTGTGAGTGTGAGTGTATGTGTGTGCATGTTTGTGAGTGTGTGTGTGCGTGTGTGTGTGTGAGAGTGTGTGAGTGAGTGAGTGTGAGAGTGTGTGTGCGCGTGTTTGTGAGTGTGTGTGTGAGTGTGCATGAGTGTGAGTGTGTGAGTGTGTGTAAGTGTGAGAGTGTGTGAGTGTGAGTGTGCGCGTGTTTGTGAGTGTGAGTGTGAGTGTGCGCGTGTTTGTGAGTGTGAGTGCGCATGAGTGTGAGTGTGAGTGCGTGTGTATGTGTGAGAGTGCGTGTGAGTGTGCATGTGTGAGTGAGTGTGAGTGCGTGAGTGTATGTGAGTGTGAGTGTGTGCGTGTGTGTAAGTGTGAGTGTGAGTGTGCGCATGTTTGTGAGTGAGTGTGAGTGTGCATGAGTGAGTGTGTGAGTGCGTGTGTATGTGTGAGAGTGTGTGTGAGTGTGCATGAGTGTGAGTGTGTATGTGAGTGTGAGAGTGTGAGTGTGAGAGTGTGAGTGCGTGAGTGTGTATGTGTGAGTGTGTGTGAGAGTGTGTGTGTGAGTGTGTGTGTGAGTGCGTGTGTGAGTGTGAGTGTGTGAGAGTGTGAGTGTGAGTGCGTGTGTATGTGAGTGTGTGTGTGTGCGTGTGTGAGAGTGTGTGTGAGTGCGTGTGTATGTGAGTGTGTGTGAGTGTGTGTGAGTGTGTGTGAGTGTGTGCGCGCGCGCATTTTTCTCTCTCCTGCCCTTTGTCCCCTAGCCCTACGTCAGCATCTATAAGCACTGTAGTCGCTAGCCACTCCTCTGTTATCCCTCTGTCTTATGTTGAAGACTCTTTATAACAACTTGCAGGTTTTCAATGCTACTTCTGATATATTAAGATTTAACGTAAATATTTTGAACGGGAGGCTGGTGAATTGGCTTGCACCAACATGAGCACCCCACTACAGGAAGCTGCAATGAGATGTCCACATGGGGGGTCTGAAGAACAAAGTGGGCCTGGCTGGGAAGCCGAAGTCCAAAGCAAGGTGCCCAGTCGCACACAGTACCAGGCTAGAAGAAGAGCTGAGACTGGAAGATCAAGCAACGTGAAGACATCGGAACGGGACGGCCTGTTTAGGTTATGAGTGGTACCACTCTCATCTGGAGTACTGGGCCGGTTTGCTGTATCTTATGTTATGTGGGTGGGGGGTTCATACTGGGGGACAGAAGCACCTCGGCAGCCCCCAACAATGCCCTCGCTTTGACACAGCTCCCTACGCCCCCATTTCCCAAACAAATACGTATCTCACTGTAGTTTGCATGAAAGGAGAAACAATTTTTGAAGTTCTACATGTCATTAGAAGTCTGACCATCTTCTAACTGCTTCCTCAGGACTTTTCTGAAAGCACATTGCTCCCAGGTCTATGCAGCTTTGGAGTGATTTTCAAACTCCTTCCTCTCACTTCTTTTTTTTTCATTCTGTATCTGACAACCAAATCCTAAAACTTCCTCTCCTAAAATTTCTGACAGTTACTCCTTCTACTTTATTCATCACTCTACCTTTGGACTTATCAAAACGCACTGACATTATATGTATTCCTGTCATTCTGTCGCCTCCAGAAAAATGTGAAGATCTGTCGAATGAGGGCCATGTTTTATTCCCTTTGCAGTGGGCATCAAAGCAGAGCTGAACATAAATGAATGATTACATGATTCCTCTTCATTTACACAGTCACCATCTTGGTCCAACCATGGAAGAAACGCCATGGATTTATTTCAACATGTACTCAGCAATGAGCACTATCCCAGAAGATGGGAATACTGCTGTGAACAAACGAGATGTGGTCCTCTGTCCCCAACTGGTCCCCACTCTGTTTCCATCACTCTCTCTCCTTGCTCTCCAACGGAACCTCTCACTGACACTATGTACCTCTAGGTATTGGGCACTTCTGAATTTTCTTTCCTTCCAGCTCTTCTTTGCTCAAGTTATTTCTCTTAATTAGAAAGTGCTTACCTATCAACTCTACTAAGTCATGAATTACTTAATGTTTTAACTCAAAAGTCACCTTTTAGAGGGGAAAAGCCTTACCTCATTAACCCTATCTCAACTTCCCCCCTGATTTATGCCACATTCATCCAGCACCTACACATGAAATAATCTATTCATCCCAGGACTATAGCTAGGTCTGAATTTAAATGATACCGAGTAAAAATGATGTCTTACCTTATTCCCATCTTCAAACCAGCAACCACTAAGCTGATCAACAAATAATTTTTTAAACAAGCTTGTTAATTGAAACAATAAAAAATTATATTGTCAAAATTAAAAAAAAAAGCCTGATGTTTCTGTTATAATTATTTAAAAAGGCTGATGTCATATACCATTTGTATTCTTCTCTAGACCTTATCAGGTGTAAATCTAAATTTCGATAACAAAATAAAACGGAAAGTTATAATAAATATCATAATTTTAATACAATTTCTTTTTTGATACAAAACAGTTATTCAGCAGAAAACCTGGGGCGGGGGGAGAAATGCTATAATCTCATTCCTAGGAATCTCTCCCAGAGTATACTGAGTAAAATATGAAAGGACATATCACAAGGCTATTTGCTGTAGCATTACTTATAGTAGGAAGAGACTGGGAAATCTTAAATGCCCATTTCAGAGGTCTGATTGAATAAACTGTGGTGCATGGAACGTGTGTAAGACAGAGAGCTATGAAGGTAATGGGTCATTTCCTATCCTGGTTGTGGAGATGGCATCAATGATGTACACATATGTCCAAACTCATGATTTACTTATTAAGAGTGTACAATTGTTTTATACCTATTATATGTCAATAAAGCTAAATAAAGAATAGAAATGCAGTCCCTAATAATCAAACATTATAATTGTGTGTCTACTTGGTGATGTAATCTCACAGAGAAGAACCACCTAAACTGACTTTAAAACACGATAATTTCATTGTTCTTACCTAGTAGAACACTCTTAAGAAAAAACAGGGCAAAATAATGAAAATAGTAAACTATTTTCAGAAATCATAATGGTGCTGGTACCGTCAGTAATGATTTTCTGAGATTCTTACATGTGTATTGCTGGGCGATCAAATGAGTACAAGGTATAATTGAGAAGAGAGATTTCTGGCAATACTGACAGGAAATGTAGATGTTGGATGGATGAGGTTAACCAAAATATCTGGAGTCCTGACTCTTCATAGAATTATCAGTATAAACTTGGAAGGACTTTTTTCTTGAGTGTGCATGTGTGTGTGGACGTGTGTGTATGTGCGTGTGCGTTTGTGTGCGTCCTGGCTCTGACAACTGCAGCAACTGAGAAACAATAAACAATTCAGAAGCAATGAACCTCCTTAGTACTCAGAATGTTAGATCAAAATAACATTTCACACTAAGTGGTCCCGAGCTCTGTGGAGAACTAGCTGATTCCCAGTATGGGGCAAGAAATGAAGATCCTGGGACATTTTGTCACATCCGAAATAAAGGCAACTATCCAAGATGACTAGATGAATGTCAAAATGACCCAGGCGACAACGTGAAAATGGTGCCATCAGGCAAAGTCAGGATAATCTGATCACTAATTCAAATTATAACTGCAAGGGATGAAAACTTATCAACTGTGTTTAAATCTTGAACTCCAAAAATTATGAACAATTTTTTTAAACTTATTTTTAATCTTTAGTGAATAAGGGAACAAATTTGCTTTTTGAATATTGTATAAAGGGAAAGAATGTTATTCTCTCTCTCTTTTTTTTTTGCTACACAATAGTAACTCAGGGTAACCAAATATATGGTGAAAGAAGCCTCTCTTTTTAGAATAATTACAGCCAATAANACTAAAATCATAGTCCAATTTAATCAGCTAAAGTCACAATCGTTGACCTGAAAAGTGGATCCGCATGAAATGCAAGTTCAATTCCATCTGAAATGAAGTATTTTCCAAACTAGCGAATGGGTTACAGCAAAGGCTTTGTTTGGTGGCTTCAAAATTAAAAAAAAATAAAGGAAACAGGTCTCATTTCCACTTTTTGAGATTGTCCTCACATGTATTTTGTGGTTGCACAGGAGGGTAACCAAAATTCCTGTTTGCTTCTAAGAAAATTCCACTCCTTCCATACATAGAGTTATTTCTGTGTCTTCATACTGTGGATTTTTATGGTTTCAAAATAATTCTCATATTAAATACTTATAAACTTACTACAAAAACACTTCATTAATCAAAAGACTAAAAGAAAGATAAAGCTACAATTTAACATCATTTTGCCAAATAAATGGAAAAATAATGCTCAGTAATTTCCACAAAAAAATGTTAGGTGACCGACCACCAAGTGAATGAAAAGCTCTATTTTGGGCCTTTGGTAATGGGTATAGAACTATTTTTCAGAAAAAAGAAGTCTGACGATAATGACATGAAAATGTGATTAATGTTTAATGTGATTTTAGTATATTATTTAGAGCCTAACGTTATTGTTGATTGCTCTGTGTTCCCTCAGTCTTATCACAGTGCAGAGAGTAAAAGCTAGTGACCTGCTTCAGAGAGAAGAGAATGAGGTTTTGGGTGCCGCTGAACTCAAAGCCAAGGACAAAATCAGAAACTGCTAAAAGCAATTACAGAGGACAGCCCTCACTGCAATTTACACCACATGTTGAAAAACCACAGCCAACTTCCTAATTATCTCTGTAGGAGAACTTTCATCTCCAGCGACCAGAAATTTTCAATTCAAATTTTAGTATATATATCAATCAACATAAATCCAAGGGTGGGGGCACTGATAATTGCAAACTTGGAAATAAATTAAACCCACAGAAGTGAGTTCAGCTAAAAGAAATAGTACAGAAGCGATTCAGCCACCAGGAACAACGACTACCGTTCCAAAAGAAATTTTAAAAACTGTTCTTAAATGGAAGGCGAGAAACGGTCCAATCTTGTACAGCTGCCGGAAAGTCTATAAAAGAGACAGTCAGCCCAGCTCACAAGCTGTGACTTCTCCCCTTTTAAATGTCAGCTTCGCAGAGTAGTATCTTTTCATGAGGAAATGACAGCCTCAAACGAATCATAAAGGTCATTTGAAAGAGGAGAAAAAGGAGTTGATGTGTTTTCTCTTTTCAGTGAAGAAAGGTTTGGATCCCTTGTGATGAAAAGGAGTTTGGCCAGGAACACAGGTGCACTGGCTGGATCAGTTTCAAGAAAGACATTTCTGTGCATGAAATTCCTGGACCAGTAACACTTGGGAGCACAATTTAAAGTGGTCACACCAAGAACCTGGGCTCCTTTACTCCCGAGATACTCAGATATTCCACTGAACAACCCCTACTGATCCATGGAGAAGAGGGCTTTGCAAGCGACCATCACTCACTGAGCCTGCTGAGGGCTGGGTTGCTGCTCAGAGCACCACAGGACATCTAATGGGTCCCTGCTGTGCAGGACAACCCCGGAAAAAGCCCGCCTGAGCTGATGGGTGTGGCAGTGGAAGCCATGACAAGCCAACGGAGTCAGCAGACAGACAGACTGAACCTCGGACAGGCAATTCTTTCTTCAGCACCAGAGGGTAGGCACCTTGAGTGCACTTCCATATTCTCAGAGTGTGGCATACAGGCACTGGGGTTCATGACCAAAGCCTTTCATTGCTGCCATTGCATCAAACTGAATGATGACGGCCTTTAAGGGATTCTAAGTTCCATCAGGAGAGACTTCAAACAAACAAAAAAGTAGTCTCTCATTTATCCTTGGGTTAGCTGCTATTATTAGCTATCACATGTCACGTAGAATGAAAACAGGGCTTTCCGAGAGTAGACTGTGTCACCACCACTCCCCAAGCTTCCTGGAAGAACAGTAGGTGCTGGACCCAGTCTTCAAAATGTTCATGCCCCAACACACATCCTCTACCCCAGGGCCTGTTCCCGAGAGGAGGGACAATCTATAAAGTCAACCACTTGAGGATCTCAGCTGGAATTTCACAGTTCACTCTCAGTTTGTAAGTGAAGGCAATATATGCCTTGAAAATAGTATTTTTGGTAATGAGAACTCTATAAAGCCAAAGCAAAATTCTTGCAAACCTCAGTGTTGAGTAAATTACATTTTCTACATGATTATACTACTTGAAACTATATAACCATTGAAGCTAGGTATAAACTACACATGGAATTAGGTGTAGGCTCTTTACGCTTGTACATATAAAACAACACTGACTTGTAAATCAAATAAAAATAACAGCATAATACCAATAAACTCACACTATCGACATTAATTTAATGATGGATAATGTGGCATCACGAAACTCAGTTGCAGCTTACAAACTGAATATATTACTCAGCTCTATGGTGCGGCTTCTTTAGAGCCTATCATTGTCCTAGACCCCAGAGCTATGCTCCCAGTGACAACATTTTATGGTTTTTTTCCTGTTAAACTGTTACAAAAATCTTCCTCTGGGCAGCGGGACTTGAAGCCTTGTAACTTTTAACTTTGCTCAAATGTTAACAATGGCCTACTCTATCAGCATTCGTTCCTTTCTCATCGGCCCAGAAAGCTTCAGCTGTGATCCTTGTGGCCACCCCACCGTAAATACGGACTTCTGCACATTGTAGGACTAAAGCTGTGTGCTCTACCCACTCACAAGGTGGTCATTCATACGCTTCGGGTTACGCATGCATCATTTTTATTCCCATATCATCACAAATAAGTAAAATGGCCACAATGCCTGCAAAAGCTCTTAGAATACATTTGCTGACTCCAGATGGAGACAAAGTGACCACAGTGACATAAAGGAGGATGTCACAGGGGCCCTTTTACTCTTCCGCTGTGCCACTTCTCCCTCTGCTTTCAGGCTCCTATCCTGTCCATCCAGTGACGTCTGATGGCTCTAGATCTCCCCTGAAACTGTCCCGTTATGGAGAAAATCACTCTAATGAACACATGCGCAGTAAACACTGCTGGCATCACCGGGAACCACCTTTATTTATAAAAACTGCCTACACAGGGCATGCCACGCTTAAACAAAATGAATGACTTCCTACCTCCTAGCATCGTGAGGACATATATTTTCATAGAAGCCCTTTCTTGGCATTGGGGCAACCAAGCGACACTGAAAAACAGTGTTCAGTCTATGGGGAATGAATGTATATTTTTCTAGAACAACTTTCTGCTTTCCATACACATTAAAAGAGAACAGCGACAAGTTAGCTTTTTCTATTTAATATGCTACCGATGATCAGTTTAGATCTGAGACTCTTTCCTGTGTGCTTGGTAAATGAATTCGATTTTTCTAAGTTTTGCTGTCTTTCAACTAA
>NW_017731513.1:335699-355963 GCF_001890085.2 Hipposideros armiger | reverse complement strand
TCTCTCTCTTTTTTTTTTGCTACACAATAGTAACTCAGGGTAACCAAATATATGGTGAAAGAAGCCTCTCTTTTTAGAATAATTACAGCCAATAAACAAAGAAAAAATGACAGAAATAGATGACCTTATTCAGTAGCTATGAGCACGACAAAAGGAGAGAAAACCATATCTTATGTATCTTTTGGCGGAAGCGCTTACAGTCACATATGAAGAAATCTTTAAAAATTCCACCTGAATCTGGTGAAGCCTGTAGATATGACTAACAATTCGGAGGAAATGCAAGAAACAGAGAAGCATGTTAAATGATATACCACAGGGGAGTAGTCACCAGTAACAGGACCAGTGGAACTTTCTAGGGCCAATGAGCCGGTTCTCACAACAGATAAAATGCAGGGGGAGACGGGGAATGTGTCAGGAGAGCCTACGGACTAAGTGACTTCAGGGACATGTTGACGAATCTCAATCTTGGTATCTTCTTTGAATTCCAATCCAAAGAAATTAATTTTAAATAAAGGTATAAGAGAAGGGATTGGAAAAACAGGGAATTATAACTAGATGGGTATTCAGGAATTGCCAGCAATTATATTTGGTGAGATCATGGTTATATTTCCCTTTTAAATGTCATAGTTTATATATTCAGACCGAAATATTTGCAGGTTAGATGATACATCTGGGATTTGCTTGAAAACAATAAGGAGCAGAAAGGAATGGTTGAGATATAGAAAAAATAATATGCTTGGGAATTGCTACTTACGAAGATGGGGTTAGGTGGACAGCTAGTTCATTATACCACTCCCTTTACTTTCATATATGTTTGACAATCTCCAAAATATGAAAAGTTCAAAAATGAAGTGAAAATATATGCAAAATAAAAGTTCATGACCATTACAATCTAAAAGGTGAGAAGGGATGGATGCACTGAAAGGGTTCCCTTGGCCCCAGGTTATCAGGGAAGGACTGTGCAGGGTTATATGCATGAAACTAAGAAGTCACAGATACGCGCTGCCTTTCCTAGGGTAATGCTACAAGAACAGTAAATGTTTGTATAACTTACGAGCCAATAGAATGGAAAATGCAAAACAATAAAAGAATGATTCATCTCAAAAAGGCAAGAAAGAAAAATTAGCAAGCAACCCACAGAACAGAGACAAAAATATAGTAAACTTGTAGATATAAAGTCAAATATATCATAACTAAATGCGAACGGATTATTACAAGTAAAAGACAAAGGCTGTCAGACAGCATTTTTAAAAGATTATAGTTTGCTTACCAGCAGGCTTTAAATATTAAGAAACAGAATCACTGAAATTAAAATAGATGAAAAATGGCATGCCAGAAAACATTAATCAAAAGGAAGTGAGTTCAGCTACATTAAGATTACACACCGTTTTTCCTTAAGACAAAAATAATTACTAGAGATAGAGATATAGCCTACTAATAAAATGATGAATCCATTAGAAAGATACACTAATTTCAAGTGCGCTTTTACCAAATATTATTGCTTCAAATATATAAAGCAAAACACTAAAAGAATGAAAAAGATAAACAGATGAATCCATAACCATAATGCACCTCTCTTAATAACTGATGGAAAATAAGGCAGAAATCAATAATGTTTGAGAAGATAGAGGGATTCAATTAGCCGTTTTTGCCTGCTCAACACATATAGAAGGTTGCACAGAACAACAGAATACACGTGCTGTATGCCAACTGCACATGGAACACATCAAAACTGACCACATACAGAGCAATAAAAAAGGTCCCTGTGTATTTCAATTCATGTTCTCTGGTTACAATGAAATTAAGACTACGCTCAATTTTAAAAATTATAAAGTCAGCAACAAACTGTGAAATAACCAATAGACCAAAGAAGAAATACCAATGCAAATTACAAAATACTTATCAACTAATTGATTCTGAACGCATGATGTGTTAGAATGCGTGGGATGCAGCAGAAGCTGTGCTCAGAGTGTGGAATGAAACGCAGTTTTAGAAAACATGAAAAGCTGAAAATAAGTCTTCACCCAAGAAGTTACAGAATGTGTAGCAAACTAAACCAAACAGACAAGAATGAAATGAATAATAAAGAAGATTACCAAAATCAAAACAGCACTAGAGAAAATACACAAAGCCATAATTTGGGTATTTGAATAGTTGACTAAACTAAGGGAGAAAGCAGTAAGCCCAACAGTGCAAACATTAGCATTAGGAAACAGACCTCACTGAAAAATCCTAATGATAATAAAACATGAGAATACTATGAACAGCTTTAGGCCAATAAATTTGAAAATGTGTATCAAATTAGCACATCCCTTATAAAACTTATCTTTCCCAAACTGGCAGAAGATTAAACTTAAAAATCTGAATAGTCCTACATCTAAAACAACGGATATGTGTTAAAGGTCTTTTCACAAAATATTCAGGGCTCCAATGGCATCACGGGTGAATTCTTTAAATCTCTATGAAAGCAATAACACCAATCATACACAAACTTTCAGAGAATAGAAAATGAACGAACACTTCACAGGTTGTTTTAGGAGGCCAACATCTCCTCAACAGGCAAACTGGTAAGACATCATAAGAAAATGAATTTGCAGACCAACCTCCAAATTTCTACTATGAACTATGAAGTTAAAACAGAAACCAAACCAGGCCAAAAGATAATACTTTATTACCATGTTTGTTGATTCCAGGCGTGTAACATTGATTTAACATTCAAAGATCAATTGTAGTTCTTCACATTGACAAAATAAAGGAGAAAAGTCAAATATTCATTGCCATATAAACAGGAAAAGTATTGGATACAACTCAATAAAAGTTCATAGCCGGCTAGAAATATAAGGAGAAATTCCTTAATATGATAGGGTCTTTGGACAAAAATAAAATCATGTGGCAATTGATAATAGCAGATATTGCCAGCTTTCTCATGTAATGAAAAAAACATATCTGCTACCACAAACAACTACACTTCAGTATTATTCTAGAGGTGCTAACCAATGTAATAAGGTAGGGAATGAAATGTACACGTACTGGGAGGTGAGAAATAAAACTGTCATTATTTGCAAGAGATATGGTTGTATCCAAAGGAAAGAGAAAGAGAGAGAAAGAGAGAAAGAGAAAACAAAAACTATTAGAATAAGTGAATTTAGAAAATCTGTGAGTATATTAATCAGTATGCCAGTAATGAACAGTTAGAAAATGAAATATCCCAAAAGGTCCTATTTATAGTAGTATCAGTACTATATACAGTATATCTATACCACATATGTAATTATATACATAAATTGATATCAAATAAAATTTTGCAATTACATATAAAATGTTATACACACACACACACACATTTACATGGAGTTCAAAATGAGTCCCACTAGAAGGTGCATTCCTGACACGTGAATTATTTTGAGCTGAAGGCAACTGAGGCCCAAAGGCTCGGGAAGAGCGTTTTGCCTCTCCCTTAACTGCCTAAAAGAATTTAGCTGAAGGGCCTGGCGCAGGAAGAGTCCTATCCCATCACAAGAAAGAACCACAAAGAAAATGGGGAGGTGTGGTGGGGGAGACTTGGCAGGGTTTGGGGGTCAAGGTCCTCTCTGTGTCCCACTGTCGCTGCAGGAGACATGGCGAACATTGGTTTTTCCAGCTCCATGGGGACTGCCTTCCTCTCCTTGGAAGTCCCAGGCCCTTCCCCATTCACCTAAGTTCAGAACTGGCATATACGTCCCAACCACCTGGCTACCCATCACTCCTCATATGCTTATAGAGCCCCCCGTATGTACAAAATTAAATGTGGTTTTTTTTCTCCTGTTAATCTGTCTTATGTTGATTTGATTGTTAGACTAGCTGAAGAACCTAAAAGGGTAGAAGGATAAAACTTCCTCCCCCACAATATAAATGTATACAATATACCACTTGTTCTACGTCCAAAGCGACATTTCAAGGAAGTGAGGAAAGAATAGTTTTCTCCAAAAATAGAGTTCACTGGATATTCCAACGGAAATAAACGAGGATGTTCATTAACACATGCCATACACAAAAAATTCAATTCCAGATGTATTACAATCTAAATGTAAATGGTAAAACAAAATAAAACAGAAAAGCCCCTAGGAAGGAACCATAAAAGAATGTCTTCATGACCACAGAGTAGGCAGATCTCTTGAACAGGACAGGAAAAGCACAGGCCCTAATGGATATCGGGTTCCTGGGGACCCAGAGCACTCTCCTCACGTCTGAGGAGAACCAGCACCCAGAAAGGATCTTACCCAGGATCTACCCCTCCAGGAGGCTGGTAACGGAGGAGGAGGACTCAGCTTTCTGAATTCATTTTTAGAAGCACGGAGAGTCTCAAACAATAGGACCTAATAGGATGCCTGGTCCCTTCACTTCCCTTTGGTTTTTACAGCACTTTGCGTGTCTCAGGAAACGTTTTAAGCATGTTACACATACTGATGCATTTAATTAATCACAACACCTCTACAAGGTGGGTCCTTATATGATTATCTCCATTTGACAGACAAGGGAACGGCATCGAGACCTTCAGTCACCTGCCCCAACCACGCAGCCAATGAGAGGACAGCTAGGATCCTAACAGAGGGAGCCTGAGTCCAGAGCCTACACTCTTAACCGCCATCTTTCACAAACGCTGGACAAAGCTCTCAATTTCTGTGTTTTAGTTTCAACTCTAGTAAATTAGGCATCTAAGGGTTTTCTTGAAGATGGATATTCTAATTTTTTTTTGTCTCCTATTGTAGATGGACTGTGTCTGAGTTCTTAAAATTGAAATCTACAGTTCCCCAAAGAACGTCTCCAAACAACCTTACAATACAGTATTCCCTTTCTTAAAATGCGGGTAACACTGGAGGTTGCGTGTTACAATGTGCTTTGCTTGTATTTTCCACCTCTTAGTATATGTGATTTCATATGTGCATATTTCACTCCACAATCGCGCCCATAAACTTACAGTACTTGATCCTTTCATGGCCTTTGAGCTGCACTGTATTGTGTTTTAGCTTGTATCTGCCGCCTCCATTTGCACAGTATTTTACACATACATATTTTACTCCACGATTAGAATATTTTCCAAGGGCAGTCATCTATTTTATTCTATTGTATTATTTTACTTTAATCTACTTTAGATAAGGCTTTGTGTTGCTATGCCCCTTTAGAGCTTCGATGTTTTGGCAAGCATCTAACACAATCCCACACATGCTGTTAAAATAATAAATGGTTCTATTCATATAGTATTCTAAAATCAGTTTCCAAGTGACCTTCGGACACTTTCTTAGCAGGATGAGAGGGCAACTTGAGGTACTGGGCTTTACCTGTGGTTATGTCCAGCTTTGTTCTAGGGGATACGTTAGAACAAGTCAGGACTAACAAGATCCTTCTAAACGCTGCTCGGGCACTTACAGCGACCGGCTTACTGAGGACACCGCTCACAGAGAGTAGCAGCCACTACCGCCTTCACTCGTTTAGGTTCAGCCTCGGAGGCAAAGAGCCAATTTCAGAAGCATGAAGAAAATCCCCAGGCTTTCTATCACGCGTGGGGACATGTATCTCCTCGGCTGACAGACCATTAGTTCTGGAATTCACCCTATCGGCGAAGTTTGCTAATTAGCATTTGTTTATGGCATATTAAGTAGCTCCGTTTAATTACTGAAAACCTAAAATGTGTACTGTGCTTTGCAGCCCCGAGAGTGCTGTTTTTCATGCTTATTTTCTGACGACAGTGGAGGAAGGCAAAGAAGCCTTCTCGATCCACTCCCAGACAGGAGACATATGCTTTCATAGTAGAATCTAGGGGAATTTACAGTAATTGTGAAAAAATGTTAGAAGGAAGTTCCAAGTGTTTTGTCCCCATGAAACATGCTCTCTTTCATATTCAGTACATTATTTGTAAAGTGGGAGTCATGAAATCCATTATCTAGCTTTTGTGAAGAATGTTGGAAAGACAATTTTTTTAAAATGTAGTCGAGATTATATTAAAAGTCTTTGAGGAGTTTGATAGCTGAACATAATACATAAATAAAATTGTTATGACTAAAATCTGTTCTAGAATGGTGACATATTTCTGTCAACCCCAGAAAAAAGGAAGTACAAGTGACTTCTACCAAACACCATGTCCTTAGTAATTCTTTACACCTCTGCTCGGGTGCACCATTTGAGACCCTTCACAGTCTTGTGGGTAGGTTTTGAAAACAAACATAACGGTCATCTAAATATAATATTTTGCCACTTTGAACCACTTTGAATATCCGTATAATACAAAAGCTGTTGTGAAATGGGTGGTTTAAAATCTAGAGATGTGTTGGGCATTTCTTCAGTGGAGAAAAAAATGCTGGTATGGTGAATAGCTTCAGAGGAAGACAAAGTCACGTATTTAGTAATTCAAAATTCATAGTCTCATGACAGCTAACGTTGAAATTAGCTGGCCAATGAACTTCTGATTTATATCTTGGGAACTGACCGCTTTGTCAAACTATCAAGTTGAGAAAGTATGAAGACAATATGTTCTTTAGACATAGTGGCAGAAGCTAAATTTTTTTTTCCTTCTTCATTTTTTTTTTTTTAAATCAGTAGACATGGTAATAGGTTTCTATAATGGTTCCTTGCTAAAAGCGGTCTTCATTACTGGCAGCATTCTTTGGATGTTTTCTACAAGGCTGCTGTGACCCAGAAGCCCCCACAAGATTTGTGCACGTCGTAAAGGGGGTTCTGCAGCAGACTGTGTGGGCCGAATTGATGGCCAGTGCTCGCTCCTGCAGCCCAGGCTCTCGGTCAGCGTGTCCTCACGACACGTGCAGACACTACATCTCACTTGTACCTGATGGCACACACAGGAGAACGATAAGCCCCCAAATGGACCAGGACAGGCGCTATGGAAGAACTAATGTGTCTGTTAGAGAAAACCCCAGCGAGCGGGGCTGCGATTCCTTCTTTCTTTGCTTTAACAAGCTTTCAGTGGTACTGTCGAAAAATACATACTTGAACATCATCCTGAGCGCCTGAGTAGTCCCAGAACTCAGTCTTTTTCACAGAACACTTTCACCAGCCTTTCTTTTTCTTCATAATTTCTAGTGGTGGTCTGAAATGTCTGGAATGGTAGGATTTAATGAAAAAAGATCTGAATGACAGGATTTAATGAAAAAAAAAGCACATCTCTAAAAGGCATTATATTTAAAGATGTGAAGAAAGAGAAAGGGCTTTAAAAAATGTTTTTCTATTTAAAACCAGTAAACATAAAAACATGTCAACTGTACAGGCAGATCAATTTGTTTTGGTGTTGGTGTTTTTAAGGATTTAAACAAAATGGTGATACAAATCGTAAACTACAGTTATAAACGCATTGTGGTAATTGCTCTGAAGTGCATACACTTGGTTTTGTTTCGTGGACAACTGCAAGAGATCTCTCCTTATTATAAAGTATGAGCTTGTCAAAATAACGCAAAGCACTGTTTTCGTATACTTTGTCTTGATTAAAACTATTTTAACGTTTCTGAATTAAAGGAGTTTATTTTGTTATGATTACCTAGCGATTCTTAACCAGTGGCGATTTCATTCCTCAGGACTTTGGGTAACATCTGGACACAGTTTTGGTTGTCGCTACTGGGGGCGGGGGTGCTACTGGCACGTGGTAAATAGAAGTCAGCGATGCTGCTGAACAGCCTACAAAGCACAGGACTGGCCCCCAGAACAAAGGCCCCAAATTCCAGTACTGCCACGGTTAGGAAACATTGCTCTAAAGACACGTATTGCTAGACACAGCTCAGCAGAAACTGCAAAATACAGGCACCATTTTACTTTATGGCAGAAAATTGTATTTCAATAACAAAAAATAAATAAACGCAAAACATTCAGCCAACAGCTTGTAACAAACCCCCTATAGGTTTGTGCTCTCCCTGTTTGGTGGAAATTGTCGCCCGGCCCCAACAGGTGTGGTCAACAGGATGCGAGCCCGTGGGGTGGGCACCACTTCCGCTCGAGCAGCAAGCCCACCAGAGCACCATCCTCACTCTCTTGTCACCTGTCTGCTGGTGTGACATCTTTCCAGGGCCCTGGTGGCCACTCACTGCAAGATGTAAGAGCTTTCTACAGCCTGGTCCCTGGATGAAAGAGGAGAACAGAGCGTCCACCCCACCCCATCGACTCCTCAGGGTACGGATTGTATTTATGTGACCAAGAACGACATTTCTATTGTAGTAACTACTGAAATAGCAAGGTTGATCAGACACTGAGGACGGCCTATTTTAACTAACGTACTCGGAGAGAGACCAAGTAAGTTGACAAGTCTGCTTTTAGCGCACATGCAGTAGATAATAAAGAGCACGCTTTCAGGTTTGCCCAGCGTCATCCTGGTTTAAGCGTGACGTCATGGCGTAACCGTCACTTGCACCCCTCCTCACTCTCAGGGGTATCCTGATTTAGATGGTACAGTCACTCTACTGATACACAGATAGGAAAAGAACTGCTGGCAAGAATAAAAAGTGGAAATAATTAGGGTCAGAATATGTGAGTGTGATAGCCTATGCCACCATGCGTGTGAGGTAAGGCCAGCTAATTTCTGCGCTTCAGTTCTTAGCCGGCAGACTAGGCATGAAGACTCACATGACTTACCTCTCAGTATTGTGAAAATCAAAGGAGATAATTTGTCCTTGAAAGAGCTGTGACAATGATGAAGTGCTGTGCAAATACCTCACCATTAATAAGAAAACTATGAAAGGATGCCATTTTAAGGAACACAGAGGAAGTTTTCCATGACGAAAATCCTTCTTTAAACCAATCTATCACTTACTATAACCTTTGAATACAATATAGATATGTTGGTATTTGACGCTTATTGAAGACTGGGTTACATTTAGAAAAAAAATGAAATCAGGCCTATTAAATAGCTACCTCTGGGGGTGCTGATTTTAGAGGGACTGCACACCTGGCCCCACCACAAGGAGACCACAGTGCCTTCTCCTTCGAGTGACCCAAACGGTAGCCACTTGCTTCTAAAGGACTTCCACCTGCCCCTTCTCCTCCCCCGCCTCCCTTTCCTCCTTCCCCGCTCTAGTTTCCTCTCTCCATCGCCCCCACCACCCCGCTGTGCGTCCAGCACACGTCTGCCACTTGAGCGCCAGCCCTCTGCTGGTGCTGAGGTTACCATCCACGGGCACAGTCAGTGCTCTCCAGGGGGAAGACGCTGAGCCGACTACCACGCAGCAAACACAGAAATGTAAGCGGAAGGAAGCTACGTGCTTGAAAGGGAAGCAAAGCAGATGCCACCGGGGTCTGAGGGATTGGAGGCGGCTCCCTTGAAGCGATGCCCTTGGATCTGAGAGCTGAAGGCAAGGAGCAAGGGGAGGTGGAGAGGAGCTTGCTGGGGAAGGACAGACATCCCACGCAGTCCACCAGCACACGCAAAGGCCCTGGTGAGGGTCAAAAGAGGACTGTTCAAAGAGTGGACAGAAATCCAGTGAGATGGAGGCCATGCAAGGCTGAGAGGGTGGTGATCTGCAGGTGCAGACGAGCAAGAAACAGGTCATACAGAGATGTGTTGGCCACCGCAAGGGTTTCAGCCGCTTTTCTGAGAACAGAGAGAAATCACGGAATGTTTTTATCAGAGGGTGACATCATTAGATGTGTATGTTGCAAAGATCACTCTGGATGCACAATGGCAGCTGAGGACAGAAACACACTCAACGCCCATTACTCCTCGAGCACGCTTGATGAACCGTGGCAAGCACTTGTTTGTTTCCCTCTTCTTTGCCCTCAGTCAGGAGTGTGCTCCAAACATCTTCCCATCTACCAACGCATTTCCATCCCTTCCATCATGATCAGGGTTCGGAATATTCACCAGGCGTATGTGAAAATCAATAACCTCAACTCATCAGGCTCCTTCTCTGAACTCCTTCACCATTTGTAAGACACTTATAAAGCAGCACAATTAGATTCATTCTCTAGTTTATGTATTCTTTTTTAAGGTAGACTTTGCTTTTCAAGAATGAGGACCTGCATAAAGGTTTAGAGTGTCGGGGCCCAGGGCAGGCCACCCCCAAATATTGCAAAATGGCATATGGATTACTTTGAATTAAAGTTACCTGAGAAACAGTGAGTGTGAGAAGGGCACACTGACCCTCTTTTGTCTCCCTGAATGCAAGAAATAAATCTCCCCTGTGAAAGGTACCCCTTTGCTGCAGGGGGCAGTTCACCCTTATCTTGAGAGTTAAAGAAGGGAGGACCAAGAAGCCTGTATGAACAAAGCTTGTTACTCTTTTACTAATTTATGAGTCCCAAGCCCTCTTTCTGTTTAGATTCCTCACCAATATGTACCCAAACCTATCTATTTTGTCCCATCAAATCTTCACAAATTTATTGCTTCTTTGTCTCAAAAGCTGCTTCTTTGACCATTTCTCTGAGCATCACTTATGATCTCCTATGTGCACACAGTACATTGGTTTTTCTTCTGTTAATCTTGTCTTACGTTAATTTTATTATGAGCCCAACCATAAGAACTCAAGAGAGGTGTGTGTGTCGGAGGGATGTCTCCTTTACTGACAGGAGCAAGAGTGATTTTTACACATAAGTTATTTTTCAGTGTTGGGTTCCTCCTACTATTAATAACTCATTCCTTAAGTTCATAAATTGTGTCTTTTGCAAGCATCCTAACAGTGACATAATCTAGAAGTAAAGATATTACAGGTGATTATAACATGTGTGTAATCAAGCCAGTATAATCAGTAGAAATTGGCACTGATGTAGACTTAATCTCCAACCTGTCTGCATGATATTTTGGTACAAAAAGACATTTTATGTATGAACTCTCCTGTAAAAATTGTCAGTATTAAACATTAAAACAGTTTGTTTCACCTTTCACATAATGTATTTGAGAAGAAAACGTTCCGATGACTAAATTTAGATAAAAAGATACAATAAATATTGGTAATATCAACAAATATTAGACTTTAATGAAAGAGTAAGAAGAGGATATGTTAATATTTCACCTTTTTAAATTTAATTAAATAGCCAAATTGAGATATTTTTGTAAGGAGAGTTCCACGATAGAAATTGTGCTTTTGAAGGAAATAAATTTTTTTTTTAAACTCTGAATAATTTCACAGCTAGATTCTGAATTTTTAGGACTCTCCAAATAATGTGGACAAATGCAAGCAATTGTTCTTTTCCACAGAGAGTTGAAGGGCCCTCCAATACCTGTCAAAGGCAGGAAACCAGGGACAAATAGCAAGATCCCCTCTCTGCCGTGGTGCCAAAGGGGTACCAAGAAATGCACATGTAAAAAAGCCACTAAATTAATTTAAGGCCAAGTTCCCTTTTCTGCCTAATGCTCACAGGGCATGTTCTTCCATTTTAGACAGGTTGGTCAGGAAGTGGCCCTCTGGGGAAGTCAAACTGGAGTGCGGCCCACAACAAGCAGGACACAAATAATTAGCTAAGGTCTGTCTTGTGAGCAGAGGGATCGCAAACCCACCACCTCAAGAGAAGAACCATCTTGGAATGTGTGAGGCACCACAAGCTCGCTGGCACTACCGCCGTGGTCCAGAAGGGACAGAGACAATGCAGACGGAGCTGAGGACGTGGTAGTGAGGGGCACTGTAGACGGGACAGAATGTACAGGTGAGATGGAGGAGACTGGAGGTATAAGGGCGGGTCAGCGGCATAGCCTCACCGACGTTTCCAAAGGGACACTGTGACAAGAGGGGAAAGAGGCAGGCCAGTTAGAGGGTCACCTCGGTTGTTCAGTCAAGATATAATGGTGGCCCGTGTGAGACGGCTATTGGTAGAGATCTAGCCCGATTGGGTTTCGGATATACTGATGGCATTACAGTGAGATGGAGTATTCGTGGAGTGTGTGCGGAAGAGAAGAATCAGGGTTGACCCTCTAGGGTTTTGTTTGAAGAACTGGATAAATGAGGTTTCCCACAATTGTGAGGGGGACCAAGGGGGTGGAGCAGGTTGGGGGTACAGGAAGTAAAGAGTTTTGTTCTGGGCACAGGATGCTGAGCTGCCTATAGCTATCCAAGAGAAGATGTCACATATTTATTTTCATATATGAATCTGAATATAAAACAGGGAATCGCTGATATAGTAACTATATTTTTTCCTCATGTAGAAAAAGCTTTATTTTTATTTTTTATCTGTATATTAATTACCAAATATTTTCTTCTAAACATTTACTTTTTACTTCAGACTATATTCTTCTCCTTTCTTTGAAAAAAATATTATTCCTTGGACATTAAGCATGATTCTGATTATTGTACAAGACTGAACAGACATGATATACGAGATTTCTTACTAGATAAGAAAGAGTGGGGTATAGTCCCTTTCTAGTTCTCCAAACTTATTGCCTTTTGCTATTTTTCTAGCCTTTCTCCCAGAAAAGTAAAAACAAGAGATGAGGAAAATATATTAACCTGTCAGAGCAAATGCGGTAAGAATGTAGATGAAAACGAGCTCTATAGTAAATCTGACAAGTCCAGTGACCGACAGCAAACTCACAGCGAGGTCTGATCATATCCCACCTGGGCAGGTCATGGTGGGAGTATGACACACAACTTCTCTAGTGAAAGGGCTCAGCAAGCCCTGTCCGCTGTTCCCCTGCATCCAGGGGAACACACCTTTGAAATGCCATTGTTATCCTCTTTCCCAGACCCCTCAAAGGTGTAACCCCCCTCAAGGAGCACACCATCTTAACTATCCTGTACCATGCTTTCTCCCACCTTCTGTCCCCTCCCTAATTCCAAATGCATAAAAGAAGCTCCAAAGCTTTTGAGCATTTGAGATCTTGCTTTCTTTTTGTACACCAGAATGTCTCCTGGAAGATAGCACCATTTCAAATCAAATCAAGTTAACCATGATGCCCATTTTTTAATTTGCCTGGCTCTGTTCGGATTGGTGGAGGTAACACGTATGGCAAAGCCGACTTGGTTTCAAGTTTAAAAATTTGTAGAGAAAATAAGACACATGTGAAAGAACACGAGAATGAGAAAATAATGCAAATTATAAATATACAAGCACGACACTTGGTTAAATATGGGACAGATAGTATGGCTGTGATAGTTTTTAAACAGTAAGGCTGTATTCAGTACATGCAGATTTTAACATCAGTGTGGAAGCAAAAACGGAACATCACTCACCGAGGGGCTGGCCTGCGATGACCCTGGCATTTTCTCCGGCCACTGCTGCGCGTGCGTGCCGCTCACTCATGTACTGTACAAACGCGTAACCTTTGTGAACCGAGCATCCAACTATTTTTCCATACTTGGAAAAGATGGCTTCGATGTCCACTTTCTTGACAATGGCTGTGTTTAGATTGCCAATGAAAACGCGGGAGTTGATAGACTTGGGATCATTCTTATTGGTGACGTTGCTGGTCTGTGTTTTCCCAGTCATGGTTGGGTCACCTTGTTTTAATCCTGAAATAAAGAAACAAACAAAAGCAGTCAAAAGGTAAGTGATCTGACGGATTGGATATCACTGGCTTTTACCAGTTCTTCAATACCATGCCAGGTAATCGCAAATGCCTAAGTATGATTGATTTTCTTCAGAAAAATAAATTTAGTAAGATAAAAGGTAAACGCTGCACAGCAGAATGTGGTAGAAAAATACTTATAATCACTTAGGCTATAGTTGTAAATAACTTCCTGATTTATTTATCCAAAATTCAGCACTGCATAATGACTAAAGCTTTCGTAGTTGTTTTTATTTTTATGTCTATCAATTTGTCACAAGCAAGTTTCAAGAATAAACCATCCTTATTCTATCAACGGCAAGAAAAACCCAAAACTGCTAAGGTCTGACGGTGACATACAGAAATATAACCTCCATCTATTGTTGAGAACATGCATTTTTTCCCTACATTTTCTAGAAGAGGTAGATACACTGTCTATTTCATTCTCAGAGCCCTCCTATCAGAAAGTTAACAATTCATTCCATTAAGTGCTGTAGAAGAGGGAAACAAGGAATTAAAAATAAAAATTCAATTACAGAGCATAAGAAAAACATGATTCTGAGAATAAATGAAGCAGAGTGAAATCTGTACATTCTCTTTAACTGAAATGATATCAAATGTCAATTTCCCCCCCAAAAAAGAAACAAAAATACAGCATGTGTAGCCAGTTTTCATCAATGATCAGAAAATTAGTGGACTGGGTATCTGTGCTGAAATTTCTATTCTCAGCCTCATTTTTAATTCATTTAACTAATGACTCCTACGCTGCCTAAGCACTGCTAGTATTTCTAAACACTGTTTTTCTGAGCTTGGCACAGTGTTTAATTGTGCTTAATTAAGCTCAACAAAACTTTCATTTCTAGGTAGTCCAGCACTTACAGATTTATTTTTCAAGGCTTTAGAAAGTCATTCATTCATTCAACAATATTTATTAAACACCTAGTTTTTGCTGCCTAACAAAGTAAAGAAACCAACATGGCGAAACTAAAATTCCAACAAGGGCACAGTTTCTGATCTTGATGATCATTGCTGAACAATACCTAACTGACGCATTTTATCAGTGACAAACATATTTTTATAGGAAGACTCCCGTTTAAAATCTCACAGCTTATAAAGATACTAAGTGCATCTTCTTTTTAAAAATCATTTTAAATGACATTTCTAAATTGAGTATTAAAGTGGCGGAAGTCTTAATTAAAGGCATGTGAACTGGATATGCTTGAAAGCTTACTCTCTATCCATTGAAACCAGTGACTTTGGAAATCAGGAGCCTCTATGTAATATAATCATTTTTCAATTTAGACGGTCAATTATTACATCTTGCATTATTACATTTTTACTAAATATTGGACCCTCAACAGTATTTGGGTTGCCTTATAATGAAGGTGGATTTCATAAACATTTAGTTATTTACGTGAAAATTAAGAGTACGGCATCATTACAAACAAGGATTGTATTGCTGCCTTGCTTTGTTTCCACTTAGCTACATATAAGTGGTTTCTTTATGAATTATTTAAGGTTATGGTTGAAGGAAAGCTGATAATTGTTTTTTTAATTTTGCAATTTGAGCTATTTCATTCCTCAGGACCAATCCTCTGAGGATCAACTGAAACAAGCAAAATCGAGGTGTATATACGTATGTGTATTTTAAACAAATATTTAGCTTCTTCACATAATCTAGTATACTTTAATCACACTGACGGGGGAAGTAAACTAAAAGGTCCCTTTCTTGGGTCTGAAGTGGATTGACAGTTATATTTCTTTCCACATCAGTAATATAACCCACAGAAATAATATTATTTTGTTTTTGCTCTTATGCGATAGTTTTAGAAATACCATAGAGCTATTTTCAAGAATAAGCAATGCTTATGCTGATGTTTTATTCCCTGGACGGGATAGTCGGTTACAATGCAAACAGAAGGACGGTTAGATCCATGCTTTCAGAACCCCGTGGTGTGTCTTTGACCGTGACTCCGCGTCACATTTAATACTCTGAATTCTCCCTCTACGTGTTAACACGCTCTCCCCGGCGCCATGCTTTTACTCTTTGTGGATGCCTCTCAAAGCTCCACGCTGGCAAGGGTGTAATTCTGCTTCATGACTCCCCATCCCCTTAAAATCTATATGCATCTAACCTCTCCCACACAGACGGGCCTGCCCACTTCTGTCGGCGTTTACAATGATGGAGAGTTTTGTCGTAGTGGCATTCATTATCACTTCGCACTCTCTGCAAAACGAGGCCTCAACCCACAGTACAACATGCAGCGTGTGCTTCTCCATCACATGACTCTTCAGGCCGCTGAGGATGTCCACATTCAGCCATGAAGCAGCCGCAGTGGGGGAGGTGAAGGTAACCCTCAGGATGCAAACAACTAGGAAACCAGGTTGATGGAGATGGAACGGCTGTGTCTCAGATATGAAACCACAGGCAGTGTGGAGCCGTGATGTGTAAGAGGAAAGGAACACAGAGAGGCCCAGGGTGGCTCTCTTTCTGCCAGGAAAGTGTTTCAGGTCACAGAGCTGGGGCGTGTATGTGAGTGACTCAGAGTTAAGCGACCTCACTGAGGGAGGAGACACAAGTCAGGGTTTGGGGCATCTGAGGACAGGAATTTGTGAAGCATGATTCTAGAGAGAAGAGAGCTATGCAGAAAGGGAACCAGAAATCATCTCAGGGGTCCCTCGATGCCGTGCCGGCTCCTAGGATATGCATGCAGAGGGTGGACTTCTCTGAGGTGGTGGAAGTTACTGGAAAGCCATGAGCTGAATGGTTCCTAACCCACAGAAGGCAGAGAATCACTCAAGTTCCTAGTGGAGAGTCCAAGCTGGCTCTGGGGACCATGAAGTGAGAGCCGGGAGGGCCCGGCCTCAGCAATGAGGATCAGTGGTCCCTACAGTGAAAGGAACCCTAACAAAACTTCAAAACAAGTCTCACGATGATCACACTAAACCCTCAACAGCCCGAATGTCTATCAGAGCACAGCACAATGCTTCTTTAACAAAATAGAACTGAGACACTCAACAATATAAAATTTAAAATTGTTAGCATCCAAACAAAACCTCCTAGAGATCCCAAGAATCGGAAAAAATGACCCCAAACCAGGAGAGAAATTAAAGATATAAAAAGGAATCAGATGGAACATCTAAAGATGAAAACTGTAGTATCAAAAATAAAAAAAATACACTTCATGGATGTTAGAAGTGATCAGGCTCTGATGAAGAATACACTTCTGAATTTGAAGTAGAAATACAGAATATCCAAAACGTGTCATACAGGTAAAACACTGGGAAAAAATAATAAACAGAGGCTCAGTCACCTAAGTGATGAGTATCAAGCCATGTAACATACATATATAGGGCGTCCCAGAGCAGCAAAAATAGTATTCAAAAAAATGCTGGCCAAAAATCTTCCAAATCTGGGGCGGCCAGTTAGCTCTGTTGGTTAGAGCGCAGTGCTCATAAAACCAAGGTTTCTGGTTTGATCCCCACATGAGCCATTGAGTTGCACCCTCCACAACTAGATTGAAACAAGTATTTGACTTGGAGTTAATGGGTCCCGGAAAAACACATGGTTTTCCAATCAAAATTAAAATAAATCTTCCAAATCTGATGAAAATTATGATCTCACAAATCCAAGAATCTCACTGATCCCCAATCATAATAAGCATAAAGAAAAGCACACCTAGACACATTATAATTAAATTACTGAAAACCAGTGATAAAGGAGAAAATCAGGGGGCTGTCAGACATTGGAAAATGTTTACGTTCTAAAAAACAAAAACAAAAACAAAACCCCAAAGCAACAGTTCAGGAAATGTTACAACTACAAAACAAATGACAAAGGAAAAGTGAATTTTTCAGTAAAAATGCAACTAACCCTAGAACTTGTCTGTGGTTAAGTTAGAAGTTTGAATGGAGCTAGGGTTACGTGTCTGTGAAAGCTGCCATATGATAAAACATAAACTGTGACCACTGCTGTTCCACAGAAATTTTCGTAATGATGGAAATGTTCTCTAGCTACACCCAAAAAGCAAGTCAGTAACCCCAGGTGACCCTGAGGACTTGAAATGTGGCTACTTTGGATGAGGTACTAAATTTTAATTCTACTTAAAATTAAGGCAACATTTTTCACTGGGTTGTTCTACCCCAAATGCTAACAGGGCTCTGGCCCTTTAAAAACAGGATAAATATAAATCAGAAATAATTTGGCTATGTATGTATGTTTTTGGTCCCCCAGAACTTAGGAAAGGTACGATGGTATTAGATACATTTCATAAGAATAACAAAAATTTCAGGTAGCTGCCACATGAAGGCTAGTTTACAAATAGGGTTTCTCATTTCAGAAATATCCGATTGAGATGATGAATGCTCTGTAAAATAAAAAAGAACGTGTTTAGAATAAATATAGCCCTTTCCTTTGTGTTTGAGGGAGGTTTCTACCCCTGAATCTAATAGGGACACACAAATTATGAATTAAAGGCAAAGTTAAAATGAGCTTCAGAGAAAACATTTTTGGAGCAGACAAAAGTCCACCCTTTTTCTTGATGGCAGTGGTCCTGAACTGCCATTCTAAATTTGAGATTCACTCAGACAAACGCGGACTGAATAAGGAATGAACAATGAAAACAACGATAACAATGAAAAATACAGTCAAGAAAGTTCACCAATGACATGAATACCTACGACATTCAAGAGCCTGATAAAAAATTAACGGGATAAAAAACGTGTATGGGAGAAGAGATCATACCCTAGAAGCAATCATCAGCTGAGGCCTGTGGCTGGTACTCAAATAAATGCTATAATAAAAGGTGAAGCCTGGAAAATGGATGGCATCGCAATTTCTGAGAGAGAAGCAGAGCGATCATGGCCATTTCAAAAGACCAGATGAAACTTCTTGAAGCAGATGATGTTTGGGTTAATCATTACAGGGTGTGGTTAAGAATTCAACGGGCAGACGGTTATTGAACTAAAGTATCGAAGCATCTCTTCTTGGACAAAATAAACCCAAGGAATCTCAAAAAAGTCTGAATTTATTCTTGAGAAAAACCATCCACGATTTAGAACGATATAACTTATATCCATCAGGGCCATGGCAATTCTTCAATAGATCTTAAGCACCATAACCACTATTTTGTGAAAATTCTTCTAACGTCCAATTTTTTCACTGGGAAATCACCAACTTTATTTGGTGATAGAATAAAGATAATATTATAGTTTTGATGAAGATTCAATTCTTAAGCCTGAAACTGCTTCCTGAAATATGCCAAATTTTGTTTAGTAAAAGTAAAGATTTTAGGGAATATGTGTGTGTGTGTGTGTGTGTATACACACACACACACACACACACGAAGAAAGAGAAAAAATGTAATACCAATTACAGATAATTACTAAATTTTTGTTGTGTTTTCTATGTCATTTCTCTCTAGTACTTAGGAAAAAAGTTGCACATCAGAAAAAAGCCATTATAATCTACAGACTAAACGCCGTTACTTATGATGTAAACACCGTTTTATTATGCTGTTAAATAATCTTATTGGCTATAACTCCAACAGTTGCATAATAATAAATCTATACCGTCATTTCCTTCATTCTCTTCATGGGCATTTAGCTTGTTTCCAACTTTTTTTTAGGTCGCAAAAATATCTCAGATGAACATTTTGACAGATTTAGTAAGGATCAATCCCAAGGATTGTAACTCCTGGGTCAAACACGATGGGAGAAATCTCTGGTTTAGTTACCAATGCCTGTTGGGAGCCGTCTCAGAGTGCTGAGACCCCAGGTTGACTGCAGGTGGAGAAAGGCAGGTGGCTAAAGACCCCCAAGTTCTGTGTGCTGAGAAAAAGACGGCAAAGCTGCTTGTTAGCTGAAGAGCAAAAGGGGAACTGCTAAAATCAGTAACCCAACAACGCCCAGCGCACCTCCTGTGCCCTGGAAAAGCAGAAGCGCCTAAACCACAACCACCAGACCCTCGGATGTCACTGTCTATGGACTTATGGACTTTTGGGACTTTTCCATCATGGACTTGCTGACAGTTGCTATTTGCCTTAATTTTCACTTTGCTTAAAATATATTATTAGTCTATGCTATGTGATCATGTAACCTGTTGCTAAGACATTATCTCACCTCCAAACCCCTAAGTCAGGAACATTGGTTCCTCCTTCCCCAAAATCCCGCTACCAAATCCCTATGCTTAGATAAGATTTATTCCTGGTAAAAGAGGAACTTGCTCTCTATATAAGCAGTGTGCCTTTTAATAAAATTTGTCCTGGCTGCCATCCGCAGTCAGTGACCCTCCTCATCCCAACTTCGGTGTCTATGCCGTTATTTCTTTTCTCATTTCCTCGCGCCGATCAATCCTGCTCAGGGACCGTTCGGTGGGTTCCTGGCCTGATCATCCAGGGGCCCCGGCTGTCGAGCCGGTTCTTGGCAAATGCCCAGCTATTTTCCAGGGAGGCCAAACATCCTTCGTCTTCCTCGAGCAGAGAACAAACACATAGTCTGTGTAGCTTATTCAACGTGGCAGTTTCGGGGCCTGCCAGCCCTTCCCTAAGCACTGCATTCAGCGTGTTCTCTGATTCATTAGTTTGACCGGGAGGAACGGGCAGACCATAAGCTAGGCTGGAGAGGGACGCTCTGACCCTCAGTAGTAAATGAAGTTGGTTTACGAGTTTCGCTGGGCCGGCGCGAATATCAGAAACTGCCTTGGTACCCAGAGAAAAATCAATTAGTGTTCGGAGCTTCCCAGGCATATCACTAAAGTCATTATTATTTAAACATGCAATAAAAAGTATTCTCGTTTCCTTCGTTAACTGTACACTTA
>NW_017731513.1:267242-333250 GCF_001890085.2 Hipposideros armiger | reverse complement strand
TGCAGATTATATTTTAATATATTGGGATGTTGCAATAGCAGGTATTCAATGTTTATTAAAATTTTAATGGTTGATTATATAAAGAAAGTAAAAACACTGCAAATTGAAATTGTTATCTGTTAGCAGCCCTTCTATATGAGTATCACAATTCAGTGACTACAACTATGAATAACAGAGCAGAATGTGAAGTTTTGCACACAGAGTTTTGAAAAATATATTAATTATATTCACATGAAATTATTCATTATACTTATTTTAAACTATTTTAGTATTGTGGCAAAGCATATAAGGATCTAGAAACCCAATTTCCATTTCCTTTTTAAGTACTTGTTTATGTGTAAAAAACTGTAAATATATAAAATGTTTTCCTTTTAATAAGAACCCCCTGACAATAGAGGTGATATGCTCAATTTCACAGAAAATTGATTAACATGAGAGGTTTCAGAAAGAAATAATGGTTTAAAATATCACATAGGATGTAGAAGAGTTTTAAAAATTAGGCAAATGACAGTACTTGATTCAACAGCTCAAGGTAGAACACAAAAATTTAATAATGTTATTTCAGCAACAGAAAACATTACTATACAAAAATAAGAATAGCAATCATTTTGTAAAGCAAACAGTGCTAGCTAAAATATCTTAACAGCAGTGATTAGATTTGAATAGAACTATTAGCTATAAATAAATATTTTCCATCTGGAAATTAAGATTAAGCTGTTGACTGGAGAGCAAAACTAAATAAATATATAGTTCTGGTCTACTATATACATAACAACTATAGTAGCAAAAAGTTAATGATTATGCATTGGTTACTGTAAATATAAAATTGGAAATCAATGGACGTTGGTAAGTCAACTTTTCGAAATTAAGAATCCAGAATATTAACAAACTTGTGTTACACTTCATTAAAATTATCCTGGAGAACATAAATCAGTAATTGATTGACATTTTGTATTCAGGAATAACGACATGTGTTAAACTGTCTCTTGGGCAATATGTAATGAGGCCCTGCGGACGCAACCACTGTCTGGCAGAGGGTACGGTCTACAAAGGATCATCACCGAGGCTCGTGGGGGGTCAGACACCTCCACGCGGAAACTGACCAATCTGAAAGAGCACAGGCTGGGACAGGCCAAGCGTCAAGAGGGAAGTAAGGAACAAATAATCAGCAACTCCCCCTTTGCTCATGCCTCAGTCAACTCGGGCTGATAGAACGAACCACCACAGCCTGGGTGACTTCAACGGCAGACCCTATTTCTCACAGCTCTGGAGGCTGGAAGTCCACCATCAAGGTGCCGGCTGGTGGAGTTCCTGCTGAGAGCTCTCTTCCTGGCTTGCAGACGGCCTCGTATACATGACAGGCTAAGGCTGTGCAGTTTGGGGCTGTTCCTTTCAGTAGGACATGGATAGCTCTCTCAGTGAAGAACCCTCGGGCTCTACAGAAATCGCAGTCTTCCTTGAGTAACCCGGAACCGTTTCCTGGAAATACCCCAGATCCCTGAGGAAATTAAGGCAGAAGTAGAACCTCTTCTTGCTGTTGTAAGTGAATGAGTATTTAACAAGCAACTGAATTAACGGCAGGTTGATAATAAGTGATCTGTGCTTGTTAAATGTAAAGTAAGAGTTGCAGAACGGCTTTTGAGATGGTTTGAATAATTTATAGACTGTCTTTTAAAATTCAAAATCTCCTGACTGGAACCCCCTTTAACAATGTTTACAAAAGGCGTTAAACAGGCATTTATGCGACAAAGAATGAAGTGGCACTGATCACTGGTTCCCCACTTTATTCTCACTGCCTGGACTCAGCCCAGTAAGGGATCTTTCTGGACAGGTCTTGGTTTCTGCATGGATGTGGGTGACCAGTGACAGAGCGAGGGAACGGTGCCTCATTGTCCACGGCCCTCTGCCAAATAATGGCTCAAATGGCGGTCAACACCACAGGGCTGCGTCTGTTCCTGAGGCTCAGTCCCCGATAGGACAGACAGAGCACCATCACCGTGTCTCCAACGACTCAGAGCAAGCCTGCGAATTGTTCCACTCCCCACACACCAAATCTCACGAGTGGGCACCAACCCTGAGTGATCAATCACCCCAGCTCAAGTAGGAGGAGTGAACTATCGTTGATTTGGCTTCTCTATATGACGCAGGACAATCTTGTGCCTAAGTCACGCTGACCAGTGCAAAGTTATTTCGGAAATGCAATGACAGTCAGCCTCTTACGCAAGTTGTGTGACTCAGAGGAGAAAGCTTTTAAGAATTTTGCATGCAGTAAAGTTCCTAGAATTATATCCATTTGCTCATATTATAGAGAATGTGAGTTTACCTCGGGATAACCCCATGAAGTGAATACTTTTGAGTTATTTCACCATTAGGTTTCATTTCCTTGAATCATTTTGTTTTTTAATTTAAAGTTGATAGTTAATTTTCCTTGTTTGTAAAAAAATGTCACTGGAGTCTTTGAAATTGAATTTAGTGATCCGATAAGGAGACGATGCTCTCATGATCCCTGACAGAATAGATGTGGCACCAGGAGGGGCGTCTATGGGCTCATGGGACACTTATTTCATTTCTCCAAAACTCCAAACACACGGATGTTCTCAGCCTTGGGTAATGTGAACATCAGTAGACTAAATTCTGCCCCCTCAAGTGTCATATGTTGAAGGCCTGACCCCCAAGGTGAGGGCATTTGGAGGCGGGGCCCCTGGGAAGTCACGAGGCTAAGATGAGGCCCTGAGGGAAGGGCTCCCATGATGGGGTCAGTGTCCTTGTAGGAAAGGAGGCGAGGTCAGAGGTCTCTCTCCCTGTCCACCATGTGCGGACATAGTTAAAGTTATAAAAGTGTAATAAGGTGATGACGGAGACGCAGGGCAAATGCATCCGGATGCTGTCTAGTTGACTCAGTCCAGGAGGCCGGCCTTGCAGAAGCAGGGAGAGCCTTCTCCATGTGTTTTCTGGGACACAGCTCAGCTCCGGCTTCCCTAGGTCTCTCCTGAAGAAAACACCTCCCTCCATTTTCACTCTCATGTCACTTGAAGCTCAACGGCGGGAGGTACCCATGGCCACACCCGCAGGACAAATGCACCCCCCCCACACCCACCCACCCTCCTAGTTAACAGGCCCATTCCACTCCATTCCTCTTTGTTCAAACTGTCAAGCAGGGCAGTTCCCTCAGGAGTTAAGTTCAGACCACTAAGTGATTGCAGGGAGGCTGCTAAGCTGCCCGCAGAGATGAACAGACTTTCAATCATTATTGATCGGGCTTGGAGACGACTGGCCCTCGAGTGAAAGGTCTTAAATCCCACCACCAATCCCCTGAAATGTCTGGACCTGCTAAAATATAAATCAATGCCCCACCATCGGGGCAATGGTGAAATTCCTTCCACACGCCGGAATGTGCGGGGTTGTATTAAAGTAGCAATAACAATGATATAGTGGAAATGCCTATTGTATGTCTAGATCAGATAAAATTCCTGTTTACCAATTCCTCAAATTCAATGGCCACGAATGCAGATGCAGTGTTATAAATGATAGCACCTACTCACCCATGCACTGCAAATAACATGCTCAGAACATCATTTCTCTTTGCTGGAACAAATCCTATCTCCGTTGACACTATGATATCCAAGACTTTCTAACTCTCCTCCCCTTAGAGATATAAGGCAGAACCTCCACAAAACGGTACAAAATCCCAGGGAAATTAGACATTTAAAATGATAGCTATGGAATTATTATTAATGGCCACCCATTTATAAGCTTAGGCAAGAATAAGATTTGTTAAGATCTTATTCCAGAAACAATAATAAGGAGACGGTTGACTGCAGGTCTCAGATAACGATGCTACTGAAATGTCTTCATTCACTAGACATTCGTAGTCTCCACTAGGCTTTAATATATTAGCGTCACAGGTATGACTTGTCAGGCCTGAGGAGGAGACCTACGTTCATTTTAAAGAATGATGCCGTTAGAGTTCTACAAACAAGGATTCCCGCCTCAGCTGTGCCTCTTCCTAGATGAGTAACTGAAGAGTTACTTCACCTCTGTGATGCTCAATTTTCTATCTCTAATTTAGGAATACTAATAGCAACTACTGGTGTAGGACTCTAAGGAGGCTTGAATGAGACGCAGGAAAGCACACAGCACAGTGCTTGGCACAGAGGGATCGATCCTAAAATGTCAGCTTAGCTATCATTCAGAATACATGGAGAGGCTAGAAAATCCCGCCCTCAATGGTTTTCCTTTGGCAAAGGTTATAGTTCTCTCTTCACAGACACATTGAGTTGAACCAAGGATCATTTATGAATACATCTTCCTCAGGCAGTTCTCAGGTCATCTGATAACTTCTCTTGATTTGGACACCGATTTCTAGAGCTTTCACGGGGCCCTCTGGAGACAGGACACAGCTCCTAGTAAAGTTATATCCCAGGTCACTCTAACTGTGACATGAGCACATTGTTTTCAGCAGGGGTTCTCGTGAGTCAACATCCGGAGAGGTTTTAATTAACAAGTGACTTAGCACAGCCTGGGTGATATTTGCCTTGCACTCTCTGAGCCATGGGGCTCCTACAGGTATCTGCCCTTTGTATTCTGACCTAGTCCCTGAGTGTCACCGGCACACACGTGGTAAGGACCTGATGCTACAGAAGTCCTGGCATTTGGTACGTGCACTCTCAGAAAGGACCTTTGCGTTTGTGCATCTTCTGTCTGAGCCTTCAGTTCTGCAAGCAGAGCCTGTGGTCCTTGACATAGGATGATCACGTGGGTCTCAGCTTCAGCTAAGGTGCACATTCCAGGTACCCAGGTGACAGTGTTGGCCAGACTCTGTTTGAACATTTACTTTAGAAATATCTCCCACCAGGAGATACTGCTACAAATAATGCTCTCATTCCCGCTACAAATAATGAGGGAGTCTGTGGGGTGATATCCCAGGGAGGTCAGATCCCGGAGATAGGCGAATTCTATACCGACCACTGCCTTGACTCAGAAATAGGCTGCATTGGGCTCCTGTTAGCTTCCCAGCTGGTGAGGCAAATAGAGACTAATATTCACATAGCAAATTGTACATGCACTAATAGAAATGATTTTTCGTTTACAAATGTTTGCATTAGACCCACATGACACGATGTGGCCACAACAGCTCTTGTGTCTCAGAATTACATGAGCCCTGGACCGGCAGCTGCAGGGAACGCCACCTGCTCAGGGTCCAACCTACAGTGGGACATGCTCCTGGGGTCTGGTGACAGGGCAGCTTGCACCTGCGAAGTGGACGATGGTGTTGTGTCCCAGTGTCACCGAGCCTTAGTCTCCCGGTTGAGGTCCTTTATCCTTTCTTCCCATTAAAGAGACTCTTAACCTTTGCTTGGTTTGTGGATGGCAACTTTGGTGAGTTGTCAGTGGAGAGCTTCCAAATGAACTGCCCATGTAGATCCTTCTCCGAGGGCGCTATTATTTCAAATGTTTGAAATGGTGAATTATTTAAAACGTTTGAAGTGCTGAGATAATGCAGCTCCAACACCTAAAGCAACAAAACAGCTTCTTTCGGCTGTGGTCTCATTTAAGCTATGTAAGTACCGGTCCATGCGTTACAGGCAACATTGCAAGCAGGGATAAGCTGCTTTTACATGAGACTTTTACAGAAAATTTTTAGGAAATATATGTAGGAACGGAGTGAACTATTGTACTTAGGGCCTGTAGCTCCTTTTCAGACGTCTCTTATCTGCATTATTTTTCTTACTAAGTTAAATGCAGGGGTTTCGTGTATTATATCTTATATGTATGTATGCAATATTCATTTTAACACGTCCTTATACAATTTAGCTTGGGTTTTTTTTTTACCAATTAAGCACTTACCTCATGTGAGTGAGTTCATTTAAATTTGTAATAACCATTAAAAGTGAACGAGGGGGATACAAGTCCATCAGTCTTTTTAATTCTTACTGATGATAATGTTTGAGTTTTATATACACAGCTGCATTGAAACTATCGCCTCAACCCTCCACACAGGCAAACAGCAACTGGGTTGTTTTCTTTTGATAATTTTGAGATAATCTTATAAGACAGTGCGCATTGGTAAATCCACTGCTTTCAATGGCTGTATGATCAATTTTGTTGAGGGCCCGAACATCCGGCAGAAGCAGCCAGAGACGCTGGTGGACGAGAACATCTTGCTCATATGCTAACATCTGTAAGAAGTTCTGTCAGCTCTCACGGGCAAGAAATATGTTTCTTCCCTGTTGTGTCAACTGAAAATCGATTATCTGTCTCTGTTTGTCCTCTACATGCAAAGATAGGGATCACTGTCCTTTCTGGCGTGACGAACCACCTAAATTAAATAGGAGAGGCTACGGAAAGTAATTACAACGGTAAATTAAATAGGTTAAGGTAAACAGACTAGCAGGGATTGTCATATTTCTACAAAGAGCAGAAGCACAATTTTGAGAATCAGAGGCTGGAAGCAATGCTTCTGAGTACTGTTGTTAACGGTACAATTTTAAGCCTCTTCACAACTTTTGTGAACAGTGTGGAAAGAGATGCTCAGTATTGACTTAAGGGCAGACTGTTCTACATTTGGAACGGATCTCATTATTTTTAAAGAGCGTAAAAACCACCTCTCTCTACGAAAACATTTCAGCCCCCACGATGCACAATAGATTCAAACAGGAAAGAACTATTTAAAAAATTGGATGAGGAGCGTTTCTCTCCATTTATAATAAAAAAAAGCTGTATTTTACTAAAGTATACTTAGAAATAATAGCTCTCACTGTGTAGCTATTATTTAGTTGATAGCTGTGTAGTTTATTCGGGAAAATAAAACTGAATATCGCTGAGGGTCATAAACACAAATAGTAATGACCTCCACATTGCAAAGATTTATGCAGAAACGCACAGGTATTGCAGCTACATAAGTAGGTTTTATAGGCTTAAGCGTCCGGGAGCCAAAGCGATTTTTAAAAGAGTGCTGATACTTACCTGCTGCGTATTCAGCAGGCATTAATTATAGTGTTATCTGCTCATCTCTGTCTCCATAAAACACTTTGGCTGTTAACAGCCACGTTCAGGGGACCCTCTGCCAGGACTCTAAGCCTCTCAAGAGGACTTCCTCATCTACAGTAACACCAGCACTTGCAAAGACCTCCCTCTTTCTGGGGGAAGCCCCCATCACTAGATCCCCAATCCACGCACAACACAAAGGCTGCTTAGAGTCACGGCTGAGAGCACCCAATGCTTGTTCTTAGAGTGAGTCAGAACTGATGCCCATCGGTAAATGTTTGAATGTCAATTATAATTAAATATATATATATATTTAAAATAAAAAAAAATTAAATATATGTGTATTATACATATATATATATATATATATATATATAACATAGCTAATTACATCCCGTAAATATATATATATGTATATTTATGTAAAGTACAGCATAGGGACTATAGTCACTGGTGTTGTAATATGCATGGTGTCAGATGGGAAGCAGACATATTGAGGTTATCTCTTCATGAGGTATGTAAATGTCTAGTTATTATGGTGTTTTGTACACCTGAAACTAACAATAAAAATAGCAAACAAAAACACTGGAGAGCAAACAAAATGTAACATTCAAAAGATCTTAACATGATGCTTCCAGGGCAGCAAATTCCTAAGGAAGCTGTTATTTTTAAAAGCAGGGTTGTCCTTCCTTACTTTGTAAAGGTAAAGGGACTCCGAAGGCCTGGGCGGGGTCACACACTGCTGGTTCCTATCTTCAAAGAAGGAGTTTCTATCAGATAATGTTCCAGTCACATGAAGTGTCTTCCCTATTTTATATCTTATGAGACAATGCATTTGTATCTATTATAGTGATTAACAAGAAAGTTAATTATAGAATATATGCACAGTTAAAATCACGAAACCATTGAAACCATTTCTAAATGTAACAGCATATTACACTTCCTGATATCAAATCTCAAAGAAGGGTGTTCAAGAAATGGCCCAAGCTCAAGAGCTCATTTTCGGCGGAGTAGAAGCCTCGGTGACATGCAGCTGCCATGTCCCCTCTGGACTCGGCATTTGTTAAATACTGTCTTCTGGTGGCTGGTAAGTTACTTCCCTGAAGCATTAAAGTAAAGCAAAGGTGCTAGAAAACTCATCCTTATCACCTATAGTCATTACCTATACTCTAAACACTTAAAAAAAGCTGTATCTCAACAGTGTCAGGGCTTCCAAATGCCTGGCATTGCATGTGTGCTAAGACAGAGAAGAGGCGATCTAAGCTGGGTGTGTTCATCAGAAGTTATAACCTGCAAGCAGGAAAATGAGTGAGAGACGGGGCTTAAAGCTAAAACGAACAACAACACCACCACCACCACCCTAAAAAACCAGAAGTAGGAAAACCTTTTAGATGTCTGAAAAGTAAGAAGAGGAAAACAGGGAAAAAAAACCAACCCAAAATGAAACAAACAAACAGCCACGGGGAAAAACAAAACAAAACAAAAAGAAAACTGAGAACTACTATCAAGGTTTTAGTTCAACTTTATCATGTTGGTTCTGCACTGGGTTATTCACAGCTGCCCCTTGTCAGGCTCCAGCATTTGTCAAATTCTGTTCTAGATAGATCATAAGTTGTCACTGAATTCAACAGCACAGCAAGCAAGGCGGTATTCACAGTCTACAGATCAACAAAATGATGCACAGAGGCTAACTGGTCCAGGGTGACACAACTGTAAAATAATGGAGCCAAGTCCAGACCAGCGCCTGCCTCATCTCATGCCATCATGCCTCATACTGTAGCACAGCTCACGTTAAAATGTCAATATGGGAGGATGTGACAAGGGTGCAGAGCAACTCAAACGCACATAATCTCAGGCTATGCCTTCTCCTTCTAAAAAGACCCTCTCTGACAAAGACCCCTCCAATAAGCACTGATTGACACATTAACATCACCCCTCGTGATCCATACGTCAAAAGATGGTCCATTTTAACTATGTCGATTCTTCCAATCCATGAACATGACATATCTTTGCATTTCTTTGTGTCTTCTTCAATTTCTTTTAATAATGTCTTGTAGTTTTCAGTGTGTAGGTCCTTCATATCCTGTGTTAAGTTTATTCCTAGGTGTTTTATTCTTTTTGTTACAATTGCAAAATAATTTTTTTCCATGTCTTTTTCTTTTGAAATTTCATTGTTAATATATGGGAATGCAATGGATTTTTGTACATTGATTTTGTATCCTGCAACTTTACTCTATTTGTTTATTGTTTCTAATAGTTTTTTTGGTGAAGTCTCAAATTCACTAGCTATTAGGGAAATGGAAAGGAAAACCACAATGAGACCTATCTCACACTGTTAGAATGGCTATCATCCACAAGACAAACCATAACAAGTGTTGGAGAGGCTGCGGAGAAAAAGGAACCCCACAGCCACTATGGAAAACAGTATGGAGGCCCCTCAAAAAAATTAAGAATAGAATTACCATACAGCAATCCCTCTTCTGGGTATCTACCCAAAAAATCTGAAAACATTTATCCATAAAGGTATATGTGCTCCCACATTCATTGCAGCATTAATCACAGTGGCCAAGACATGGAAACCAAAGCGTCCTTCGATAGATGACTGGATAGAGAAGATGTGGTACATATACACAATGGAATGCTGTTCTGCCATAAGAAATACTAGTCTGTCATTTGCTACAACATGGATGGACGCTGAGAGTATCATGGTAAATGAAATAAGTCAGACAGAAAAAGTCAAGAACCATATGATTTCACTCATATGTCAGATATAAAACTGAAAGCAATAAACGAATAAGACAAACAAAAACTCATAGACACATACAACAGTTTAGTGGTTCCCAGAGGGTAAGGGGGGGAGCGGGTGGTAGAAGAGGGTAAAAGGGGTCAAATATATGGTGATGGAAGGAGAACTGACTCTGGGTGGTGAGCATACAATGCGATATACAGATGATGGATTACAGAATTGTACACTTAAAATCTACATAATTTTATTAACCAATGTCACCTCAATAAATGTAATAAAAAAATTGCCAAAGCAGGCAGATAACGCCTACCTGTATAGACTATAGCAGACAATGAATTGTATTATGTTTAGAAATTTCTCTTTCTCCAACCAAATACCTTTTATGGAATCAACATACTATGTACTTTTCCCCCCTAAAAGTATTTAGGCAAGCAAATGTGTAAGTAGACAAATATTTTTGGAATCCTAAATTTGCATGGTACCAAGCATACCATACTGGTTACATAAATGTTAATGATCGGGCATATTGATCACACTACAGTTCTTTTCAAGGTTTTTCAATTCAAGTTGGTTTGTATTTACATAGCAATTTGAAGCTCATAAAATGCTTAGTTATTATTGTCCTGATTCTCACAATAGCCTTGTGAAGTAGATGGGATTTGCATCATCAGTGCTGTTTGCACAAAAGCTTCTCATGCTCAAATGTCCAGGGGTATCGATCATAGAGTTACGGGGATGAGTCCCAGAGGAGCTGACACCTCACTCAGCACTTCCCTTACATGGCTCTCCATCTATTTGTGATGCTATTAGTATAAATTGCTGGATTAATGTTACCGAAGGTCTCAGGCATTTGGAAAACTGTCCACCTGGTTTATGAATTAGAGGAGCTTACTTCCTTCTCAAGGTGTGCACACTTGGACATCGCATGGCATTAGAATGCTATTCTGAGGGATACTGATCTTACAAAATAGTGTTTCCAAAGCCCTATAGGAGCTTTTCAGCTGTCTAACACACCTTCCTTTCATTTTTGTCTCTGAATCATTTCCCTTTACAATGCAAACAACAAGAGCATATCAACTCTTAATGCATCATGTGAACAAGTTTATTTAAATTCTCGGACTCAGGCAACACAGAGTTTTAGAAATGTCAGCCATTAATCTACTGCCAGTATCAACTCGTGAAATGTGTCCTTAATGTTCCTCCTGGAGAAAGGGTCTGCGTGGTACATGAGGCTCACTACAATTCTACAAAGCCTACAATTATCTTTCAGCTAATTGTGAAACACACGGTCATAAGGACTTAATAATTTCTGTGCAAAATAGAAACTCAAGCCCACAGCTTGTAACGGTCTACAAAATGTCCAAAGTCAGTGACAACAGCTCTCTCCTGTATAGATCCAGCACGACGCCTTCTCTGTGCCAAACACCTGCCCTGCCAATGGAGGGAAAAGCAAACCTCCAGGAGCTATAATGTCTCTTGGCTTTATCTCCTATGTCACAGGGCAACAAAGGGGCCAACAAAAAACCTATGTGTTTAATGAGACTTGACAATCCATCCTCGATAGAAAATTAATACACTCTGTGCTTAGGTAGACCTTTTTAATTTCCTCTTAATGGCAAGATCCTAACCGATGCCACAGCCTGCATTTCAGACTGGCAGCCCATTAGCTCATCCCGCCCAGCCACGATTTCTGCGCACTGCTTCACTGTAGAACTGCACACTCGGAGAATCCATAATTACATCTTGGTATCTGATAACTAAATAATTAATTAGAATAAAATGGATCACGCGTAGACCAATGATATCTGTGCCTCGTGAACTGAGAATTAATCTTAATTCAATTCTGTGCACCTATAGTTAATGAGGATAAATCAAAACAGCATGTTATGTGCAAATACTTCTAGATCTGATGGGCAGATAGGCTTTGCAGATAGTAGCCTAGTAAATGTTTTTGGGTCAGGGGAAGTAGAAACAGTGGAAGACAATGCAAACCCCACCATCATTACTTTACCTGGTCAACGAAAAAAACCCCCACAACAACTAGTTCTATAGTATGTTCTAGACACTTTTGTCAAACACAGTGGTTTCTAGATAAATACCGCTAGATGACAGCTTTTCTCTGGTTTCATAAGTATATACAATTTTTGGTTAAATTGAGCTCTGCCTTGTGACAGGTTTCAGATGCAGAAACTTATATAACTATTGTTACCTTCAGAAGAGAGCAAAATACCTGGTATCATGAAAATTGAAAGAGCAGATTGATTTAGGCTTAAAGGATTCAATCTGAAAATGATATTTCCACCAGGTACAATTTAACTTGCATTCTAGCTCAACTAAATGTCACACACAGTATGGGTATCTTATAAATGCACATTAATTTCTTTATCTGCTGAATAATTTAAAACCACATTTTTGGATAAAATAAAGAGTAACTGGAAATTAGTCTACTGCGACCAAATATATTATTTTAGTTAAATTTCAAAGCCATTTTTAATTTAAATGAGATTCAGAAAACCTAAATACTTAACTTCCTGTACACACACACAAAAAACATTATTTCATTTAGCATAGCTGAATATATTTCCAAATTAAAAAAAAAATCTAAAAACCTAATACTTTACAAAATAGTTTGCTTATTAGTGTTTTAGAAAACAGTAATTTGAATTGTAAACTTTGTAATAATGACAGAGATAGAACTTGGAAAAATCCAATTTCCTATTTAATTAAGTTAGAGATATGGAAGCAATAATAGAATACTGAAAGTGTAGATCTGGAATTAGGAGGCCTTGGTTCAAATGGTGGATACTACCTTTCCTATCAGCTATGTGTCTTTGAGGGAGCTATTTAACTTTTCCCATCTTCATTTACCCGACCTGTAAAATCAGGATAATGGTACCACTTCTCTCATAAAGCTGGAATGGACATGAAGGGAACTATTACAATACCTGGGACCATAGTAAACACTTAAAATATTAGCGACCTCAGAGTATTAGAACGGTTGGTCAGAAGGAAAAGTAATGAGGGCAGATGGAAACAAACCACACATTCCTGAAAATGGTACCATTCTAAGGTCATGGTCAAGTTTATCAGTGTTCCCTTTGTCAGTGCTGCCACTTGAAGTAGGAATTATGCAGCTCTGGTCACCCTAAGCTAACAAATACAAACAAGATACAAAAACCAGAAAAACAAAAACATATCATGATAGTTACACATGAGTAAAAATGACAGGACCTGTCCAAATAAAAATAGTCACCACATACTGAGTGACTCCACGCACAATGCACAGTGCCACCATTTTCATGAATGACACCGCTTTAATCCTACTACCTAGGAACAATTGTTACTATTTTATGTATTTCCCTTGTAGCTTTTTTTTCTTCTATTTTGAGGTTACATTTGAAAACTATTTTCAATAGATGGAATTTCAGATTTTTTTTTCCACCAAAAACCTATGAGGGTACCAATATCCCTATTCCCACAAAAGCATTAAACGTTATTAAAAGTTTAATATTAAAAGTTTAACCTTAAAAGTTTAATTGGTGGTCTCCAAACTGATAGATCATTGTTACTTCCCTTTACATTTTTCTATTAAAGATTTTTAACATCATTTCATATATTTATGATCAATTTGCTTTTCCTCCATTTGAATTTCCTGTTAGCATCATTTGTCCATTATTTAAACTAGGTTGATTTCTGCTTTTATCAGTTTTAAGGCGCTTTTTATTTTACTTAAGTAACTCCCAGGATTATCTTTGTATTTTGTCTTGATGGTGACTTTCATTAGCAATGAATTTTTATTCTTGTGAAGTCATATATATTAATCTTTTCCTTTAAATTATTTGTATTTCATGTCTTGGTTAATATAAAGAAGATGCCAAAAAATGTATACACATTTTAAGAAAGTAAAAAACTGTATTAAAATCGTAATACTCAATATAGACCGATAACAAAAGATGAATACAAGTGACGTTTGACTTCTGCAATTACAAGAGGTGCCCAAAGTGGTTACCACCTGCATAATTTTAGTTTTAATACAATTTTTTAACTTTCTTAAAATGTGCATACATTTTTTTTGCACCCGCTGTATGTTCCTATAGTTTTCTAATACTTGATTATTTAATCCTTATTTCTGGATTTTACAGTCTTCTGGATATATTTCTGGTTTGTTTTGTTTTCATTATTATTTTTGTAGGTTTAGTGATAGAATTGATTTCTTATAGCTGGATGGCCCAATATGTTAATGTTATTTATTAAGTAAACTATCATTTCTTCCACTGAAGACAAATGAGGCCTCTTAACATATTAAATTCTCATATATAAATAGATATTTCTTATTCCTCTGGAATTTCTATTCTAGTCAACAATATTTTCTCTATCGCTGTGCCAACATTTCTCATTATTCTGATTTTAAAACAAGTGGGTGAAAAAATTCTTTAGTATTCTTCTTTTTCAAATTTTTCTCTCAGATTCATTCTTCCAAATATATCCTAAATTACTTTTCCAGTTTCTTTAAAGAGTGAGTCTTTTATATTTATATGATTATATCAAATCATCACAATGTACACGTTAAACTTATACAATATTATATGTCAATTATAGTTCAGCAAACCTGGGAGCAAAAGCAACACTAGAGACATCCTTTCTAAAGATGAGAACTTCAAGTTCTTCCCTCTGTGATTGGAAACAACCCAGGTATGCTCCCAGGACCACTTCTATTCAGCATGGCACAGCACATGCCAACTAAGGAACATAAACAAAGCAATAAGCACTCAAAGAAAAAAAAAAGAGTGGGTTTTGATGTAAGCCAAATTAAATGTATAAATGGTGATGAAAGGAGAACTGACTCTGGGTGGTGAGCACACAATGTGATATATAGATGATGTGTTACAGAATCGTACACCTGAAACCTGTGTAAGTTTACTAACCACTGTCACCCCAATAAACTTTAATTAAAAGAATAATTAAGAAAAAGAGCATTTTAATGTTGTCCTCCCATGCAGCAAAATTTTCAAAGCCATTTCTTTAGTGACAGTATATTCAGTGAAATGTTATGATATTCAGTGAAATATAAAGTTTTTGTGAATAAATTAACTTCCATAAATAGTATTTGACATAATTTGTTTTTTTGACTTGTGATAAACTTATGTGTGTTTAAAACCATGTGGAAACTGGTTTTATATACACAGGAATAAAAATAACCCCCAAATGTATAATTAATTCTGCCATATTTCATTCCAATTTTACTCTTCATCATATTTTTACAGTTAAAATTTTGTTATTCTGTTTTTGCACTTCATTTTGTATCATAACAAATTAATTATTATTGGATTTTTATAGTTGCTTACTTTTTTCTATTACAAATAGTAATTAAGTCTCCATCTTTGTGCATTTAAGTTTTAGCTTTATTATGGGTTCTTAGTATAAAAAGGACTTGGTCAGGGGATGTATGGGATTTATAGATTTCCATCCCGTTGAGTGGTCTGATTTGTTTCCCTAAAAACTGCAGATTATTCCAGTACCATTTACTGAACAATCACTTATTTAACTAGTGGTGCTCAATATATCCTGCATGATATGACACATTCTTATACACATCAATATTATGCTAATTACTGCATGTACAGATATGATGTGTTTAAATATCTAATAGTGCTGATCTTCTCACTGCATTTCTCTGCCAATGGTATATAAAAATGGAAATATCTACTCTTAGATAAGAACTTTAGAACCGCTTGTCATTTGCCAAATTGTTTGAAAAAATGCTATTTTGATTGGCTTGCTATACAAATGATAAATTAATTTGGAAAATACCTACACATTTAGTCCAGTCAACCTTGCCTTGTAGAAACACGGCTGGGAGATTTTCATTTGCTTAAGACTTCCCTTTAAATTCTTGAGAAAAATTCTAATATATTTTTAAATACAGATCAACAAGTCCCAATCCTGGCTGCACAAAAGAACCATCTAAGGAGTTTGTTTGTTTGTTTGTTTGTTTGTTTGTTTGTTTGTTTTTTGACACCTGAGAGACATCCCCCAAGACTCTGATTTTATGAGGCAGAGAAAGACAGAGAAAGAGTGATGTAGATTTAAAAATAGACATAGATCAATAGATCAATATAATTCAACTTCCTTGAACACTCATATTATTCTAGTCATTTTTCAGTTTGTATATTGGTTTTCATGCAGTCTGCAGAAACCGATCATTCTGAAAAATATTATTATGTTTATGTCTTATTGCATTGACCACAGACTTACAGAATAATGTTAAATAGGGAGCGTTTTGACCATTTTAATTGGAATATTACCAGTTTCACAGTTTTATGAAGAATTATCTTGGCTAATAAATGTATGCATGTGTGGGTGTATATGAAGACATGATTCATTATTTCTAATGTTCTGAAACCTTTATGGAGACAGTTCAATTGGATGTGTCATGACATTTGAAGGACAAACAGTATGTATTTTTAAAACATTATATAACTTTGGAGAGCAAAAGAAACAAAACAATTTGCATCTTGAAGAACTTCAGAGAATAGATTAAAATTTGGATACTGGCTTAGAACTTACCTCCTGGTGAACGGCAGGGTTTTATAACAGCAGTAACACTATACACACACACACACACACACACACACACACACACACACAGCTCATTCAATGATTACAATAAATATTCCACATATAAATGGCACCATAAATCATAAATCATAGCTTATATGTCTCCTTCAAGGTTATTCACATGAATCTCAGAAGCACTAAAAGAATGATCTGATTGAGTTTGACAGCCAGAATGGAAGATTATTGTTTGATATCATCTTGTCATTCCAAATAATTATAATATATGTGAGGGAGGTTGCATAGTCTCAACTTAGTCCTGTCAACAAAATTAATTTTTTGACAGAACTAATTATTTTGAGCATCAAAATTTGCTCAGTGGAGGTAGAAGCGGCAACTTGACATGCAAACCTAGCTGTGAGGCCACACTGCCAGTGCACCCAGCATCACGTCGGATTTCCATTAGCGAAGCCAGTTATTATTTTAATATGATTACACAGTGTTATAAAATGTCCTTTTTTTATGAAAAGCAATTAATTTTCACTTAGGAATGTTTAGGATGCCAAATATTTAGAAGTGACTCCCTCGTATGCAGCTTTTCCTGCAAATACCTGTATTAACCCTCAAATTGGTATCAGATTGGAGATGAGAAACAAAATAGAACATAAAGACCTGGATTTGAGTTGCCATCATTAATACATCAATTCTGAGTCTCCCATTCATACCAGGACAACAATATACAAAGAACTTTCCTAGTTCTAGAGCTCCATGACACAATGTTAAGTAGCATCATTTAAAAGTAGATCATTTAAAAATACACACACACACACACACACACACACACAGAGAAATGAAATAAGCAGTGTAAATGTGTTTCTCCTCAGGTTTGATTACATACTGATTGTAGATGTTATAAATTATTCAGCCTTGATTATCAGTAAAGTTTACCAGAAGTCATAAGTAAAAGGCCAGAAGAAAAGGTTGCAAAATAAACCCTGCAGCTCGAAAAGATCCTGAAAAGCAACCATTTGCACCCTTTTGAAAATCAGGTTTTTCAGTTACAGAAAGTTATTTTATGTATTACATACATGGTGATAAATGTATACTGCTTCAGAACATCCTGGGTGTAGGGGAACATAAATTATTGAAAAATCTTCTTATTTACACACTCTCAAATTGGGAAGATTGGTTACTCCTCGAGAAACGCCAACGGCCATTATGATCTCTCAGTTAATTCCAAGGTTAGACCCTTTTCCCGGATGCACAGGAAATCCCACCCTTTTTTCTGGACTGCCTGCCTGCAAACTCCCCAAATCACAGGGCGGAAGCAAAGGCGACGCCAGGTCTCCACTGTGTTCAGCGCTTAAAACACACAACTGCTCAACTTCTAAAAGGTGGTAATAAGGGTAAGTAAAATCTAAAAAAAAATAATAATTCTCCAATCACATTATGATTTTTAATGTCTCAATTTGTTTCCTTTTTTCAGCTTTACTGGGGTATAACTGACAAATAAAGGCTATGTGGTATATGGTATATGGATACAACTGATTCTCACTGATACATGGAATCTTATTAAATAGTCAAACTCAGAGAAGCAGAGGAGAGTGCTGGAGGCCAGAGGCTGGAGAGAGGAGGACATGTGGAGGTGCTGATCGAAAGGTACAAAGTTTCAGCTATGAGGGTAAGTTCTGAAGACCTAAAGACCAGCCTGGTGACAGTAGGTAACAATGTGGGTTCTATACTTGAAATTTGCTAAAAGGGCAGGTGAGCATTCTTACGGGTGGGGGATGGTAAGTAGGTGAGGTGTTGTCTATGTGAGTTCTTTGATTGTGGTGATCATTTTCTTTCTTTAAGATTTGCTAATAAACTTCACAATTCACTCACTTAATTTAACTCGTATTTTCCATAAGCCAGTATTCTATTGATAACAAGGAGGGACATTTAATTTGAAGAAATTTAAAAGCTATTATAATATGAGCTCTTCCACCACCGTTTAAACTACTGAAGAAAGCTGGTGCATAATCTCCATATTGTATTTCCACATTTTACTCATAAGACTGTTCACACAGTGAATAGTAATAAAGTTTTTCCTAATAAAGCATGCATTGATAAGGTAACATAAAAGGAGAAAAACAGCAGCAAAAAAAACCCCTTTTATCCCCTGAATAGCTAATAGTTCAGTAATCATAGATAGGTAGAAGAAGAAAAAAAGCTATGAATATATAATTAACACAAAATACATATCCCATATGTATTTTGGACCTGTTCTTTTGGAATTATACAAAGTTTTTCCTATTCTTTCAGGAAATGGAACAATTCATCTTTCTTAATTTTGTGCCTATGGTTTGCTTTCACATCTTTGATTATGTTAGTCTGTGCAAAGTATGTCATCATTACCCTGTTCCTCTTAAAGTAATATATGTGTTTCCCCAGCTTGGCGCAAGTTATTTGACTGTTTTTATGAAAGAACTACATTAGCACCTATTTTCACCAATTAAAATAAATCCAAAGAGAATTTTCACTTTTACGAAAAAAAGCAACACATGAAAATAGTGCTCAGAGTTGGTTTTGCAGCCAGCGAAGGAGAGCTGGGAAGGGTGTTCCCGGTTAGCGCAAGATGGACAATTTATTTAATTGGTTGTGGTGAACAAAACGAAGACGTTATGTGTGTGTTGAATTGTGGGTCTGGAAATGCTAAAAAGTCATTCCATGTAAATGAATGGTAATTGCTTCTTCAGTTTATGCCATTTCAGCTTACAAAAGGTTTCACAGGGACACCCTGCTTTCGGATAGTGGGGGAACCCGTACTGAAAAAAGACAGTTTCATCGGATGTGAATACAAACAAAATTCACAGAGCTGTAGGCAAGCTTTGATGATTCAACTTAAGTAGGTAGCAATTCTAGGATCTCCTTTTTCCTGACGAGAGGCGAAAAGTGCTTCCAATGATACGAATGTCAGGAGGACTTCTTGCTATCAGGCAGTGAGCACTTTATTTGAGGTGCCCTGTTATCGAGCCCTAAAAGGAGGTCCATTAGTGGCTGCAATGAGGCTTTTTAGTCAAAGTAAGTAACTAACGGATATGATTCCATTAAATCTCAGAAAATGACATTACATGAAAAGGACTTGATACTGCTCAATAAACTAGCTAGAATTTTGAAGAGTTCATCATATAATGGAAATCATATCCTAGGGTGATGCTACTCAGTCCACAAGATGCAAACTCAGGAGAGTTTATGCAATCAGAGCATAGTACTCGTTCACAAATTTCCAGCTTAAAAATCTGGGGATAAGGTGGTATCAGCTTCTACAGGACACGTGAAAATCCTGTGGCTCTTGGGAATTAATAATTACAACAGAGTTATATTGGCTTCCAGCATATAGGAATGGGATGATTTGTTTACCAGTCAAAAATAAAAGTGAGCTAAGGGATTCATTTCCTCTTCTGAAATTGTGGGTATGATATAGACAAAGGAAAACATTGTGAATCTATGCAGTGCTATCCCGACTCACACCATTGTAGGAGTTTAGTACACTGTGAACTTCCTTACCCAAACCCCACTCTTTCTACCCTACATGTATGTACAGATCAGGAAGGAGTAGCTATGTCCGTGGGTTGACGAGCTATCTGACAAGCCACTGCGACTAGTAGGTGTGGTCACCGTGGTGTGAAAGGTATAAACCCAGACTTGGCTCCCTTTGGGAATTCCAGTGGGAACAAGAGGGAGAGTTTTATTTTTTGGACTCCAAAGTCATAATATGATGGGAAAAATATCAAAACTGTCCTAACAATGCACTGATTGCTTATAATAAATGCTAAACATTGTGAGAAGTGTGAAGCTAAAACTGCAGTTCCATTACTTTGGGTCTGATTGACTATGATTTGAAGGGTCCTGGAAAGTCTCCGTCAGGGGTGGTTGTATATACATATACATATGTACGGAGGGTGCCTAATAAATGTATACACATTTAATAAATTTTATATATAATAATTTTATACATAATAAAATATTAAATTTAATAAATTTAATAAAATTGTAATGCAATGTATGACGCTAGCATTCATTTGATTAACACCATCTTTTGAGTGAACGTCAGTCATATTACACATTGCTACTGTAATTCAACTTCGAAAAGTAATACATAGATAACATCTCTTAACACGTGTACATTTTTTTGCCACCCCCAGTATGCATATGTAGGTATATATACAGAGATAGTGATATATGTATGTATATATATTTAGATATATGTTTACAGATATTTATATATAAGAATACACTCATGTATTTTTTTTCATGGATAATCAAATGTTTGCTCCACTACAAGAGGGATCATTCTAAAAATGATAGTCATAGTTTGAAGTGAATTCCGTATATACTGTATTTCCCCATGTATAAGACACACCCTTTTTCAAAAAATTTAGGGTCTAAAAATAGGGTGTGTCTTATATCGTGGTTGTAGATTTTTTTACTTGCATTTCCTGCTTTCTTTGCACTTGTTTTTGTGTTCATACAGCCACTGTATAAGATGCACCCAGTTTTTAGACCCCCAAATTTTTTGAAAAAGGGTGCATCTTATACATGGGGAAATACGGTACTCAGTAGCTTCATTTGCTTGGTTAGAGAGTTGTGTCAATAAAGCCATGGTCATGAGTTGATTGTTAGTGCAAAAGTGTGTAACCAACCCTGGAAAGGACAGATCTTGTCAATCCTGTCCAACTTTCTTCTGAAGGAGTCTACAGCACTCCCAATGCAGCCATCCAACCCAAAATGGCACACCCGTGGATAGTACTAACTGGTTTGCAAACTTCAGACCATGATGATTTTTGAGGTTTCCTATATAACCAGTCCTGTCACCACCTTGATTCTTGTCATGGAAAAGAGACTGGGGTATGAACGGCCCATGGTAACTAACATGATGACCACACTTAAAAAAAAAATCAAAAGAATAATGAATTCAGTCTAGTTTCCTTGTTTTGCTGCTATTAATAGTCTAACTGAAATTTTTTATATCACAAAGGACAAATTTTCCCGTAGAAAAGGCAGATGGTATTCAGTAAAGGATGGACCGCCATGGGTCAGGCACAGTACTTTCACTTATTATACTTAAATCTCACCAAACTATATAAATTATTTTATAAATCAGCTGATGGAAAGAGCTGAAAAGTTCATGACGTTTTCTAAAGTCTACAGCTCGTGAGCAGTGGAGTGGCCTGTTTGTCTATCTGCAAAATCGATTATCTTTGTACTACAGCATACTATTAAATGGTAGGTAGTAACTGGTAACCCAATGGCTTCCCCACCGCTGCTTCTTCAGAGGAGATGCCTCATGCACTTGATTCTATTCATACTGGAGGGAAACAGCCCAAGGTCACAAATAAAAGAGAAAATACAAAACTGCTTAATTTTCAGTTTGTAAAAAGTAAGACAAAAAAACAGTGAGTACCTAACATTTTCATAAGGAAGATAAGTGGAAATAAAAGAGCACTGAGAGGGTTAAGACAATTTCCAAATGCCATACACCTTGTATGAGTAAGTTAGTTACCTGTTCCTAAGGGCGTCAATATGCCACATAAATATGGAAATTGATGAAATTGTGTATTTTTATTTCAAGGTCTATTTCTTTAAAATATCGTATTTGAGCATGTCGCCACCCATAGCTTCAAAACATACAGAATAGTGAGCACTACAAACAGAAAATAAAAATTTTTAAATCAAGAGAGCTTTTAAAAAACCATCAGGAAATCAAGATAATACTTTTCACATTGATGTCTCAAAATAATTTACACCCCTCTGACACTGTTCCAGTTACCATGGAAAAGGGCAGAACCATGTACTACATCAGGGATCTCTAACAAAGGTATGTGAAAGAGGTACCATTTACTAATTTGTGGGTCAGTTGTTTTTTTTTTTTAACAGAAATCTGTTCCCCAAGAAAGAGCTGGAGTGAGAATATTAGTCTGTATTATGTACCTGAAATGAATGTACATTGTCTCTCGTCTAAGTATGTGTTCTGGTGTGGAAATATATAATAATTGGACCCCTCTGAAAGTTTAGAATCTATTTAGGGGAAAATATAGCCATAAATACAAATGTAACTGTAACACAAGAAACTATATTTTGCATAATGCCTTATTAAAGATGTTCATGCATTGATATAATGTGCGCCCATTTGCATTATGGGTATTCATATGGGAGTAAAAGACAGCCCTTATGGTATCCAGTGTGCTTTACGGAGATGGAGGCGTTTGAATGGTGAGCTAAAGAGAAGGGATTTCAGCAGATTAAAAATACATGAGCAGCTTCATAGAATATTCAGTTTGAAGGCTGCACTACAGACATATAAAGAAGCCGTTTGGAGAGCTGCTGAAAAGATAAATTGAGGTCAGGCTGGAGATTTTAAATGCTAAGCAAAGGAGTTTGAATGTAACTCAGAGACCAAGGAGAATTTATTGAAATTTTTGTTTGCTTTTGGAGCACGGATATAGTATTATACCTAGATATTTGCAAAGATATTTTGTAATCAGATCCTTTTAAAAGGTCTGCTATAGCTATACAATTGAAATATATATAAGTTAGGTTTCCTAAGAGTGGTTGCTTCTAAGGGCAGGGGTTATTGCTCTGGGCTTGGAATGGAAAGTTACTTTTAATTATATATCATTGATTGTTATTTTTTTAAACCATGGGTCTGTAATTGCCTTTGCAATTTAAAAAGTAACATGGGAAAGAAAGGGAAAAAACCTTCCTACATTATACTGTGTATATTTGAATCTTGATTCTCTCAAATTAATTCTTTGTTTTTGTCAAGTGGCAATGTTAGAATACTAAAAAAAAAAGTTGGTTATATTTCTAAGTTAAATGCTGATTCTAAAATAGAATTCTTCTGTGATTTCTAGAAAATTGCTTTATTTCTATGAAAAAATTTTGCCTCAAAATCTCATATAATGCAAATTGCCATTCACCTATTACTTTACATAATTTTACAAAAAATAGTAAAATGATGAAGATTTAGGGAGTAAGAATGAAGGATTGCATCTAATGCTCCAAAAGAAACACAGAACTGGAAATAAATTGATAAGTGCTATAGAACTAATTGCTTCCCAATGTGGGAATTGATTCTATGGCATACATGAGAGATCATCATAAAAAACATGTAAGACTGCAGACCTATTCAAATGACCAAAATCCCGAACCCTGACAACACCAAACGTGGAGCCACAGGAACTCTCCCTCACAGCTGGTGGGAACACAAACGGTGCAGACACTTTGGAAGACCATTTGGTGGTTTCTTAAAAACCTAAACATACTCTACCATACCATCCAGCCACCATGCTCCTTGGCATATACCCAAAAAAGTTGAAAACTTATGTCCACACAAACATCTTCACATGGATGTTTATGGAAGCTTTATCGGTAATTGCCAAACTTGAAAGCAACCAAGATGCCCTTCAGTAGGTGATGGATAAACAAACAGGTCTATCCAGACAATGGAATGTCATTCAGCACTAAAAAAAAATGGCCATCAAGCCATGAAAAGACATGGAGTAACATTAAATGCATATTACTAAGTGAAAAAAGCAATCTGAACAGGCTGCACGCTGTGTGGTTCCAACTCTGTGACGTCCTGGAAAAGGCAGAACTGTGGAGACAGGAAAGAGATCGGTGGTTGCCAGGGGTTGGGAGGGTGGTGAATAATTGGACCACACAGGATGTTTAGATCAGTGAAACTGCTCTGTAGGATATTATAACGGTGGGTACATGTCATTATTCACTTGTCGGGACTCATAGAATTTAAAGACTCTAGGGCAGCGGTTCTCAACCTTCCTAATGCCGCGACCCCTCAGTACAGTTCCTCATGTTGTGGTGACCCCCAACCATCAAATTATTTTCGTTGCTACTCTATAACTGTAATTTTGCTACTGTTATGAATCGTCATGTAAATATCTTTTTGTTTTCCGATGGTCTTAGGCGACCCCTGTGAAAGGGTCATTCGACCCCCAAAGAGGTTGCGACCCTCAGGTTGAGAACCGCTGGTCTAAGGAAACTCGTGGCAGGAAAGGGAAGGCGGCTCAGAGGGTCTCTCAGGGCCCGGAGAAGACACAGCTTCTCTACTCAGGAGTCGGTTGTGGCTGTGTAAGCACCAGGGGCGTTTGCAAACGGAAACCTTCTGGGTACCTATTGGACTTCCCAACTATCCATCTTTAGACTAAGAAAGCCTCCGAAACCATAGACTTCTGGATGTTGAGGAGGCCTCAAAAATCTGACACTAAGCTATTGCTAAAATGGATAGGTGATCTCTCATGCAATTAATTGGACGAGTACAATATTCAACCCTATTTGCGCCACCGAGCTTGTGAAGCAGGTCACACCACTTATGCCGAAGGGAAAAAGATCACATTTGCTACAGTCATTTCCAGATATGAAGTATTTGTTCCATGAAAATAACTGTCTCCATAAAGTGAGGCTATAAATCATCGCTTGATAAATTATTTCATGTTACTCCACCTTGCACAGCTGCTAACACTTCAATCATTCTTTCCCCATAAATGCTATTTTGGTTCCAATATTAATGCAAACACAGAGTTAATGTTTCATAATCTCATACCACGGATATAAACATTTTTTCTCTGTTGACTTCACAGTCATGTTAAAAAACACTGTTGCCTCAATAACACTTGCCTCCAATAGTAAATCACTTACTGCGTATATCCCAGCCAAACCATATCGTGTTTCTTTGCTCTTCTGTTTCTCATTAACACAGTTCAATAAGCCCATTCTAAAGGAAACTTTAACACTTATTCTTTCTATACGAATGTAATAAATAAGATGTTTGCAACATTTTTTTTTTATGCGAAGGGGCAGGCAGTAAAAATTTTAGGCTTTCCAGGCCATTTGACATATATTTCAACTACCAATTTTACCCTTGAAGCCTAAAAGCATCCATAGACAATATGTACATGAATGAACCTAGCTTTGTTCCAATAACGTTTTACTTTTAGAACTGGTGGCAGGCATGTTTGACCTGTGGGCTACAGTTTGTTGACTCCTGCCCTACGTTAAAAGACAAGAGAAACAATTTCGCACTTTAAATAACTTTTTCTATTCGCCACCAGTCCAGAGCGTACTGTGCATGAAAGATTCAGCCAAAGCAGAAGCAGAAGGTGATGTCCACAAATGTATCTAAAGGACTCCATTAAATAAAGTCTGTGCATCTCAGTTTTCTAACTATCCTCTATCCTGTGGACTCCCCAGGGTAGAAGAGTGGGCGCCGTCCCCCAGGGTGCAGGCAACTCTACCCAATGCCACTGAAAAATCCTTTCCTTGAAAAAATTCTTCGTTGGCCTAAGTTCTAAACAATTGCTTTGATCCTTCTTAAAATGTAATGCTTTATCTGGAAGTTTCTAATTGTCATGTTTTATGACTTACCATTAAAAAGAAAAAAAAACAATATGGCAATCATTTTTCTTTTATGGATTTGACACCAAAAGCAAAGGCAAGAAAGCAAAAATCAACAAGTGGGACTACATTAAACTAAAAAGGTTCTACTTGGCCAAGGGAACCATCACCAAAGCGAAAAGGCAACTTACAGGAAGGGATTAAGTATTTGCCAACCATATACCTGATACAACTCAAGGGTAAATTTGTGAAGTTCTGGGTTATTTGAAGTTACCTGAGGCACAGTCCACTCCTCCAATCCCAGTGGCCCTACATAACACTGCCCTAAACTGTAGGTTAGATATGACACTGCGGTCAGAAAGAGAAAGGGACCAAATTTGAGTGACTTCACTTCCATCGCTGATGAAATGCCTTGATATTTTTTACATATTTGTAAGTTTCTCGAGTTCATTGTGCGCCTCTTTCAAAATTAGTCTGATGTTAAAATTTTTTTCTCACTTTGTGTATATGACTTGTTTCATGTGAAAGCAGGTTTTTAAAATTAAACCTCATAAAATGTGTTCCTTGACCAACTATGAGCAGAGGTTGGTCAACAACTCTTTATATTATCTACTGAACATGAACACACACAAAGAAAATTAATTTTTACAAAGTCATTGACGATTTACAGAATGAAAGCTGGAAAACAGAATGTTACCATTTATTGGTGCAACCACTAAAATCTAGGTGGAAGTTTTTTCTTTTTTTTTTTTTCAAAAAAATATATTAATAATTTAGAAGTATTAAGCATCATGTTTTGCTTTTTTGTACTGACTAATTGTTTTGTTTTTAAAAATTCTTTATACTTTTTGGCATGAAGATACATACAGAGTTCAAAAGAAAAATTTCACTGTTTCAGTTTCTTTCCTGGCTAAAATTAATTACTTGTTTCATTCCATGATTATTACTAAATATATTTTGTTGTATAGAGGAGGGGCCTCTTAATAATCCACCATGTGTGTCAAATAAATTAGATACACTGCTGCCATACTCCATAATACGGAGAGTTACAGGGACAGGTCATGTGGGACCCTCTAAGCTGCTGTCAGAATGTTGACTGTTACTTAGAATAAAAAGTAAGCTTTCCTTTTTGTTTTTTAAATTAGAGGAGTGACATTAAATAACATTCGTGATAAAATCACCACTCTGGTATCTTTCCTAAGAGTGTATTGCAGTAGATTATAGAGAGTACGCGTGGAAGCACGGAGCCTGATTACTATGAGACATGATGGCGACATGAACGAGAATGACAAGAGTGGAGCCATGTATTTTGAAGGTAAACCTGTTTCATCTTCAGGAAGAATTTGGATTTGAGATGAGAGGAAAAAAATAAGTCAACAAAGCCTCCAAGGTTTTTTGTCCTGAATAACTTTAACAATAGAATTGCCATCAACTGAGGTGATGAAACTGTCAAAGGAGCAGGTTTGGTGAGAAGATCAGGAATTCAAATTTAGACGTGCTGAGTACGAGATGTCCATTTGCCACCCAAGGGGCGATGTCCCGAGGTAGTTTAATACAGGAGTTTGGAATTTGGGAGAGAATGCTGGATTGGATTTAGAAATGTGGTGATTCCTAGGACATAGAGGGACATGGAACCCATGGGACCCAATGAGATTACCAGTGGATGGAGATACTGAACCCAGGATGGGTAATGTGAGCACTCCAATGTCAGCAGCTTAGGAGAAAAAGGTACCTCAGCTAAGCGGCCTGAGCGGTAAGGAAAAATCCAGTGGGCTACGTACATTGTAGGGAAAGATGGTTGAAAATGTCTTTGCGAGAATAGTAAGACATTTCCTGAAAAAAAGTTGGTACAGAGCTTGGAACATAATCAGGACTCATTAACACTAGTCATTTTTTGTCATAATTACAATGCTATCATATTTTGAGATATACTTAAATTGGTTGGCGTAGCCAATTCACAGGCCATTTGATAAACCAGTTAAAAAACGAGCTTGTGGCTCAGTTGGCACTCACCGTGCTCCAAAATCACACCAGCAGATGATTGCTTTCAATTCCTGTTGACAACTCTACTTGAAGTGGTTTTGTGATTTTGATCCTATTCATTGAGTACATATGTTTTGCACTGTTACTGTTGTAGACTAGAATACCACATATAGAAAACTAACAGTATGAATCATTTGAGTCCACCCTGAAGACCGAGAAGGTACTTCTCTCCTTGTGAAGGGTTCTGTTCATTGCTCATGCTCAGAGGACGAGCGGAGCCATCACTCCATGCACACACCTGACCTGTCACACGTCCACTCCTGCCTGGTACCCTTGCCCTTGACGAGCTGTTTCTCCTCTGAACAGCACATCGAGGTAGTAACTCCCTCTTTGGTTATCCTACAGCATTTTAAGTACGCCTGCATTACGCCGCAGTGGTCATTTGCTAGATTTTATTCTAGCTAATCATTTTTAGACTTATTTTACCTATGAGAACTCTAAGAAGCTTGAAACTGTCTGTTCTTCCTGCATCTTTCTTAGCATCTAGCCTTATCCTGGCAGAGCAGGGGCTCAATAAATATTTGTTAAAAGAATGAGTTATTGATGTCTAAGCTCTCTATTTTAAAAAATAAAACCAAAACAAAAAACAAAACTCAATGAAAGTTGTTCTGGAAAGAGAAGCTGCTTTAAACATATGCCAATATAAAATGCATCTTCATTTCAGAAACATGAAACTAGAAAAAGCATTTAACCTCTCTGCATTGATGTAATTCAGTCATATCTATCTAAAAGGAGACCTAAACAGTAAAACAGTAACAGAAAACACCTGAAATGAGCGAATGAAAGACGATATGAAATATTCCAAAATAAAACTATTTTGTGTTGGAAAATGACATTGCATGTAAAAACAGCAGCCTTTTGCTCAGAAATGGCTTTCGATTCCAGAGCAGACTATTTTGTCTCTTAACAGCTTTGCAAGAGTATAATAGCTTCTATCTCCCTGTGCTGTCTTGATGATAACTGCCCTCCCAATTAATCATCTCACCCTTCATCAATTATTACGTTCCCCACCCTTGGGCTGATGGGACTCTTGCTTGGTTGCGTACAGGCTGAATCAAGCTTCAGGACAAAGGCACATCATTTAAATGATTTCCAATCACTTCTGTGATTATTAAATAGAGAGCAGAGGACGTTTAAGGTGACGTTGAAATTTTCAGAGTATTAGCATCCTAAGAACGTTATTAACCAGTCCCGGCATCGAGGCCTGATGGACCCCAAGCACTCAAAGGTCTTTGGAGATTCCAGTCTCCTCGGCAGCAGGAGGGAACACTACAACACTACATCTCAAGGAGATGCTCTGAGGAAAGTGATGGACTCACTCAGGTGTTTGAAAATCTCACATGTAATCTCCAGAGGAAACAATTTAAGATCTACCTTTTGAGAGTATCAGCAAAGAATCAAGCACGTTACGTAGCTGTGTACACTGGAGGGAAATAAAACCACCTTTACAGCAACACTGAAATCTGTGATTCGGAACTGGAAGAAATAATTTTGGCTTTATCTTAAAGGCGACGTCTCCACGGATACTGACTGAATGTCATGTTGATTTTATTCTCATTCTCTGGTTTATGTATTTTCAAGATCTTTAAAAATTATCCCAGACAGAAAAGAATCACACTACTGCGCTATCTTTTCACATGAGGAAGTCAATGGAGACACAACACAGAAAAATCATTTCAAGTATAGTTCCTACATTAAGTGTCTCACCAATCTAGGCACAAAAATCACAGGTGCTATTTTTTTTTCACTGTATGTCTACTTAGGACTCTGATTTATCAGCAGTAAATCAGGGACCTGCCAGGGTGTCATTATTTGTGATAAAAGTGCAGATACTATTACACTGCTGCCCTGGCACACCAAACTCTCTGGTTATGATGCAATTCTTGTAACTACAAGTGATTAGCGGCAATCATCTGACATCTACAAGTGCAGGAGAGTAGCAGACATACAGCTGCCTACAGCGCTTGTCAAAATAAAAGCAGGTCCTGTGAAACACTACTGAGCACAGACTCACGGACACACACAGCTGTGTGTGTGCATGTCTGTGTTTTGTGGGTCTCTTCTCATGAGCATTTTCAGGAACATGAGGGTCGGCAGTTTCAGGCTGATGGAGAATTCTGAGATTGCTAAACGTTGAATGAAATTTTAAAGTGGCTACTTGCTTGCAGATACGTACAGAGAAACAGTTTAATTGTTAAGCAGAAAAAAACCAAAACTATTCTTTGAACATAAATGAACACACCAAAAAGCCACCAACAAAACTGGTTGTGCTAAATATTCATTGTAACCAGGCCAGAAAAACACTTTTGCTACCAACTAGAATATTGCAGATGGAAGTAACTTTGTCACACAGGATGCTTTTTTCAAAAATGCTGTCTAATATGGGGTACTACTACCTTTATCCTCGTTTGGAAAATCAGAAAAAGAAAAAAAAACCAAGACGTTATTCCTCTGATCTCAATAACGTGGTCTTACCAGTTGATTTTTCATTTTCTGTTTTTTGTCAAGTCCTAAAGGACCGCGGAAGCATAATTAAAGAAAATCCCCTACTGAATAAACTGACCAATTTTCCTACAGTGTTAGATATGAACATAGAAAGAACAATGTTAGAACACAAAATAAAGAACAACATTAGAACAATATTAGAACATTTAAAAAAAATTTTCAGGTTTTTGTCCTTTTAAAAATTAGGTATTATTCACATACGTTAAAAATTAGCCAGCCTGTCCTTCTGTCCTTCTGTCCTTCCTTCCTTCCTTCCTTCTTTCCTCCCTCCCTCACTCCTTTCCTTTCCTCCTTTTTTTTTAATGGAAAACCCCAGTGCCTGCATTCTTAGTGGGGAAGTACATGCTTCCATGTCCTAAAACAACCATGTAAGATTTGATTCTCAGCTTTCTGGTCCCTGCTGTGAGAAGCCTGTCTCAGCCGACATTAAATGTTTGTCGGCTCGGGATCGGGAAGAACAAAGCAGTTCTTGAGTAGACTGCAGTCGTTTTGAGTCAAAGGGAAAGTTTGATTCAATGAGCTCATTTTGTAGATATTATATCCAGAGCAAAGGTTTTAAGTTTTAAAATTGAACGTCATTATTTTGGCTAATGCTCAGGAATTACAAAAAAAAAAGTAAATGAGAGATTATCTAAGGATGTAGTAATATATTACTTTCAATTTCAAAAATTAATACATTGAACTAATAAAGCAGCGCTGAACTCAGGTTCTTAAATTTTTTAGCGTATTTGTACTTAGAACCTGAAAATTTGCAAGGGTTCTGAGAATTAGGACCTACCTTGAGTATCACTGGAAATTTGGATCAATCAAGCTACGCTCAGTCATGTTCTTATTTATTTAGTTAGTTAGGAGATAATTGACTTAGTTTTTTTTCATAACTAGGAGATCATTGACTTAATATTTTTTCAATCAATTTATTTAAACTAAAAGAGAAAAAGAAAAACAGTTCACCCATTTCTTCTCTTGTCAATTCCCAAACCCCAGTACCTGGTCTCAGGCAATTATCTGTTTAACTTCTAACTCCATAAATTAGTTTTACTTTTCTAGGTCATTGTACAAATTGTACAAATGCAACACAAACTTTTTTTCTGTCTATCTTCTTATGCTTTGCATGATGTCTGCAAGATTTATTCATGTGGATACATGTATCAATGGTTCCTTCTTTTTTATTTCTGAGTATTCTGTTGTATGCATATACCACTATTTTTATCCACTCGTATTTTTACCAGTTCTCTTATAGATGAATATTTGGATTTGCTTATTACAAATAGCACTTTGGTGAACATAGATGAAAATATCTTTTTGATAAAATGCAAACTAGGAATAGACAGGAACCTTCTTGATCTGATACAGGGGCACCTGTGAAAATCCTCATGTGACTAGATGTGATGGTGAATTATCAGTCCTTGTTCCCCTAAGAAAAGGAACCGGGAAAAGATGTCTGATATTGTCACTTCTATTTCAACACTGAAATTTCTAGCCAGTGCAATACTCTAAGAAAAAGAAATAAGAGGCATAAAGATTGGAAAGGGGAAAGTATAATGGTCAGTAATTCATAGACAAACATCGCCATTGTTTAAGGAAACTATCCTTATGAATGTGACAAAGACCCAGAAAATTAATACATCGATTTTTTAACGTTATAGGATACAAGGTCAACATGCAAAAAGCAAATGTATTTCTACATAATCTAGTGAACTAGAAAATGAGATTTAGAAAAATATATTTGTAATAGCCATAAATCCCTTCTTTTAAAACCACTTTGCTGAGGTATAACTGACAAAAAAAAGTTGTACATATTGAACGTATATAACTTAATACGTTTGGAGGTAAGTATAACAAGTAAGGAGGGGAGAAGGAAACTTGTAGAGGTGATGGATATGTTAATGGTGCAAATAATGTCTTAAAAATGGACTGTTCTAAAATTCGAATTATTTTTTACATCTTGTTCTAGCTAAGACTTCCATACTTCCTCCTGCTGACACAAGGAACCCCATGTCTGCCCTTCGTAATGGGCTATGTTAACAAGGCATCTATTGTGCAGCAAACACACTTGGAGATCATAACTAAACATTATCCTAATATAAACAAAACAAAACAAAACACGAAAGTAATATGGAAGCATTTGATTTCCTTTAAACCTTTTTCACTGAGCACCTTTGTTTTACTAACTCCTCACTTTATAAGGTCATCGTTACTTGCAAAGGAAACTAATCACAGCCAAGGCTATTACATCTACCTCGGGCGCACTTTCACGGCTGTGCTTTAGTGGTCGGAATCCGCAATCTGTCAGGAAACAAAAGTCATTCCTGCTCTTACGGGGCCTTCTGCCTCCTACTAGCCTCTCCGGAAAATGGCGTCTGTTTTTAGGCCAGAACTCCAACACCCTCCTCCTATTCTGAACTCTAGCCTATTACTGCATCTCCCAATTTTCTTCTCCCCATCGCCACCTCACTTACTTGCACCCATCCTCCAAAACTCCCTGCTTATTTTTCTGCAGGGTTGGCTCTCCCAGGAAGCTTTTAGCTGTGTTTTTCTTCCTTATCCAACAGAAGTCCTTAATTACAACGCCAAAGGCACTCATTAAGGTGCATTCCTAAACAAAGGCAGTTGTTCTCCTAAGGGGACCCTGTAGACATCTCTTAAAGGAAGCGTTTTCCCCCTCACTGTACAGTCGAACTCAAGGTCTTAACCCGTTTTAGTTCCCTTTGGACAATGACTTGTCACAATCATGCTATTCACAATTAAGGTGCACCTTTCTGTCTTATCTTTTCCAGTTATTCTTCCTAATGTTCCAAATTTGAAATACACATTAAATGGGTATCTCTTGAGCAGGTTGGCATCCCTTTACTTGTCTATATTCAGCTTTGAATATAATGAATTAATAGTCAGAGTCTGTGTGTTTGAAAACAATTCTTATTTCAAGGGGTCAGCAGTCAGACCCCCCTGACCTTCTCATTCATATGTGTTAGATGAGTAAATACAAAAACATTAGGAACTATGTCAGGCAGGGCAGCATATCCTAAGTACTCAGTAAATACCTGTGATTTAATTATGACAATTCCTTTGGAAACAAAAATAGTTCCGAGCATGCTCTCTCTCTCTCTTTTTGGTAAGATTCGTCCGTGATGGTATCATCGACCACAATCCATTTGCTCAAGTCAGCTGTGACTTCCTCATCTCAGCATGCGATTTCCAATTTCAACCAAATGTCGTTTCCAACCACTGCTGGACATAACATGATGCCCTGATGACCTCAGGGGTTAAAATTTCCCAATTCTCAGAAGATTCAGTAATCTCCTCTGGGGAGACTGGCTCAAATGGGGAACAGCTGAATACCTGAGGCTCATGACACACATTTATAATGTTTAGAAATGAGACTCGGCAGGAGGCTGACAGTGTAGTTGCTAGCCAGGTAATCTGACAAAGAGTAGGCATACTTCTTCCCATACGACACTTTCCCTCTCCTATCAGAATCACCACTAATTATACCACCAATATACTGGCTTCCGGACAAAGACACCAAAAACTCTCAACCGATCAACCACCTTAAAGATATGAAATAAAGTGACTCAAAAATCACTACACTCACTGCTTCCCAAGGTGAACAAGATCATTGATTCTGGAATGCCAGGCACTCTTTGAGTCCTAGATGCAGGTTCCAGTCATTTCAGGAAAATAATCTTGTGCCATTTTGGTGGTTCATGAAAAGGTGGCCCACACTGTCTTTTTGGTCTATGCTACATGGCCCATCTTTGATGATAGAGTCTTCAGGCAGAAGCAGGAGGAATTGATCTGTGTATTCAAAACAGGGACCTTCCTTTCAGCATCCGGCCATCCCGTGACCGTTATGTGTACTGGTAATAAGCAGTCAGGGTCGTCGGGAAACGGGAGGAAGTCGCACTTGCTGTGGCCCGATTTAGGAGATTTTAATAGAGGGGTTGTTGACAAAGGGGTATGAGGACGTGCAGAGCCTGGTGCGCAGCGTCTGCAGACACATAGGGACACGGTGGAAACAGCCTGAGGACACAGACAGAGAGGAACAGCGGGAAGGAGGGGACAGGGAGAGCGCCAGCACTCTCCTGGGCCAACAGGATGCATAGTCACCTACTCAGAGGCCTCGTTAAAATGATATCTAGAGCTTTTTAAAAATTACACAGGGACAGTTTCCATCCCCAGGAATTCTGACTCCTCTTATTAAGACAGGGACAGTATCTGAATTTTTTAAAGCAAAAATCGATGCTTCTGTTCTGATAGGGAGACCCTGCTGGTCGACTGCTTAGTAGTTCTGCTGGAGTGAAAAATGATTCTCAAAGGAAAGCTTCACTTGACAGTTATTTTCATGTGACGTTTAATTACGTTTCCTTCCCTCCCCACCTCTGCTGCTCCATCGCTTGCCCCTTCAGAGCGCAGGCTATGCTGCTTTGTATCTTTCCATTTATTTGTCTATTTGTCTCTCCTGCACTTGGCAATAAATTCTCACCATGGGAGGCAATATTTTCACCTCTCTAACCAGGACATATTTATGGCCTGAGCAGAGTTCCGCTGGTCCATTCTCGATGGATGTGGGGGTGGACTGTGTTAAGGAATAAAACGCTACAAATAAGTGCTATGCATATCAACATCCATAACACTCCTGGGTGTTAAAGCATATTAGTAATCTACAACATGAGTGCACATTTTGTACCACAAAGGCTTTTTACCGGTAATCTTTTCCTAAGACTTCACACATGAAAGAAATAAGAACGGAGCTTAAAGCAGAAAAAAGAAACGTTGCTTTATCTATGAAATTCTTAGAAACCTTGTTTATTCAACAAATGTTGTCATTGGAGACATTGAAAATGAGCTAAGATGATCCCTCGCCTACGCAGACAAGCAGTTTCTACTCCGATATGCTGGTGTGGGCCACGGCGACACCTGCTCAGCCCAGCTGACAGGTGTCATACCCCTTCTCTGAATCGTGAGGCGGTTCAGGATAGCTCTGGCCATCATTTTATGAGAAACAATGCCAGCACTATTATGGTCTTGGTTCTGAGAGTCAAAATGAAATGTTCAGTGTCACTTTCTCTGAGGCTGCCATCTAATTCTTTTCACTGAAATTCAAATACTCCTGAGTACTTCAGCCATTGGGTAAAGGGGTCACACGGGGGGACGGCAGGTCACCAGGACTGATTTGAGACATGTATAGAGAGAGGGCTTATGGTGAGAAAGGCAGGGTGAGATGCTAAATACGGAGACACACTGTCTCCTGCACTTAGAATTTGGTGAACAAAAACCGGACATGGAAGCATGAATGACACAGAGAAATAGGAGGCTGTCGGTGAATTAGGTCACCATGCCTAACACAGCCATCATGGAGACAATAAGAACCAAAAGAGTTGAGATTGCATCTAGAAAATAAAGCCTGTGTAAGATTTGGTCTTTACAAAGGGCTACGTGAATCAGATGGAAGCAGAGGGAGTGCCACAGCAGGACCCCAAAACTTTAATCATGGGGTCCGTGGCCTCTGTAAGGAACACAGAGGTCCCCCTTGTGTTCCCTCTATTCTAAATTTTCTCTCTGAATCACCTATCTTCCAAAAGCACGACTTAATTACCACATGAAAAATCTAAGTCTGCAGAATCTTCTTTGCTACAAACGTGGGCTGGAAGTGACAATATATGTGAGACAGGGACCTCCTCGTATTAGCAGGAATGGCATTGGTTCAAAACCTTCAGGGATCGTTAGCAAGTAAACCTCTTGTGTTAACCTCAAGAGGAATGAATCAAGAGTTGAAGGAACAGCAATTTGGTGAGAGTGAACATGAAAGATGATGGCTCCAACACTCCCAACTTTCTTGATTTTTGATCTTTTCAGGAAGCCAGACAGGTTTCCCACAGGAGCCTTTAGTCATTGTGTACGGAAGTGGAAACTTGAGAAGTGTTTTGACTATTTAATAGGTTGTTCACGGACTAGAAAAAGTGTTATCGAGAAGTGATTCAACGCTAAGTTTCCCTTGATAGGTATAGTCAATTGGACATATGAAATAGGAGGACATTCATTTCACATTTAATGAGCACAGCCTCTGACTACCCCATCTAGTTCAGAAGCCCCAGCCCAGGCTCCAGTACCACATGCACACCGCTCATCGGCAACTTTCCATAGAGACTATTCCATGCGCTTGCCTATTGCCCCCTCCGCCTTCTCCATCTCAGACTGTAAGACGCAGGAAGTCAGGGACTGTATCCATTTTCATCCGCCACTTCATCCCCGACACATAGTAACAGTAAGGCAAATAATTGTGGAATGAGTGCCTGTTATTAGTATAATCCTTCTGACCTCTTAAGCCGATTTATATTTCACCTCATATCATTTAATAACCTTAATGCCAAATTGGAAATCTTCTCTACTGTAATTTCTTTGACAAAACAGTTAGCACTTTGACATATCATGCATTCAACCTAGAACACGCCAACCCATTGTGCTTTCTGGCAAGTGTTCACTCATGAACACAACACACTTGATCCACCCCAAAGTAATGAGACTATAGCAGCCACATTCGGTTTTTAAAAAAAGTCCTAGAGATCATACCTCTATTAATTTCTTTAGCCACTGGGCATAAAAAACACTTCTTTACCACGAACTTCTCTGAACTCTAGTTGTCTAATTTATCAGCTAACAATTTATCACAATTCACAATCCTCATAAAAGAAAGGAAACCGCCATGCCCTCTCTTTAGTATATGTCAAAACGCATTTTTCTATCTCTGTAGCCCTTTTACTAAGCTAGTTATCGTCCTTGAAAAGGTATATATTGGACGTTTTTCCAATCTGTTTAACTTCCTTTGATACATTTCTACATGTCTTTAAAATGCAATTACCTCTACATGAGTGGTTTTTTTTTTCTAATTCCTCATTTCAAAGAAATAGATAGCAGCGTATAGTGCATATGACATTCGCCACACAAAACTTGGTCTAAACGAATAAAGAGACTTCTAAAACCCAAAGTTTCCTCAGCAAAAGCACTTGCAGGAGATACGTTTGCAGAGATGTCGCTTTACAATGCCATGAGACTTAACGTTCACTTTCAAGTTCAAGATAAAGCCTGAGAGATCATTACACACGACACCTGCAAAGGTACTTACCAGGCCATAACCTACAGAGCTTGAAATTCCATTAGAGGAACATACTCCACATACACAATGCTTTAAAGAGCTGGAAAATGTACTGTAGCACCACATCATTGGCTCATAAACGTGGAATTACCCCATTTCCTGGTTATAACAATAGTTTACATCTAATTAACACACATCCGTAGTAGGGAAAATAATTACAAATTTACTTTTCCCTAAAGTGTTCTTTTATTAAAAAGATATTTTTTTTCTCAAACAGTTCCAAAGATTTCCATAATGTTGGGCAAATAATAACAAAAAAAAAAACTTTTACAGGCAGAAGAACGAAACTCCTGAAGTGGAAAGTAGGCACTGTTATAATTTTATTCCTAGCTGATTTAACCTTTCCACTTTGAAATAATCTTTTTTTTTTTCACTACTAAATTTTTCAACTAAACCTCCACTTTTTTTCCATTTTAAATTTTGTGGTAAAGATGGAGCCTACAGTGGTGAAACTGGCAATAAATCAATTATTGAAACAGCAAAGAAACCCATCTTTTATTTCATTCCATACCTCGTAATACAGAGACTGTCATGGTTATGCTACTTAATGCATGAGAAACCAAAACTCCCAGTTAGAAATCACTTTAAATAATATTAAACCACATTCATGCTAATAAGCCAAATTTCATTTTATTCTTTGAGGCAGAGACTTTTAAAATCAATCTTATTATGCTTAATAGTGATAACAGTATTTATTGGGTTGTCAGAAAAGTCATGACGCATTTTTGCAATGAAAAGTATAGAAAAAATACATCATGACTTTTCCAACAACCCAATATAATATTAAAACCAATAACCCAAATACTGCAGATAAAAGGAACTGACTTGAGTAATATGCAGGTGTCACATGCTAGAAAGGTAATAAGTGTAGAATAAACAATAATAGCTTAAAGCCCATAAATGTACAAAAATTTCATTTCTTGAAATGGCACTGATTTCATTTAATAGATTGAAATGTTAACATTTCCTCAACTTACAATGGCTTTCTAATAGCTAACTAATGAAAACTCAAAAGACATTGTTAAAAGAAGAAATGTACATACACAGACATGAAAACATTATATACAAAGGTGGCTGCATATTGTACTGAAAATACTTTATTGCATGAGGACTATTTAAAAAAAACAGCAAAAAGATTAAAGTAGATTTCATTCTTTAAAACATCCAGTTTTTGAAAAATAATCTCAAAGAGTTTGATTAGTAAAAGTAATAAATACATTTAATTAGTATTTGAGTATTTTGCCGTTTGCTGACTGCATAAATTCATTTGTAACTTTTCCTTTAGCACCTGATGAAAGTATTTTTAAGATTATTAAGCATTATTAATGTTATTATTATTGTTAGGTTTTAAAATCTAACCTACCCCTTCTAGAAGCAAATGTACTCTAATGTCATGGACCTAACTGGGTTATCTGCTGAATGTGAACTTATCCTTTGGCACTCTTTTATTTTAAAGTATTTAATTTAAATGAGTCTTGTTAAAAATTTCTAGCACAAATATTACAGTACAGACTGAGAGCTTAATTCTTTAAAAAAATCTGAAGAAGCCAGTTTCAAAAGGCAAAGGGAGGGGGCAAAAATAAACTAAACTATGAATATACGGATTATGCTAAAGAAACCTGAACACTGACCCTCCCTGATCCCAGTAGATAAGCATAGGAATGTGAAAGATTACAAGAAATTCATTTCAAGCTTCCTGTTGCTTTTCCTCCTTTTTGGCTGAGAGAGAACTAAAGCTGTGACTCCCCAGGGTCAAGGATTTTGGTCTCACACTGGCCACGAGAAGGGTTTTGCAGCACAGTTTCAAAGGCAATTCCATTTCATGAAACCCTTGTAAGTGAGCCAGCCAGTTGGCAATCCACATGTAAAGTTCCCTGAAGTAAATATTTTTGGAGCCGTTCCCATGAAGAGGAGACTTTGGGAAAGCAAGAATGAGCAAGTCCAAAGATATTTTTCATCCTCGTTCAGGCTCTAAACGCTGGCAATGTTTGATTTCGCTAAGAGATCTGAACTCTTGGACTTGTTTGTTCGTTTTTTTTTCAGATTCGAGCATACACTCTAGGAAGACCCACCTGTGTCCACTGAACAAAGCAGAGCCCTCACTTGCATTCCAGGCTGTTACCATCTGACCTAACTGTGTTTCCTGTCTGACTCCCCCCAGCCCTTCAACACGTCCTTTATGTATTCCAGTCAAACCCCCAAACACTAAGTGACCTCTGAGTTCTCAGGCGCTCTTGCTCTTGGCCTGGAATTCTCTGCCAGTCCTTCCATCTCTTCAGCGTGATTGAAAGCTGCCCCAGGCTCTGAGGGGGAAGTAGTGCCCCAGTCTTCTCACCTCCCCTGGGGCTCGTGTCTTCATCTCTCTTCTGCCACCAGGCATCTGCTATTCCCTTTTATTATAAAAAAAAATCATGTATTTATGTCCCTTAACAGAGGACATGGAAGCAGCAAACCTCACACAGAAGGATGTATACAGAGACCAAAGGCCACAGAAGCTCTGAATGACGGATGCATGATGAATGAATGCATGATCAAACGAAGGCACGGACTGGACAAAGCTATTTTCCCAAGTCGTATGTGGGTGCTTGGCAGCTGCGTGAGCAGCGGATGAGAAATTAGGCGATCTGGGGGAAACCGTTAGGATATTTCGTATAAAAGGAGAAAGATTAAAGCACCCATCATGAGTAAACCCCAAAGAGTGCTTCCACTGAGAAGTGTGCGGTTCTGCGTAACAGACATACTGAGCCTCAAATTTCTATGTGCACATCACTGTCCAATCCAGGGTTATCAGATCAATTTCTTTCATAAAACAAATACACCATAGTGCCTTTTACAAGCCACATAGATATCCAAAGAGCTTTACCAATATAATTCACTGGACCCTCATAAATTCCTTGAGAAAGGCTCGTATGACTGTTTTATAGACGCAGAACTGACGCTCGCAAAGGTTAAGAAATGCACTTATGGTCACAGTCAGGATATACATTGCCCATGCTGCATCTTTCAAATACTTTAAAAAATGGTTTGCTTTAAAGAATGCTTATTTGTTTATTTTCATAGAATGTTGTCTGTATTACAATCCTGTATGTCCTAATTTGTGGTACTATAACATGGGAGACTGAGAAATGTCTAGCTTTTGTTATTGTTTCCTGTCTTCCCTTAAAAAGCCTCAAATTAAAAACTTCATTTAAAAAAATCCATATTTCTGTGCATAGCAATGACTGCAGTATGCTAATTCAATATATTTTACACCAGGTATGCTGTCATTTGATTTTCTATGTAAAAAGCAATTAGAAAATCAACACCATTTTGTGGACAAGTCATACATTCTGATCTGATGCCCCTGCATTCATCCCAGTTTTACAAAATGATCTTAAAGCCATGAGTCAGGGCCAGAGTCCCAGGAAAGTAGCCATGGTGGACCCAGGGCACCAACATGCTCTTTCTAGGTCATCAACAAGGTCTGCTCTGAGGACGTCTATGATAGGAACGGGGTATCTGCATGTCAGGGAGGGTGAGCTCCCATGGCGACTGCCAAGCAAAGTTTCCGATCCTAACAAGCCAAGTTTGATTATAATTCTTGGCTGTGCAATCATCCCTCTCACACCTGATTATATACAGTGGCTAGGGAATTGGGAGCAAACAAACAGAAGGACACGGAGCAACGCTGGGCTTTGAGAGGCTGGCTCTGGAAGAAGCTGGCGCCGTGCCTGCACACTGCTGGTGTCTGAAGAGCCACTCCAAGCTCACGCCGACTCTCCCTGGGAAAAGTAAGCCGCCCTCACATCCGACGCGCCTCACGACAGGCGGGCAGGCCACCATGTCAGCACAACATCAAATTGCCAGCAAGACTTCATGTTGCTACTAAAATGTGAAGTGTGCAATTACTTTAATTTTATACCTTTCTTGTTCAGCTCAAAAAGGCTTCTTTTTTTTTTTGGCAACAGGAAACAAACAAAAATCCTACACAATCAATCACACTCTGACCTTTCAATCCTACATGTTCCAAGAAAACCACCTCCTGTTTTTAATTTCATCTCAAACTACGTGACTACAAACATCACAAAGTTATACTTTTTGAAAACTATGCTGTTGGGAATTCACTTTTCATGGGGGAAAAAAACAAAAACAGAACAGTATTTCCAAAATCATGGTGCAGGGTTTAAGAGAACTACAAAAAATGCTACTGCCTATATTCTATGCTAATAGATGTGTATCTTCATTTAATCAAGTCACATAATTTACATTGTAAAAGGAATAATTTTAATTTTTCTCAAAATAGATTAATTGTATTTCAATACAACTAAAAACATCTCTTCTTCAGATAGCAATAAAAAGGAACAAAGTACTGATGAACCTAACAGCATGGGTGAGTCTCAGAGGATATTATGAAAAGTGAAGGAAGCCAGGCCCAGTATGGTTCCATTTATATAGCATTCTGGAAAAGGCAGAATATACAGACACAAACTAGATTGGTGGTTGCTGGCGGTAGAGGCTGGTGCGGCTACACGGGGTGATGGAATGGTTCTACACCTTGGCGGGGGTGGTGTCTGCAAAGCTATAGCATGTGTCCAAAGTAATAGAACTCTACCTTAAAAAGGGGGACCCTTTATTGCATGCACATTATTCCCTGGTGAATCAACCTTATCCTTTCTTTTTCTTTCTTTCTTCCTTTCTTTCTTTCTTTCTTTCTTTCTATATTTAATTAAAGTTTATTGGGGGACAATTGTTAATAAAGTTACATAGGTTTCAGGTGTACAATTCTGTAATCCATCATCTATATATCACATTGTGTGCTCACCACCCAGAGTCAGTCTCCTTCCATCACCATATATTTGACCCCTTTACCCTCATCTACCACCTCCTCCCCCCTTACCCTCTGGCAACCACTGAACTATTGTGTGTCTCTATGAGTGTTCCAACACACAACCTGCACTACAGGAAATACTGAAGGAGGCTATTCGACCTGACACAAAAAAGCAAAAGAATACAAAACCATGAGTAGTATTATGAGCAGACAGGCTGAAGCAGGAAATGGCGACCTCTACACCAAATAGGACACTGTACACTTAAACATAACATACAGGGTAAAGAAGAAAAAAAGAAACACTTTAAAAAAAACAGGAAAAAGACAACTTGCTAATGCAGTGCGAAAATCAACTCGCAGCATAAATAGAAGCAGTCTGTAACAACAAAAACATAAAAGGGGAGAAAGTAAAGGTTTGAACCGGCACAAGGAAATGGGGACAGGAAGCATGCTGAAGAAAACGGGATACTCTAAATATGAAACTTCCTTTTACGTGAACTTAATGGTGACCACTCAGAAAAAAACCCAGAACTGAAATATATAACATAGAAAAAAAGGAGAGACAGAGGGGGAAATCATAGAACACCATCACACTGAAATAACAGCAACAAAAAGGCAAAGAAACAATGGAGACACCACCTGACCAGAAAGCAAAAGATAGAATGATGGTGAGCCTTACACTTAGCAAATATTTTCATATGTGTTTCCACATTAATTTCTGAAAACTCACTAGAGAAGATAGATTGGGCAAATACTGTTATCTTGAGTATTTTACAGAGGAGTACCACGACGCTCAAAGAAGTTAAATACCTTACTTGAGGGCAGCCAGTCCATCGGTATCAGATACCCCCCAAATCTGGGCCTCCCAAGGCCAAGTCCAGCATTCTTCCTCTTGGAGTACAATGCCTTTTTGGACACCTTGCTGTAATGTTCAACTCAATTAAAATTAGCCAATTAAAGTTAGTCTCCCATTTCCTCAAGGCACCTCATATTGAGGTTTTCCATACTTACAAAGCAATATTGAATATGGCCACCAGGCAAATGTTAATTTCATCATGAATTTAATATGATGGTGCATTATGCCATTTCAGCAGATAAAGTACCAATGATTTAAGGCTTAATTAATAGAGGATGTTTTCCAGGTCACAGAAAGTAAATAGACCAGGTGGAGGACTTCTAGAAAAGTATTTCTAGTAAATATGATTCCAAAACCATAAGAATGAAAACATATATGATGAAATGGCTATGCAAGTTCCTTCTTCATTTCTGCTCTCCAAATTCTCTTCTCAACAGCAATTAATGCCATTATTCTTATACATTTATCTGAAAATAATGAATACATATACATGTAAATACATGTATAAAATTTCTGTGTGTATGTGTGTGTGTGTGTGTGTGTGTATGTATATATACTATATATGGCATTATATCACATACTCTGTTCTGAACCTTGTTTTTTTTTAAGATTTTATTGGGGAATTGGGAGCTGGGAACAGTACTGGGGAGTTGGGGGAAGGGGAACAGACAAGTTGCTGTCGTTTTGTTCTTCAGTCTAGTTGTGGAAGACGTTGCTTCACTGGCCCAAGTTGGCACCATCACTGCGCTCTTCCCGGGCGAGGCAGATCAGTCGCCGGCTTCTGGACGGCCACTCACTGCAGCTCATGAAAGCTCATGCCAGCTGCTGGTCAGCCCCACTGCAGCCTACGCTGCTGCCGGCAATTCACAGCAGCCCAGCTCCAGGTCGAGCTGTTGTTCAGCATCTTAGCTGTAGAAGGCGCAGCGTCACTGGCCCTCACGTGGGATCCGAACCGGGGCCCTGCTGCTCAGAGCTGGCGTCCCAAGCCAACTTGTAACCAACGTGCCTCTCGGCCAGCCCACCTTGCTATCCTTTTAAATTAACAATGCACCTTGGGGAACATTTCACATCAGGAGAGTCTTCACCTTTTTTTTTTCTTTCTCAGGCCTGGCTCCAGGTGTATTTTTTCTTGAGATACGAGTAGGCGAAGTAGCCCATCCTGCTCAGGGAGCCCAGGAAGGAGACTCTGAAGAAACATGGCAGTTTCTGCTTGCTTTCTGCTTGGACCAGCTGGAACGCACTGGGGATGACGGCTGATAAGAGTGTGGCAAAGCGCTTCTAGACCCTGTACAAGGACTGCAGGTTGGGCCGCCTGCCTTCTGCACAGTATTTCTTGGACAGTCCCAGGAGCTTGAGGCGGCACAGGGTGGCTCCCAGAAGGACAGCAGCACAGCCACGGAGCCACAGCTCACGTTTCTCTCCCTTGTTCTTCCAGCTCGGCCTCGACGTGGTCCAGCACCATGGCCGGTTCCTGAGGGTTTTCCTCACAGAGCTCACATCGTCACATTCCAGGATTTGGGCCAAGGGCTTCTTCTATTTTTGAAAAGTGGGGCTCTGAGAGCTGGGGTTCCTCTTCATGGTCCAATTTCAAGAGGTCCGTGGTGGCGCTGGTTAAATGGCCTTTGGCATCACATCCGTTTTTGTAGCTTTGTAATATCCCATTTAATGGATGCACCCTAATGTGCCCAGACAGCTCCCTAGTGATGGGCATTTCACTCTTATAAGCAATGCAGCAACAACGTACCTTGTGCATTCTTCATTTTGCATGTGGATAAATATGTCTGAAGGGGAAATTTGTAGATTGAATGGAATTTATGTTTAAAATCGATGGACTGGGCAATATGGCTTCCATGAAGGTTCTACCAATTTATACTTCCCCAAGTATCTTGATTTATCATACTTTTTTAAAGCCCTCCTCTGTTACTGCACTTCTGAGCTGTTGGCAATCATTTGCTATTATTTACAAGGCTCTGATGAACATCCTAGGTTTTCAATAATATTTGTGCTACCCTACGTTATTTCCTGGTGAATAAATAAATCCTAGACGTCAAAATGACGGGATTCTTTAAGACTACTGTCTAATTTTCATTATGCTCTTTTATGAAATTTTATCATTGTTTCTGGTAGCTTTTCAGATGAATCTCTTGGACTTTTCCGGGATTTCTCCACCTTTAAAAAATTTAAACTCCAATATTTTATACTTTCAACACACCCTTCTATCCTTTCAAGATTCTCATACTCCTGTTCCTCCTAAACACATTCTAGGCTACTTGGCTTCAAATATCTACTGTCGAATCTGCTCCTTTTTTATCTTCACTCCCTTCTGTATCTATTTAGTCAGGACCCAACAGTTCATCACTTTGATTGCTCTCCAACCTCCTTCACCCTTGTTCATGTTTCCTGTATCTCTGGAAACCTAAATTTCAGATTGACCCGATAAGCTGGATTTCTGTGCTTTAGGGACTTGGTGCCATGGCAACCCGAAAAGGAAGTCTGCATTGTGCCATGGTTACGTCTTGCAGTCCCCCCGGCCAGTCCTCTGCCCTGTTTCCCCACAGATGGCATTTTACGTCTTCACCTCATTCCATAAGCACACTACTACACCCTGTTCTCCCTTACTCACAGGAGGTGATTCCAGCGATCTATTTATGGGGGAAACAGAAGCCATCAGTGGGGAGGGGGTCCTCCCCCTTCTCTCCAGGTGCCCCCTCGCCTCGCCTTAGTTACAAATATCTTTGCCTCCAGTGAACAGGGTGTAAGACGGACATGGGCACTGGTGTTTGACCTCCTTCAGTGACTCTCACTGCTTTTAGGATGAACTCCTTAACTTGACCTAGAGTGCTCTTAAGGATTTGAACCCTGCTGCCTCTTCATTTTTATGTCTCTTCACTATGGTTCACAGCTCGCACTCCCAGCTCCTCCCTGATTTGCCATGCTTGCCCTAATCTTTTAACCTTTCCTTCCTATTCACCTCATTATTTCTCCTACTTTTTGAAGACTGAACTCAGATGCAACATTTTCCAGGCAATTTTCCCAGACCTCTCAGTCTTGGTTAGGTGATCCTTACAGGTGGTCTCACAGACCCTTTTGTAGACTTTAATCATAGCATTTATCACACCATATACAGTCACCTTTATGTAGGCATCTAATCCACTAGATAGTACATACAGAGGGGAAGTTTAATAAATATGTTAGAAACTATTTATGAACATACTGGCTTGGATTTTTTGGCTTATTATGTTTTTTTAACCTCCTATTCTCACTGGGTCTCAAGGGTTTCTAATACCAGATGCTTCAATTTGAAAACAATCAAATTAATTGATCCTAATGCTTCACTTGGGGTGGAGAACAATCTGCTAAAAATTATCTGCTTAAAATATCAGATAGCTTTATAAATAGCCATTTATCAACACTAATTTTTTTATGATTTTATATTTTAATGCTATAATAAAATCAAATTCTATTGTTTTTTTCAAGTTAATTTAAATACTCCACATGTTATACATCATTCTTCTGATCAGTTAGTTATAAGCTTAAATTAGCATTACAAAGACTAGTAAGTTCCAACTTTGACCTACCTTTCATTTTTATAAGGTTGTGAAACATTTTATGTTTATAATCTTTCTTTTCTTCAAAAGAAAGAAAAGATAATGGAGCGTCTTTATATTAGGACAAAGCAAATAACTGTCATGTGATTACATATTTGGAAAGAGAAATGAATTTCTGTTCCAAGATTCAAGTTTTGACATAATAAACATAATTTTAGATGCAGTATAGAAACTTAACAATGTCCTTTAAAATGAGTGGCAAAAAAAATTTCCTTCTGAGTCATGGCTGGAAATGTAGGATTGTACTTTTGTGAGCTCATCGTTTTACCTATATGGAAATTTCTTTAACACACTACACTTGACTAGGATGTGAAGACATAGGATCACTCATTTACATCATCTTTGACATTTGTAATATTTAAATAGCAAAAATGTCAATTGTCACATGCAAGAAACTATTGGAGAAAAGTCCAGTTTAAGTTGATGATTTCAAACAATTCAAATGTTATTTCCTGAAGAATTAAAAGATTACATTGAGGTTAATGGGACATTAATTTATTTAGCTATACAATTTAATTTTTGAGCAAACGCCTAAGGTCTTTTATACAATTTACGATGCAACAGTTTTAAATAAAATACTTATCGAAGACCTGCTATATATCCGATACTATACTTGGCACTAGGGCTAAAAGCATAAATAAGATAGAGTTTGATATTTTGTGGGTGTCAGCATGTAATTCCAAAGACAGTTACCTAATAAGTTCAATGCCACATGGTAAGTGGTAATAATATAAGAAAGCAGAAAGAGTTATAGAAACACCAAGGAAAGATAATCTCACTTTGTCTGACTTGTAATTCAGTTCAAAAGGGGGATTCATTAGTTCAAGACGAACGGGAAGGAGAGAGGCATGTGTGAGTAAAGAGACAGGCTGAAGAGGAAAATGCAGGCACCCAAGACACTGTCATCAAACCGTGATCCATAGACAGGTAGAAAGAAAGATGGTAGATTGATAGGTAGGTAGGTAGGTAGATATAGATGGATCTGAGAAGCTTAAAGGAATTAAGTAACTTCTAATCAACACCAAAAACGTACATATCAATCATATTTTCAACAGTAAATCTGAACAAAGCATTAAATCTTGCCTCTCGCCTTGCTAGCTGCCGCTCATAATCTCAAAATGCAAGCTTTTGGTTGTCACAAGTATGTGTTTCCATCTATGATTTAAAAGAGCATACTGATACAGTCAAGGCTCTCTTTTAGACGATTTACTTAAAAATATTTTCTTAAAATATTGCCTGATTAGTAAATTATTCAAGAATTATAATTGTACTTTGGCATAAAACTGTCATCAATAGAAAACAAAAAGGATGGAATTAATGTCGAGACAAAAAGACATTAGGAATACGCAATAGCTGAGTGATTTCCATAACTGGGGTAATGAAATCAGACGAGGCATAAAGCAGAAGAGAATGCGGGAAGTACACACAAGTTACAAAGTTCCATAAATCTGCAACTGATGTCAGACCACAGCACAATCATAAAGAGATTCTGTTCCTGTGAAAAAATGTTTCCAAATGTGGAAATACTAATATGCCCTTTTCCTGGCATACTGTAGAATGACACGTTATATGCAGTTAGACATCCTCAGGACATTTGGTAAAGAGTGAAAGTTAAAGCTAACTTAAGAAAAGAAAATGCTATCAATAAAAACAAAAAATGAAAGGCATTCCTACCATCAAGAAATAAGTAAAAATTGAAAAGCATACTGCAATGTTTATATTACCCAAAGCTAGGATTAGAAAAGTGTCTTGAAAATGACTTCTTGTAATATCTCTTATGAGTCACCGCTACATCATCTAGGGATGGAGGTGGGGGACAGCTTTTACTATCTTTATCAATGCAGAGTAAACACAACTCCTAAACCTTGTATTCCATTTAGTCTTTAGAATGACACTGGAAAAGAAGCTAAGATTCTAGAAGTGTCACAGTTGTGCTTGGGACACTTAAGGGAATTCAACTTTTTTAGATAACATTTGCATTGTCAATAAAAATAAAACGGAGATCCTTAATTTTAGATTAGTCCTTTTATTTTTACGATAGTTTTCTAAACTCTGTGTATTGCGGAGAAATGTATGAATGCTCAAAACAACTCCTAAAATTAAGCATCTATGGAGGGCAATTACGATAATTCACTCCAAAATGTACTTTAATATCTTTGTCAGCGTCCAATGCCTAAACGACACAGAATGAAACTTACAATTTTTTCCTGAGTAAATACCATTGTAGTTATTCTAAGATGAAGCAATGCAGATCAAAAGCTCCTATAATGCAAAGTTAACACAGTGCAGAATGTTAATAATATGCTTTGCCCTTATGGGTGTCAGCCACCCGTAGTGAGTTTATCTTATTCATTTGTACATTCCCAGTGCCTGGCGCATAGCAGCGATGGATTGAATAGTTACTGAGGTTAATCAATTCTTAGAGCATGCATAAAAAGCACTAAATCAGTCCTTTAGTGTTCTCTTCAGAACAAGGTCACTAATCCAGTACCTTCGAAGATACAACCAGGTTAAGATGGCAGAACACTCCAGATGCCCAGGGCCAGCACTGTGAGTGTGCCACTGACGGACCGTCTGACCTCAGGAAAGTAGCATAACCTCTCTGAACCACAGTAGCCTCTGGCTTCCTCTGGGGTGTAACCGTGACGCCAAGTTCAGACGGAGGCCGTATCAAACGTGTTAAGAAATGTCAGGGTTAGGAGAGGCGTAAGGTTGGAGCTCGTGGCTGAGGACGTTTGAGAACCGACAATGGTCCAACATCTGTGCTGGGCACTCAGGAGGAACCCCTCTCACAGACCCCGTCTCAAGGAGCCGACATGGGGCAGAGACAACTGCACTCAGAGGTGTGCACTTTGGGTTCAAAGACAGAGAGGAGAGGAGGCACAGGTACACATCCTGTGGGAGGAGGGCTGGTCCATTTATTTGAGCTGCGTTCTAAGGAGGAGTCAGGGCTGCATGCCTATCAGACCAAGCCAGGAAGGAGGGCTGAAGTCAGGGTTCTAAGCAGAGGAAACGCACGAAGAACATAGTTTGAGACTGGGATAGCACTGGGACGATTTTAAGTGATCAGACCGGAAGGGCCGACCGAGTGGCTCAGTTGGTTAAGAGCTCGCTCAAGAGTTTGAGCTCTGAGCAACAGCGGTTTGATGCCAGCCCGAGCTGAGCAGCCGCTAAGCTACCAATAGGTAGCAGGATGGCTCAGCTAAAAAAAAAAATAAAAAAATTAAGTGATCAGACCGGGTTAGCTGACTGTGGGTGGACTCTCATGCACATTGTTTTGGGGACAAATAAGTTTCTAAGATCACAAGTCTGAATAAAACAGGTGTGGAGATTTATGAAGAAACTGACTAAGGATGATTTCAGCCCAGCTACCTTAGAGCTCCTGAAAGCAAGAGATTGAAGAACAACTAATTCATTAAATAAGCAAGTATAACGAAGCTTTTGATATTTGGTGATCGTGGGTTTCAACGATTGAGTTTGTTTTCTATCAGGTTTAGGTTCAATCTATTTTGTTGAGATTTAAATCCTAAACGGTATTATTCTATGATACAAAGAAGATGGTTCAGAAGCCTATAAAATACTGTTTTCTCTGATATCCAAACCTGAGCTATTTGGGGTACTACTTTGAGCAAAAATCAGTACTTTTGGAAGATGGCTATATCGCAGATTTATCCTATTTTGACTTATTTTTCCTTACTCTGATTAAAAACTTCTTTCCTCATAACGAACTTTTTTTTTCCTATTGGAAGAAAATAATCCCATTTTTCTGGTTTCGTATTCCCCAGTGAATGTCTTATCTTTTATACCAGATTCCAGGTACACCTTATCCAGTCCTGGTGTCCTTGCCAAGTTCAATAAGAAAAAAAGGGTTAAGCTGCAAAAAGCACAGTCTGTTTGGAAGTGACATTCGCCTAACAATCCGGGAAGACTGATTAACTTGGCCGGAGACTTCCATAACACGCCTCCATCTCAGAGTCACTCCCCAATTCTGTGCCATGTTTAGCTCATTTTTTGCTCCATTTGCATGCATTCTATTATACTATGTACTGTTAGTCCAGTTCAATCCCTATAAAATAATCCGTTTCCAATTATAAAGATTCAGATTTTGTCTCCCTGAAGCTGTGAAGTGTCCCGGTGTCCAGCCCAGAGCAAACAAGCCCGCTTGGACATGCTTGCTGGCTTTGATTCATAAATAAAGATTTCCTGACTACCTCCCACGTGCCTGGCCCTGTGATGGGAACAGGGATTCAGATGTGAATGACAGCCCTTTCTCCAAAAACACTGGCTGTATGATGGGAGAGAATTATGGGCTAAAACAGTACCAGCGTGGCCTGTTAAGAGAGAGCTTCCTAGGGGATGAGATGCTTGGATGAGTTCTCGAACCAGATGAGAAAGGATTCGCCAAGGGATCCCCAGTGGGGTGCCACGAGAGAGTAGGCGGGCCTGTGACCAGACCCACGAGACGGATGACCTCAGGCCCAGGGCCTCAGCTCACGGTGTCCACCCCCGTTTCCATCGGGGGACAGGACCTCATTCTGAACACCCGATAGGAGCCGGGGGCTCCTTCTCAAGTAAAGGAGAACGCCCTCCTTGCACGCCCTGCATCCATCTAAGCCACCTGTGCCTGATGGGCCTGGGTTCCAGGCGGCGTGGACCCACGAAGCAGATGCAGCTATTTGTGTGCACATTTTCTGGGCAGAGGTCAGAAGCTCACAGCAGGTTTTCCAAGAGCTGGGCCCCATGTCCCCAGACAAAACCAGACCTCGTGTGTCTCTAATTCTGCCTCTGCCTGATGCAGCCTACCTGTGTCTCTCGGATAGGACACTGGTCTGGGTAGGCGTTCTGTCCACCCACCCTGCCTCCCTCACCTGTGGGAGCCACCTGGTGGCAGGACTTTCACATGACAGTACACTCATGCTTTCCATGGAGGACGCACCCAGCCAGCCCTGGGACCGGAGGTGTGCTGTGCTGACACTGGGAGTTCACGAAGCGCGTTTATCTAATCCTCAGCATGGATCTATACCCGAATCATGACTTCCGCCAGCCTTTTATGCTTGAGACTGAGTAGGCTTACACCTGCATTGGGCCCGCACATATGTACATACATAAAATGGTGCAAAATTTTGCAAAGAAAAAGGCAACTAAGGCTCTAAAATGTTCCCTTTGTCTGCTGAGCCCCATTGGCTTTTCTGAAGTCAATGAAACGTGTTTGAGACAATACTAATGAGACGATCAGGCTTATTTACTCACTTCTGAACAAGAAATGCTCCTGTCGCTGGCACTGCTGGCTGAGGACAGTATCAGCATCGGTCCGAGGCTGCCGTTTGAGACTAAATTCAGAGCCTGTTCCCTTCTCCGTGCGGCCTGAGCCCTCTGATTCATCTTGTCAACGGCAGCCTCTTGTGCTGTGTGTAAATTATGTGTTCACTTTTCTCTCTTGTTAGATTCTAAACTCTGTGGGCACAGACTCGGGCGTGTTCTTGTTGATGTTTCTTGCCCCTGAAATGCATTTTTGGTATGCAGCTCAACAAACTGACCAGGGCAGATAAACAAAGTGCACAATACAATGTTGCTTTGTCACCAATCATTATACCCATATTCACTCCTCAGTGCACTGCTTTCACAGATATCATTTTTTTTTAATTGGGGAGTTGGGGGGATGGGAACAGCGCTGGAGAATTGGGGGAAGGGGAACAGACAAGTTGCTGTTGTTTTGTTCTTCAGTCTAGTTGTGGAGGACGTTGCTTCACTGGCCCAAGTGGGCACCATCATTGCACTCTTCCCAGGCGAGGCAGATCAGTCGCCGGCTTCTGGACGGCTGCTCACTGTGGCTGCTGGCCACTCACGCTGGCTGCTGGCTACACACGGTAGCCCATGGCAACCCACTGCAGCAGGGGCTGCAGCCTACGCCGTCACCGGGAACTCATGGCAGCCCAGCTCCAGGTTGAGCTGTTGTTCAGCATCTTAGCTGTAGAGGGCAGTGTCACTGGCCCTCATATGTGGGATCCGAACCGGGGCCCTCTGGCGTTCCAAGCCAGCTCTTAACCATCGCGCCACTCGGCTGACCCACAGATATCATTTGAAGGGACGCGTCTCTAGATTAGGAAATTGTAAATAAGCATCTCTGGATGGTGAACTTTTAAATCGCCAAGAACACTAATTGCATATGCATTTTTACACAGATACATGGATGTGAGTGTGTGTGTAAAAATATCACTTACTCACATAATGTAATATTTTATCACATTTGAAGCAATTATGAGTAGAATTCTTAGCACTCAGAAGCATCAAACTGCATGACAGTCTAATTCCTTAAAGGCATGATGAGATATAGTGTGAATACTGTACTTCAGCTATTTAAAGCAGTGTACTCAAATAAGATAAATGTGGACCCCATAGGTCAAATTTATAAGATCAGGATATGGACAAACTTTTCTTCTGATTAAAAATGTATATCTATATCTATCTATCTATATCACTATATGTTAATTATAGATATATACATATACGGAAGTGCAAAGAAGAAATTTTCCCCCTTTCTTTTAGATATTTTAATTTAATGATCTATGCAATTTTATATTTAGAAAAATAAAGGTCAAGAAAGTAGAAAAAAATACATGAAAAGTTCAACACCAAATACAATAATATTCTGTGAAAAATGCAATTGTCAGAACCATGCCAAGATTTCTTTCACCCTTGAAAAAATTTTCTGCGGGCCAAGACTTATAATAGAAATGCAAGATTTATAGTATCTTCTTTCTAAAGAGGTCTATCAACGACTCATTTTCATTTATCAACATACCATGTCTCTATTGCTAACCAATGTTTATTTTTTTACTAGTGGAAGGAGGACCAAAAGAGTTTCATAATATAGACAAAAAGATAACATATTACTGGGCTTTATAGCACTGGCAAAAGTCTAACCACATGCAGCTTTCATCTCTAACTTCTTGCTGATACATTTATTCGCTTTGTAACAGCTACTTTTTAGTTTAGACTATGAAGCATTAGCATTGAAACAAGTAAAGAGGAATGAACTACAAATTTGAAGAGAGTTGAGGTCGACGGGCCTCAAGTTGGCAGCCCAAGTTGCTATGAGAGCTCCAGTTAGCACTTTGGGGAAAAGCAGCACAAACAACCAGCCAAGTGTCACCCGGCACAAAGTTGGAAAGGTCAATAAGAAACTTTGATGGCGAGACAGACTGCCTAATGGGTAAGAAACTTTCAAAAAGGCATCTGTAGAAAAAAGGAAGAGATGCCATGCCCCATCTGTGGGAACCATTTGTTCAACGGGTCAAGGATCACATATTTCAAGTAAGACTGTTGGCTAGAAAGGGCATAGACTCGTCATAATAAACACAGCGCGATGTTTACTGAAATAACGCTGTCAGGGCTGCCCTTTAGAACATCGATCGAGTGCCGGTGAATACCCGGCACAGGAACAACACAGCAAGCCCAAACCCAAGCTCTCTGTAATCGTGTCATAGGAAAAACCAGACTGCCACGCGGAAAGACAAGGGGAGTGACCCGTCATGCCAAATCGTCTTGATTTTATTATAGATGCCAGCTAAAAACCCCTACCCATAAGGGAAATATGTCTGGTGGTATCAACTAATATTAAAAGCCCTCATTCGCATATAGTAGGGATGGCAAAACCAAATCATCAACCATCTCTTCCTGACGAAATCTGACTTTTAAAATTTGTTATTTTAAACACGTTGTTGCCCCCTCTCACTGGGGGGGGAATTAGCCAGTCTTAATTACATCAATCACAAAGTCACAACTTTTCTCTCAGCTACACAAAATTCATAATCCAAAATCCAAATAAAGCATATTTTAAAGTCCACTCTTAATTCATGATATCACTCAACAATTTAGCAAATGTGTCCACTATGTATATAAAGAAAATAAATACATGATTAAACTGAAATTGTCATTTGAATTTAATTGATCAATTAAGTTTTGGGCAGCAGACCTGAAATTATATTGGAGTAATCAGAATTTTTTAGCATATCACAATACTAACTTCTCTCTCTCTCTCTCTCTCTCTCTCTCTCTCTCTCTCTCTCTCTCTCCTTCTCTCTCTCTCTTTCTTTCTCGCCATTATCTGAATTTAGGATAGAACCTAAAGGTTAATGGGAATGATGAACTAAAAGTGTTTATGAAAGATGACACAATATTATAAGACAACACCATTATCTCACTAGAAAACCCAGCAAGATAGCTGGAATCCTGGGGACTGGCAAGTAGATTCAAGAGGGTCTGACCCAAAGTCCCAATGTACCATAGTGACTCAATTCTATGCTCTTGGACTAGAACCAATCATACCCACTCAAACAGAAACCGGAAATGACGTTAGAATCTCCCCACAATCGGAAGTCCTTGCACTGTTTGTGCACCACCCCAATCCGGGTGGGAGTGGGGACAGTTGTCCCCAGACGGCTACTTCTAGGTATAGAGAAGAGCTATCCAGGCATAAGCAGAACTCAGGTGTGGAGTACAAATCCGTAAAATAGGAAGATGGGTTATCAAATGTTCACTGTCTTTCTGGAACATGAAATTTGGCAGCTGTTGAACTGAGTCGCTGGATAGACTCTTTAAAAAAATTTCACTCCTTTTGCCCATGAAATTGAAAAACTAACCATAATGAAATAGGACTTAATAAGATGTTATGTTCCTGTAGTTTCAAGTTAAATAAAATTTCATAAAGTGCCTAACTTTTGCATGAAATATGCATGGAAAACAAAAAAAAATACAAGGAGTTTTGCTCTTTTGTAGGCCTTCAAAAAAGTAATTTAAAATTGAATAAAAAAGAAAGATATGATTGGAACTGTAGGTATTGTGGAAATTGGGCTGTGAAAATTAAAATACTAGTTTGTACCACAGCCATAAATTACTAAGCTAATTATCTAGTAGCAGGCATAACTGAATCATTCAAAGGGGTAATTAGCAATCAGACATAATGAGCACTGCTAGTATTTCTTGTCATTCTGTATTTAGCTCCCATGCAGCCTGGGAGAACTGAAGTATTTCCTATCCTTCTCAGAGGGCATTACTGCTCTATTGAGTGCATCAGCCCATGTTATTACTCCCAGTAGTTCAATTCTTGTCTGGACTGCACATTTCTGATTTCCCCTGTCAAAAGTGGCCCGGTTCTCCCAGGCCCTATAAAACAGTCACCTTTTGAGTCATAATACCTCAAGATCTATGCGAACTGCACCAGAACCAAATTATATACTGGGTTGTTGGAAAAGTCATGATGCATGTTTGCGACAGATGGCACTAGTTCATTTTTGGAAGTACAAGAGTCATTTGCATCTATGTTACTGCTATATTGTTTGACAGCTGACAGTTCTAGCTTCATTCTAAAAAAATTTGAACAATTTGGTTGAGTTTTGGAGATTTTACAACAAGTTGAAAATGGAAGACCAACCTGTGCATTTTTGCCATATTTTACTGTTTTACTTCCATAAAGGGAAGAACGCACATCAAGCTTGTGAAAAGTTGCATTAAGTTTACGGTGACAACGCTCTACAAGAACGTCAGTGCCAACGATGGTTCACGAAATTCTGTGCTGGTGATTTTGATCTCAACGATGCTCCTCAGTCATCCGAGGTTGATGACGACAAAATAAAGGCATTGATCGAGTCAAACCCATGTTACTTGAAACAAGAAATTGCAGAAACATTGAACATCCATCATTCAAGCGTTCACGACCATCTGAAGAAGCTGGGATACGTAAGCAAGCTTGATGTTTGGGTTTCACATGAACTCAAATAAGTTCATTTGACGGCGCATATAAACATCTGCAATATGCTCATTAAGCATGAGGAAAAATGATCTCTTTTTGAAGCAACTGATAACTGGTGATGAGAAGTGGATTGTTTACAACAAGGTGGTGTGCAAATAGTCTTGGTCCCAATGTGATGGTTCGCCTCAAACGACATCGAAAGCAGACATTCATCAGAGGAAGGTTATGGTCTCAGTGTGGTGGGGTTTTAAAGGTGTCATGTTTTTCGAGCTTGTACCAAGGAATCAAACAATCATTTCGAATGTGTTGTTTCTGCCAGCAATTGGACAGTTTAAATGAATCCATCATCCAGAAACGTCCAGAGCTTGTTCATTGTAAAGGAGTTGTGTTCCATCGCGACAATGAGAGACCACACACAAGTTTGATCACCCATCAAAAATTATTGGAGCTTGGATGGGATGTGTTGCCACACCTACCATACTCGCCTGACCTTGCGCCGTCAGACTTCCACTTGTTTTGCTCTGTTTAAAACTCCTTGCGAGGTATAACGTTCAATTCAGATGAGGCTGTAAATCAGCACCTTGTTCAGTTTTTTGCAAATAAAGACAGGTCCTTCTATGAATGAGGAATTATGAAGCTCACTGAAAGATGGCAAAAGGCTATCGAACAAAACGGGCAATATATCATTGATTGATCTTTGTTCTTTATAAATAAATGACCTTTGAAAAACATAGACAAAATATGTCATGACTTTTCCGAAGACCCAATATTCCCTTTAGCAACTTCACTGAGCCCTGATCCGGCTGCTGATGCTGTATCATTTTGAATGGTATTTTCCAGAGTAATAGGTAAAGTTTTAATTGTATGTATACATTAAAATACTTCTAGAATTGCTCATATATATGTTCAACCACAATCTGAACAGTGATACAACTCTTCCATTCATATATTTTTTTATTTTTTCCTTTTTTTTTTTTTTTTTACTGAACACATACAAGTTCCAATGCGAGCCTTTGTCCTGGGATGCGGCAATGAGTAGGACATGGTCCCTCCACCAAGGATCAGACGGATGCTACAGGGAGGTCGGGACTTAAATATTCACCCTGCACTGTGGTACAAGTGATAATGCGGCAACTGTATCAACACCATGTCCTCCACCACCTCCCCTCTGCCCCTCCTCGCATCATAAGCAGACGCAAAAGATTACATGGAAGAATCATAGTAACAGTGCAAATTCGTTAGGGGAGAGAGTAGGTTGTTGAGGAAAAAAAAATTAATTCAGTCCCTTTTTGTAGTCACCCACTACATGAAAATGCGTTGGTTCCAAACTGTAGATTCAAAAGGCCACTGTTCCGCGTTAGACTGAGAGTGTCAGCCGGGGCGCCAGGAAGGGACCCAGCCCAGGAAGCCGCAGGCCCTTTGCTCAGCCCGAGCTTGAGCCAAAGAGCGTGTGGGGACACGCTCTTTACAACGGAAGACGGAACACAGCTCTAAAGGGAAGGGTGCCGATCAATGGGACAGCTCTGCAGAGGCGCTCCCAGAGGGTCATGTGCTTTTCCCTTCAGGAGCCTGACACCCCTGCCTCCCCTGCTGTGGGGGTGCCAAGTGCTTCACAGCATCTGGGGAGAGGACTGACTGCACCGCCTGCTTTCCTGCCATCCTGAACTAAAACTGCAACTAATAAGAGCAGAAAGAGCGATAGAAAAGCAGATGCGTTTGAGGACAAGCACAGATCTGGTCTTTAAGGCCTTATTTTCACTCTGCTGAGGGCGGTCATCTGCAGGCAGCGCAGAAACAGTGAGGCCAGAACCAAGCAGCCCGCAGCCTTGTGGTCTGAGCACAGGCGCCCGTTGTGTTCTGGTGACACCATCTGGGTAGGACCGGGTACCATGCCTGCTGCGTACTGCAGAGTATCATTACCCTTGAGGATAAAACTCCCCTTCACAGCACTTCAGATTCTGAACTTCTTTTGGAAGAATGCAGAGCAGAGAGGAAGGGGAGGGGACGGTTGTGCCCCTAGCACCCAGTCCGCACCAAGCATGGCACTAAGATTTTACACGTGGAGGGTGACTAACCGAGCACAGCACTCAAACATCCTGCACATCCTAAGCTCTTCATCTGTGACAAGATGCTCGGTCCATGTTCGCACCACAAGGCAACGGACTAGCTCTGCTGCTCGCTGACGGGTCAGACAGGAGCTGCAGGCTGGGAGAGGTGAGTGCCAAACAGCAACTGGGAGTACAAACCCCAGGACTCAAGAAAGGCATGCTAGGTGTTCCCTGCTCTGCATTTCGGGCTTTTTACCTCACCCGCGTCAATGATTCCCCAGTTGCCAGTCACAGAGGCAGTGCTCTGAAGTTATTTCCCCACTTCAGAAAAACAAAACAAAGCAAAACAACAGCCTCTAGCAGCGCTCTGTTAGGTAAGAACACATTCTAGGGTGTGAATAATCCTCCAAAAAGGTTGTTCATCATCTCTCTTCACAAATTGTTTCCGCACTATGCAGGGAGCTGGCAACTGATGGGAGGCAAAAACAAAGCTATTTTTTTAAATTGACATTATTTCTAACAAGTCATCAAATGGAAACTGCATGAATTCAAATATATCAACAACCAAACCAGAAAATCTCTAAACTCGCTGCCTAACACACACACACACACACACTCTCACACTGACACACATGCAGACATGCACACTCACATACACATGTGCACACACACATGCACACACACATGCATGCGCTCACAAGTGCACACACTCACACATGCACACTCACAGACATACATGCAGGCATGCACACACACATTCACCCACACACATGTGCACACTCACACACACTCACATGCAGACATGTACACTCACACTCATGTACCTTTGCAGACACACATGAACACATGCACACTCACACACACACTCATGCCCACTCACATGCAGACATGCACACTCACACACGTGCATGCAAACACATGCAGCCATGCACACTCACACTCTTGCAGACACACACTCACACATGCACACTCACACCCGTGCACACACTCACTCACTCACGCATACACATGCGCACACACAGACATGCACCAACACTCACACATGTGCACACACTCATGCACACACACAGACATGCACAAACACATGTGCACACACTCACACACAATGCTTAGGATAAGAAATTAGGTGCATGTGGTCGGGAAACTGGGCTGGAGGGTGGTTGGGAAGGTCCCTCCTCCATGAATGGAGGCCCTGCCTAGTAACTTATCTATTTTAACAACAACAGCTAAACCTTGACTGGGACTCTGGTTCCTTTTGTAGAAACTCACGCACATGCTGAGCCACGCACATCCTCCCTGAGTACAGGAGATACCGGGCAGACTGCAGGCTCCCGCAGCTGCCGGCTCCCTGACCTCCACTTCATCTGCCACCCGCCACCCACCAAGGAACGCCGGTGATGACACACGCACCTCCTCCGTGTCTATTTTTCTCAGTGGGACCTTAAAACAGTACTCAACACACAGAGGGCAACTGACAGCTGCACTCGAATGAACAAACACACGTGTATGCTGAGCTGTGCTGGCCCCACTCAGCCACCACGTTTGTCTTCTTTCTCATCCCGCTGGGCGGTGAGAACAAGTTCGGTCCCGAGCGCCCCACCGAGGGCCTTCAGCTGCCACTCACTTCTTGACCTACTCAGTTCAGTACGCTTCGCCCTGCTGAGGCCCAAATGGTGCCAGCACTACACTGCCCATGGCCGTGGCTCATTCTTGTGGCGACCAGAAGCAAGCTTGGGGCTACACAAGGGGTCCCCCAGGCAACACACAGAGGAGGGGAGCCCAGCATCCACAGGGAGGCTGGGCACTGAGGGCATCCCCAGACGCCAAGCCCACGCTGCTCCCTGCAGGACTCCGGCTCACGCTGAGCAGGGCCAGTGACAAAGCGCTCAGGCCAACGCTAGGGATGCAGGCCCTGAAAACCGTCACTGACTGCCCATTGGGGCCACAAAGGGAAACGGCCCCTGGCATCACACAGTAACACACACGACCGAAGCAGACACGTGCCTGGCAGGACTTGGGGTGACGACTCTGGCACAATGCAGGCCATGTGTGAATTACAGAAATAAAAATCGTAACCTGAGTAGGAGAGTAAACTCCCAGTCCTGGTCACTGCTACCACCACTCTGGCATTGCCGAAATGGCTCTGACACTTATAGACTCATGGAAAATAAAACTGGGGCTGCAGCGTGTTTATGATGCATCAGTGGGGAGCACCCCTTGCAGGACACCCCGTCAGCCCCCCAACATCGTAGTCACCTCAGGCTGTGAATGCACAGCCCTCACCCCCAAGTCCTTATACTCAACCCCAGCCACCATCCTGGTCCCTGGTCTATCACCCAAAGACACAGCCTTAATAATTAATACTCGAGTGAACCACAGAAATACATCATCTCCCTCTGATACGTTCTTGCAGAGAGTAAGCTGAAAAGCATGGATTTAGTCCAATTACCTTATTATACAGATGACAAAACAGACGTTCCAAGGAGGACGTGACTTGCCCAGGGCCATGTGTGTAGTTCCCAACACAGCCAATGTGCACTCCAGTCCTCAGCCTGGTACGGGGATGCCCTCACAAGACCCTGTCGGAGCTCAGCCCTGAACGTAACGATTGTTTTCCCTTCTTTTTTCCCCCACTCCACGCTCTCTCTCACACACACAGGCACACGGCGTATCATCTTCATTTTAAACAATAACTGTAATTTAAACAATAGCTAGACCGTCTCATTGTGGGTCACCCCCATAGGTCGGCGTGCATGTCGCTTGCAGAGGACTAGGCAAACAATACTCAGGATGGTTTGCAGAGCAAGCCAGAGACAGACAGCATGCACACAGGGACAGACGAGCACGCCTACCAAGTATCAGGTAAATCATGTGCAGAGCTGGGCGTGCCAGTCGCTCAGCATGTTCCAAGGACCAACTTGTTTTTCCAAAGAGCTTCAGAAACATCCAACAGCATGTGTGACAGAAAAGAAGGGACACCCAGTTTGTTCTTTCTTTGGGATCTTCAACACAATTTTGAAATTCAATATTTGAAAATATTATATACATTTGAAGCATGAAATCAGTCAAATGTTGGTATATATTTTCAAACTGGAAAATTATCAGAGAGAAGAATACTATTAAACATTTAAATAATTTTATATGGATATTTGAAAACAATTAAATGGGCATAGATAGGTGATTTGGTTTAGCACCCCCCCAAAAAAAAACACTGGAAAAAAAAAACCAACCCGTTTAAAATCATTGATTTTGTCACAAGAGGGAGCCCATGTTTTTCAATGAATTCAAATACATTGTGAAGAAATAAAATGAAGGTAATTTGATCTTGACTGTATGTGAAGCTGTGAATTTTATAGCATAATCCATTATTGATAACAAAATATAAATTAGTATTAAATATCAGCAGTCATCTCCCTCCAATTTCAGTTTATCTAGCTAGAAGAAGGAAAAACCAAAACATTTTCTAATGATTTATTTCCCAAACAAATCTAGAACTACGATATGAAGGAAGCAAACAAAACGTGCAACACAGTTTAATACAAATTTAAAACTCAAATATATTGTTCTAGTAATGGGTTATACAGGAAAGAGTAGAAACTACTTATCCCCTGATTCATAATCCACTAAATATCCTTCTACATCATCTTAACTTTTTCTGAGCAGCTGGTGGGTGGATAGCAAACAAAAGGAAAAATACGCATCCCAAAGTAATGTGCCTTTCTGTACGACAGTTAACATCTAGAAACTACGTTTCCCGCATCTATGATAGAAGGATGTTTAGCTACCTTGTGGCAGAGCTGAGAGAATGCATGACATCAAGACACTTACAAATGGCATTTGGTAATTGTTAAGAAAAGGCAGTTTCCTTCCACCTTTTTGAGTAAACGTTATAGAAATTTTCCTGGTAAAAAAAACACTTATAAGTCTCATTCATAAAAATAAACCCTTTCCAGATACCAAATTCCTCTTCTTACCCACTGACTTTAAGCCCTATTCTCTCCTTTGTAATCTCAGCTTCTTAAAACAGTGGCATATAGAGAGGGTACCCAAAAAATGTGTACACATTTTAAGAAAGGAAAAAACTGTATTAAAATTGTAATACTCAATATATACTGGTAACAAAAGACGAATACAAGTCACGTTTGACTTCTGCAATTACAAGAGGTGCTCAAAGTGGTTCCCATCAGCGTCCAGACACTTCTGATAACGGCGAACTACTGCTTGAGCAACGTTGACCAAAATGTCCACTTGTCTACATTTTTTTGGCACCCCCGGTATTGGCCGCTACAATTCTGCCGCTTAACCAAAGCTCCTTGCATTAATCTTTCAATATAGTCAAGCTACAAAACTGAAGGTTGTTTTTCAGTCTTTATCTTACTGGGCCTTTCCAAAGCTTACGATACGTCCTCCTTCTTAAGCGTTATTTCTTCTGTTTGGTCCTTCCTTGTATTCCTTCCATGGTTTCTTCTTGACTTGCTGGTTATACCCAGGCTTCAACCACAGACTCCTTATGTGCTCCACTTATCTACGTCTCTGGAACTCTTATCTGCCTTCCTGGCTTCACTACTACTTCTAGGATGATAACACAGGTAGACAAATGCGTCTGCTAGAATGATCTATCTAGCGTGCAAATCTAACCATTTCTCTTTTTCTGCAGAAAACGCTCCTGCAAGTATTCTCCTTGCCTAGTTAGAGGTGTCTGACTGGGACACCCAACGATGGGTTTGTTTTGGGCGGCTCACACACTGTTGGTCCATGCAATGTTTTGTTTTGTATTTTTTTAATGACTTACCTTCAACAAGAAAAATAAAACACGAATTCCACTCCTCTGGCTTCCACTGGAAAACTGAGAAAGTGAAAATGTTAGGTCCCCATCCATCGGCAATGAGGCAGAAGTACCAGTATGTCTGCTTAAGCGAGGCGTGTTTCCCAGTCCGCCAGCACCCCCACCATACGTCACCGCCACGGCTGGCATCGGAGTCGCTGTCACCATCCACTTGGTGTTATTTTATTTATTAGGATACAATTAAGGAAGCAGAGTGAAGCCCTTTCTATAACCACGTCCATATCAAAAGTGGGAAAATTAAAGCAAAACACAGGCACTATGCACTTCAAAAAAATTCCCAGAAAGACGCTGTGTGTGCAAAGAACCAATTTAGGAACGTGAAGGAAAGTAACCCGGGGCTTCACTGTCTGCCCAGCAACTAGAGGCACGAAGATTGTGATCACAGGGCATGACCCGAGCACCCACTCTGCCCCACGCAGGGGACAAAGGGCTTCCATGCGGATGCTGAGTGAACGTGCTCGAAGCTCACAAGCTAGCCATTCTCCTTGTCTCCACGTTGGGCTTTTTCCCTAACCCGGGTCCGTGATTCCCAAATTCATAGTCATAGAAACAATACCGCCTGAAGTTATTTTCCTCTTGCAGAAAAAGATGGTCTCTAATGGTGCTTAGTTAAGTGGCACCATTAATTCCGGTGTGATGTGGGGTTGTCGGGTAACCTCCCTGAGTACACGTTTCTCTTCCATAAAGTCGGGCACAGATGCTCAGCTCATGCACAAGGCGGGGAGCGTTAACCCACCAGCACAAGGATGGGACGGTGGCACCTGGCTCGTGCTAAGTGCTCAGGACGTGCCCACCATCTCCTCATCCGCACAGGCATGAGCACAGGTGGCCCTCAGGCCAGCCTGGTCAGGTCTGTCTGGGCGGCCACCTGCCTTTACGGAGGAGGAAACTGACAGAGGGGCGAGTCACACAACAGAGAAGTGTCAGGACCAGCGGTGGGAGCCAGGCGTTTGGCTCCACAAACCAAAGCGCCAGATGCTGGACCGACATAGCGAGCTGAGACTCACGCAGCAGTGTGGGGTACGTAGACATGTCTGCAGCATTCACAGTATGAAAACATACTCACTCACAGAATATCGCCTCCCCAAACCTGCACCCCAACACGCCACTCAGCATTTGCTCGCCTCTTCAAATGCTGTCTCCTGGGGCAGAAACGTCTTCCACATAGTCCAGAAATTAGAGTCAACTTTTAGCTCTCTGTCCATGAGGCTCCCATGGAAGCATACCCCACATTTAATAGTGACACCTTGGGGTCAGGAACGAGAGATCTTACTCAGTTTTGTGTCCCCAGAGCCTTTTGTTGTTCTTGATAGGTACAAGGCAAGCAAAAACGACGGTCACTGCGTGAGGAATAAGGAACGGACAAATAACAAAAGCCCTGCAAAGGTTGTGACACTGAGGAAAACAGATTCCACGCACAGCATTTCAATGTGCGACACTGATTAGAACCAAATTGCAAATGCTGAAATACACTGATCCTCATTTAAAAACAGGATCCACTAACTATTTTGCTACCACTTACAATTAGCTATGATGTATCTTGATAGCTTTTTTTTCCATATTTATACACAAATGAGTATGGAAAGAAAATGTAAATTCTGGAAGAGTTTAAAAAGTAACATCAGGTTGCCTCCATATCTTGGCTACTCTGTGGTGTCATATGGGCACAGATTTACTGGGGTGACCCCTTTGTAAGTCATATAAATGTTGCATGTCTCAGGCTAATACAGTGTATGTCAACTGTAATTGAAAAAATATATATATTTAAAAAAGAAGAAATAAGGAAAGTAGAAAAAAGCAAACACATAAGAGGGCAACAGACTTCTGAAATGCATTCCCATAGCTTTTCCGGCTTTTTATCTTTTTTTGTTGCTTTTTTAAGTCTAAATGTTCAGTGACATGCCTGTATGTTTAAAATAGCATTTGTTTTTGAAAGTATTTCTTTTCCCTCACATTTTCACTTAATGTTTGTGATCACTTCATTTTTAAGTGGTGGTAGAGGAACCCGTATATTGGCCTATGAAACAAACATTGGGGTGCATTTTGACCCAGAAGAGAACTTTAAAAGACAATTGGAAGCTGCTGTTTATGCCTTAGTGAACCCACGCAAATGACTGGGAGCAATTCTAAGGACAAAGGTCAACAGTTTAAGGACCCTAGTCACAAGTGACAGCCCACTGATCCTGAAAAAGGCCCCCATGGTTATTATGGGATATGAACCATGGTGGGCAGTGAGCTGAGGAACTGAATTAGAAGACATCGCAAAACAACAGAGAACCCTTAATTTTTTGAATTTGGATGAACTACAGCATCATTAATCATCAGGGAAATGCAAAAAACCCACAATGCGACACCATCTCACTCCTGTCAGAATGACTATCATCAATAAATCAAACAACAAGTGCTGGCGAGGTTGTAGAGAAAAGGGAACCCTCGTGCACTGTTGGTGGGACTGCAGATTGGTGCAGCCACCATGAGAAATAGTTTGGAGGATACTCAAAAAGTTAAAAATAAAACTACCTTATGATCCAACAATCCCACTTCTGGGTATTTATCCAAAGAAATCCAAAACACTAACTCAAAAAGACATATGCACCGCTATGTTCAGTGTAGCATTACTTACAATAGCCAAGACGTGGAAAAAAACCTAAGTGTTTATCAATAGATGACTGGATAAAGAAGAGGTGGTACATGCACACCATGGAAC
>NW_017731513.1:263935-265257 GCF_001890085.2 Hipposideros armiger | reverse complement strand
GCTCGAACGGCAAGGGCTCCTGTGATCGCTGGAAAGACCTCCACACAACCACACTTCCTGAGACGAAAGCATCCTTTCCATCCAACCCTGCACCCCCATCAGGAGGACAGCTGAGGGCGTGAGTCTGGGGGACGCTCTGCCCAGAGGATGCAGGGGAGGGTGACGCTGGACTGAAAACACAGATCAATGCCTCGTTTCCAGGAGTGAACGCAAGGCCAGTTCTAGAACTGAGGGCAGACAGGCTTCCGGGAGACACGCTGGCCTCAGTTTCTCTGGGGTGGATGGCAGTGACTGCCCTGGATATCCAATTCCTGGGAACAAGGAAAATGAGGATCTAGGATATGCTGAGATAAAAATGACAAAACCTAAGTAAAGCACCTCAGGTGACCCAATTCTGTTAGACTGTGGGTAGTATAATTGTGGCACATGACTAATTTTGTTATATTAACATTTATACCTGGAATCAATTAAAAAGTCCCTTCTGAATAAGGTATTTTCTTCTATTATTTTCTGACAACTCTGAAAAGTACACATTATTTAATATTCTTCTTTTCAGATAATGCCTGACATAAATCGATAAACAGCACCACACATGTGCACTTTGAGAAAAAAATTCACCCCAAATTTGTAACATCCCTAACAATAAAAAAATGATACTGTTATATCCACACTAGTCTTTTTTTTTTTTTTTTAGAATTGAGAATCACATCCCATCTCACATACAGAAATAAATTTCAGTTACACATAGCTATGAATTCTAATATCTCTGTAGGCTAGTCAGCCTGGTACAGATGAATAGTTCAGGTCCTACACATCAAAGGATGTAAAAGCTTTCTTGTTTCCACACTAGCTGTTTTTCTTCCTCTTCAAAGTTCCTCCAATAGAGGCAGAGCATCCTTTGAGAGGCTAATGCATTTTCATCCCATCTAAAATCCAACAGCACAGGTCATGTCATATCCTTGGAATAGCTGTGTGAGTGTCCTCAGAATATGTTTATCTCCTTCTCCCTTATTACTTTTTAGATATTATTACTTAAAAATAATAGAGACTGCTACAATGAAATCAACACATACATTGACCGTTTGGTCAGGTATTTTGACAAAATAAACATCAACAAAAACAAAATCTCAAATCTCTCAAATATATTAAACAAATATATTCTATTCTTACCTCAAGAACATTACCAGGTGGAGAAACATTTCTGTTTGTAATATACTTTTACTTTTGTTGGAATGCTACCAAATTTGCTTTTAAAGAAAACTCTTAGCTACTCATATCATTCTACATTCAAGTATTTCACTGGGCTTTCTAGGTAGGTAGAT
>NW_017731513.1:257935-260612 GCF_001890085.2 Hipposideros armiger | reverse complement strand
AGAGGCACCTTCTCCTCAGCACTGTAATCTGCTCTCAAAGTTAGTCGTTTACATACATTTTACTCATAAATTCTGAATCTAGGGAGGGGATTTTAAAGGAAATTTTGCTCACGACATTAAAAATTCAAAATGAATATTCATGCTTTTATTGTAAAAAGTACATTTGTGTCTTGTGCTGTGTCATTTGATGAGTAACATGGCTTTTTCCATAGCCCAATGGGTTTGATTTTATACTTCAGAATACTTTTTTTTGTTTTGTTTTGTTTTGTTTTTGAGAAATGAGGAAGCACAAACATATTACTCAGGAAAGAGAAAATTGTATTTGAATGTTTTGCTTCGAATGGGTAATTAATGTGGGTTATTTACGCACTTAAACCCTCACTTGGAATGACAGTTCATGGATAAAGCATGAAGCTTCTAATTTCTAAAATGTGCTTCATGAAAACCCTTTCATAAAGTCATTTCAGATTTGGCACCTGAGGAATGGCCGCCCTAGTGGTTCCCTCTCAGGTCCTCGCTGAGGCTACACAGCCAGGTCTCGGCAGAATAAGCAGACTTTTCTAGCCTTGCACATGGCCACGTTTAAGGGACTGTCTCTCCTCTCTTCCAAACCAAAAGAAGAGCACATCTGCATTTCAGCCTAACAACAAAGTATAGAAATAAAAAGAACCTCCAGAAAGCAATGAATATTCCCCAAAGTCAAAACTGTCTCCAGATATAGCAGATGCTTAAAATATGTGGCTGCATGATAGAGGGAAAGGAATGCTTTTGAGTCAGATAGGACTGGATTGAAATGCGAGCGACGGTGTCCCTGGGAAATTTTTATCACTCTCAGGTCCTCTACTCCCTCAGAGTAAAATAAAGAAAAGGTTATTGTGAAGAATACGTTCAACATATGATGAAGGTGACTCGCAAATTACCTAGCAGAGGGTAAGCACGCAACAAATGTTCCTTCTGTGGCAAATTTAACAAGAATAAGTAAAATTTATGTTAGAGATCTCCAAGAAAAATGGAACAATTTGTTCAGCAAACTCTCCTAGAAATTATGTTTTGTTGTTTCCTCCTGTTCCTTGCTGAGCGAAATGCTTACAGCTGGGGTGGGAGCGACTCCATCAAGTTACCTGAAAGGAGAGTTTCGCCCTGTTCATGACATTCAAGGACAGTGGGTTGGTGTTGATGAGAAAAGGACAAAGGGACGCGTGTTAAAGCTCTGTGTGCCTGGTGAATGCCATGTTTTCCTTACAGTGGCTGATGGGGAGACGAACCGGAGGCTTTCCGAGGCTAATATCCAGCTTCTGCCCCTAGCTCCTGCGCCTACGCCTCCCGAGCACATCAGAATAATTTTTAAATGCTTACCGTCCAGCCATTTACACGAAAGCTTGGGGACAGAGGGGTCGTCTACCATTTAAAGAATGGTAATTTAACAGCCTCAGCAGTAAACACGTGAAAGAAACTAAAAATAGAGATGTACTCATATACCCGTCCATATCCATTTTTTTTTCATGCAGAAATATAATGTAGCCTTTGGGGGGGAAAATGTTCTGTTTTTTTCTCCCCTCTCTCCAAAAGCATTTAAAAGGCCTCATTTATTTCAGCTCTCTTTAAGATATTGGTCCAAAATGCACTGGGACTTTATTCAACAAAGGAACACAGATCAAAACTGTAGCTACAATATCAAGTTTGTAAAGACGTCAAATCTCAACGGCACGAACCCAGGTCTCCATTGTTCCTGCCGTTATTCTTATTTTGTAAGTACTCCAACGCCTGTGCAATTCTTCACCGCTTCCTTTCTGCAGTGATTTCCTTTTCAATGATTTAAGCAGTCTGTTCTCAAAAGCAGTGCTCAGAAATCCAATTACCATCCAACACCACGCTTTTGTGAGCCTGGAGCCCTAAACCATAGAAGACGCGACTACTTGCCCCTTCCTTATGCTTCTCGCTCAGACACTCTGTGTTTTTCTGTNATCACCCCAAGCTGGAAACAACTCAAGTATCCCTGTCAGAGATGGACAGCCTGTGGCATAGCACGTGATGGAATAGGCGAGCATAAAAAGGAACGGATTACTGACACATGGGACAACATGGACGAAGCTCAAATGCTAAGTGAAAGCAGCAGCAAGGCTTCAAGAAGACGACACCCAGTATGCTCGGTCTCTATGACGTTCTTGCAAAGGCGAATCTGCAAGTACAGGAAATGGGGTTGCCTTCGCCAGGCGCTGGACCACATGGCGGGTGAATTACAGGAGCAGCTGTATCCCTGAGAGCTGGTCGGCTGCCCCATCTTAGCCAATCCTCCGACACCGATGAAGAACAAACTCTTTCTACCTCCTTTTCTCAGAAGACACTGATGTTGTCAAACAGCCAGAATTTGAACTTGGGCTCTGGCTGTTAACCACTTGACGATTAGGTCTGTCTAAAGAGGGACAAGCCAGTGCTTTAGAGGTCACTGTGACCACTAACAAAGAGATCTTTTTCTCAGTCCTTGAAGAAAGCACACATGCAAAGTCATTAAAATAAACACCGCCAGTGTGCGCCGATTAAATTCTCAAAGTATTGCCCACCAGAACTCTAATATCTAAAGTCACTTGAATATGAAATGCTGTAAGCATTTTCTCTCTCATAAAATTTCATAGTAAGTTCCTACATTTTGCCTTAATTAGAATGATTTACAAATGTA
>NW_017731513.1:253624-254895 GCF_001890085.2 Hipposideros armiger | reverse complement strand
CATATTATATCAAATTATATCATGTATTATAATGATATGTTGTTATATTGTATTAATATTAAGTTATTATTACACATTAGTTTCTTAGAGCTGCCGTAACAAAAGATTACGAAGTGACAATCCAGGCGGCTTCCAACAACAGGAATACGTTGTCTCGAGTTCCAGAGCTTACAGTTTGAAATCCACATGTCAGCAGGATTCTGGGTGGAGACTTCCTTTGCTTCTTTTTGTCTTCTGGTGTCCTGAAATTCTTTCAGTTCTTGGCTGGCAGCTGAATGCCTCCTCTTCACCTGGTGTTTCTATTCTGTGTTCACATGATGTTCTTACAAGGACACCAAGCCACCTGGATTAGGGGCCCCGCCTACTCCAGGATGACCTTATCTCAACTGTGACATCTGCTATGACTCTACCCAAAAATAAGGTCACTTTCAGAGGTCCCGGGGGTTTGGATTTCAACATATCATTGTGGGAGGCATAATTCAAAACATTATTGGATAGACTCACGTGTAGATACATAAATACATAGAGATATTGGGTTGTTGGAAAAGTCATGACGCATGTTTGCAACAGATGGCACTAGTTCGTTTTTGGAAGTACCAGAGTCATTTGCATCTATGTTATTCCTATGTCATTTGACAGCTGACAGTTCTAGCTTCATTGTAAAAAAAAATGAGCGATTTGGTTGAGTTTTGGAGATTTTACAAGTTGAAGATGGAAGACCAAACTGTGCATTTTTGCCATATTTTACTGTTCTACTTCCATAAAGGGAAGAACACGCGTCAAGCTTGTGAAAAGTTGCATAAAATTTACGGTGACAATGCTCTACAAGAACGTCAGTGCCAATGATGGTTCACGAAATTCCGTGCTGGTGATTTTGATCTCAACGACGCTTCTCGGACAGGGAAGCCCACCGAGGTTGATGACGACAAAATAAAGGCATTGATCGAGTCAAACCCATGTTACATTACATGAGAGATTGCAGAAACATTGTACATACATCATTCAACCATTCACGACCATCTGAAGAAGCTGGGATACATAAGCAAGCTCGATATTTGGGTTCCACATGAACTCAAAAAAGTTCATTTGGCAGCGTGTATAAACATCTGCAATATGTTCATTAAATGTGAGGAAAACAATCGTTTTTTAAAGTGACTGATAATTGGTGATGTGAAGTGGATTGTTTACAACAATGTAGTGTGCAAATGGTCTTGTTCCCGACATGATGATTCACCTCAAACAACATCGAAAGCAGACATTCATCAGAGGAA
>NW_017731513.1:246570-249809 GCF_001890085.2 Hipposideros armiger | reverse complement strand
GCTTTAGTGGGCAAAAGCAACTCTTAACTTCTTTCACATCCAACTTCTGTGTGTCAGATAAATTAGGAGATTTAAAGTAGAGGGTGACTATGTCACAAAAGGTACCTTCCTATTTGTGTATGTTTTTTTTCTGAGTTCCTTTATCTTATCTCATGAATATATTGTGTGTGTGTTCATGTGTGGCTGTGTGCTTGTAAGCATGTATGCATGAGCCAATGAAAATGAAGGCTAGAAAATAGAGACATTAAATTTTTTAAATAATTTAATTTCCGGAAGCAATAGGCAAAGACAAAGAAGGAAAGAGAATCTTTAATTGGATTAGGGCTGACTAAATCCATTTAGAACATGAACTCTGCATGTAAGATTTTGTTTAACCCAGAGCCATTTCAGACCAGCCAGACTCAGGAAAAGACAAAAGAACTTAAGTCATCTAAACCCCAAACCTGAATTGAAACCAAATTTTTTCAGAGCCCTTGTTAGAATGAAGCCAAGATATTGGATAGAACGCCTTAGAAATGAAGGAAATGTTATGGATACAGACTCAAAAACCCTAAGGATTAATGACCACCTGCACCTGAAAATCTTTTTGGCCTAACATTAACTTTGGGAAAGAAAAAGATGTTACAAAATAAAAGGAAACGATTATTAATACACTAAGAGTTTATATATCCCAGAACTCTTAATTTTAAAACTAATTTCAACATAAACAAAATATATTGACCCACGCCATATGTGTATGTGTGTATCTGTAAATACATACACATATGCACAGAGAGATATATAGCAGAGAGAGAGCATGGTAAGAGAATACATAAGCTCAGGATATGTAAAGGCAGCAGAAAATGGTATTCAAGAACCAACTGTGAAAGGTCTCTTGTTTTATGTAAATATGTCCCGTCATCATTCTGTAGGTCAATGTTCTTGCAAACTGTGCTTTTTGCAGCAGCAGCAGCAGCAGCAGTGGAAAAAGAAAGAATGCCTAATTAAAATGCAGATGACTGGGGCGAGCTCAGAATCTAATTCATCATTTTACCAAGTTCCTCAGATGCTTCTTGGAAGTTTAAGTTGGAGAGCCACTCCTAGATGCTATGGGCACGGCACTCCCAACTGTCTTTACATGAAGGAGACACTGGAGTCAGTCAGGGGGTTGGACTGCAGGGGGTGGAGGCCAACACCCGGACGTCTAGGGGAGAGGCCATCACACCAGTGAGGCAGCCAGGAGGGCCGCTGCCATGTAAAAACGCCCGACACCCAGGCCTCAGCCCCGTACACATGGGCTGGTTTTCATTCTGCATATCTGAGGTGAAATCCCTCTTTGGTTTTCATCTCAGTCAACAGGTCTTCAAAATTAGTAAAATGCTTGGATCTCAGTTCTGGAAATGTTGGGAGAGATTTTCAGCCAAAGAGGAAGTAAAAGGACATCGTGTCATCCTGGATTTCTGTCTACTGTGCATACACACGTGCATTTCATCTCCTAGTTTCAATGCCCCAAGAGACGCTACCAGATGTCGCAATGGCAGCAACCAAACCCAGGTTCCTTGTCACCTTCAGGTCTGTTACTTGCTCATGCGTTACTCTCCAAGCAACACACACACACACACACACACACACACACACACATATCTTGTTTCCTGACTGGTGATGCAGTTGGGTCCCGCAGCCGTGTTGACAACCTTCCAGGGGAGTCAGGATAGAATATCAAGTGTGATGTGAGTTGGAAAGAAAAGTTTGGAATCGCCACTTTGCAAATTAGACGAGAAGGCACTGAAGAGCATGGAAAAGTTAAGGTCCCACGTGTGTGTCAGCACCTTCAATGGGCTTGTCAGCTTGTCAGTACAGGACTAGAAAAGTGAGTTAGGAGGCGGAGGCAGGTCTGAAGGACGAGGGTGCAGGTGCAGCCCTGGAGAAATGGCTGGACGGACAGCGATTTCTACAATAGGTCAAACACAGGAAGCACAGCCAGAGTGCCCGCACGGAGTGGGTTTGCTAAGTAAGGCAGAATGGAGCTGATGGACTGGAAATTAAAGGGGTCCAGGAAGTGACGGCATAGCGTATAGTGATGGTGACGAGCTCCCTGACTGAATAAATAAAGATGCACGGCTGCAGAGCATCAGCCGTGGGGGAGGGGGCCGGATGAAAAGCTGGGCCGGATGCAGCAGTGGATGGAGGGGCTACGGTCTCTCCTTTGCACCTCTAAGTGTCCTTATGTGGGACCGGAGAGAAAGCAGAGATGCTACCCAAAGGGCTGCGGAGGAAATGACGTCTTGCGAGGACCAGCTTGCACCTGGCACAAGAAAGTGTCGGCAGTTGTCAAGTAGCCATAAAGACAACGTAAGGGAGGCCTGCTTACAACTGGAAGGAGGTTTCAGTTGGTGAAATGGGTGAGGCTGGAGGGTGTCAGCACTGTGAGAGCGCTGAGGAGAAGGGAGCAAGAGGTCGGTTTCTGGAGGAGTCAGACACTGAGTCAGCGGAACTTACGGATCTTTCTGGAATCGCATTCAGACTTGAAGCCAGAATCCGGGGTCCCGCTTACATTCAAGTGAACACAAGCTTTAGTTAAGAGTTAAATTTGGAGTTTATGGACTCTTAACTGTATGTTAGCAACAGAATGATTCATTTCCACTGGGGAGACGGAGGTTTGGGGTCAGAATGTTCTCTTTCTGCTAAACTTAGTCTACTGAGACATGAGCAGTTCTGGGCAGCCTGCAATCTAGGTTGTCATTAAACATTTATAAGACTAGCTAACGTTTATTGAGTGCCCAATATGTGCCAAGAACCGCGCTGTGTGTTCCATATGTGTGCCATCATTTCATTCCCTTCAGGAAAGGCCCTGTTAGTACCTCTGGTTTATAGAGGTGGAAATAGATATAGACAGATGTGAAATCATGTCCCCAAAGCTCTATAACCCGTAAATAACCAGAGTCGGAATTCAGACCCCGGCATCTGATTCCCGAGTCCGAGTTGTACTGGCCAGGCTGTGTGGGGACGTCTGCATCAGATGCCCCAGAGCTTGTCAACAAGAGCACTTGGGGACTTTAATCAGAGTCGCAGGAGGTCAGGTCACTGTGTGCCAGCACGGCTAGAGGACGCATGGCAGCAGGAATGTCTACTCCTGTATTTCCTTTAAGCCGTTTGATCATCCCCTGTGCAGCCACTTAGGGGGAAAAAAGAGATCTTTGTGTCTTCAAAAAGCTGCTTTTACTGCAAATAAAAGAGAACAAAACAGAAAAGCAAAATTC
>NW_017731513.1:240530-244384 GCF_001890085.2 Hipposideros armiger | reverse complement strand
TTACAAAGAGAATACTTCTATTCTTTAGAAAACAGAGATGGTACATTACAGTGAAGGGAGTATCAAGTGGTCTCAACCAAATTACAATTCCTCTGGTAAGAAATGCGATACCTGTCTCCTGGAAGACTAAATGTGACATTAGCGCCAGCAATTTTTTAAGCTATTAAATTTTTAATTAAGGTAAATGTTGATAGTTGAATCTTAAATGTGTCTGCATATCAACTATGTTCCAAATCATTTATCCAAAATGCAATAAAATAATGATAAAAGGGACAAAAATAATAGGTGATCTAACTTTGTTAGGCAGCAATCAATTTAAACATCTGGTCGACCTCTTCACCCACCTCCCTTCACCTGCCCTTATGGAAACGGCGGTACGTGGTTGTTTGAAACAATGATGTAAGTAAATGCTCTAAGCCACAGTCACAGATCGTAACAGAGGCTATTTTTAGCACACTTTCTCCTGGAAAGTCCCATTAGTGAACTAGGAATAAAATAGAAGTATTGATCAATCATCAGAAAGAGGTCAGAAGTGAATAAAAATAGGAAAATGTTCACTTTTCTTTCTTAACTTATTTTTACTACAAAATGGCCATTGATGTAGAATTTATACTAACGGAAATTAATATGATTTTTCAAGAAAAATTGCAAATTAATAAAATGTTACCACGAGATTATGAGAAAATAGTAAACCTGTTTGGGGGGTGGGGAGACACATCGGAGGAAGAATGTGAGACCAAGTAGGTATTTTTATTAACCCATATTTAGATTCCTCTATTTCAGCAAAAAGGGGTTTGAGGTTACATTAAAAAAAGAAATAGCTCACTTTGATGAGATTTTCAACAAATAGGAAGCCCCTCTGACATGTAGTCCATATGAGGAAAATTAAGAGTAGAAATAATGATGCATATGACAGCCAGCAAAATATATGCTATCATCTTGATGATGAAGAATTTGGTTCATGACTTAAAATAGGAAACAAGAAACTCATCATGATTACATTAGGAGCTCCCTATAATAACACTCATCCTATATGCAAATCACTTGTAAAATGAAGATCATCTCGTCAATTCATATACAAGCTTATACCTTTCCCCTTCAAGCTGAACGATGCATAAGATGGAGGTTGCAACAATTTGCACCTTTACGTCTGTTCTCATTGAAGCTCAACTGTGTTTGGTAACTTTAACAGGCTTTCTACAAGGAATGTAGTCTATAGAATCATTAAAATTAAGGCAAAGTGAATTAATTTCCCTCTTTTCACATGCAAAATACATAGTGAAAGATGTTGAACTAACCAACCAAATTAAGTAGCTCACCCAAAAACATCTAAATATATAGAATTTGGGTATCAATATAGCTGTGTCTGATGAGAGGAAGGAAATATTTTTCTCCATCTGTATGCATAAAGTGTCAGAATAACAACAACTTTTCCCTGGAAAAACATAATATTTCTAAATAAATATCTATACTATTCAGTTATAATTCTTTAAATCAATGAAAATGTTGCACAAGATATAAAGATCACAGGTAAGTAGACAGCTGAAAAAAAGTATTAAAACTAAAAAGTACCTATTTTTTTTTGTAATTCTCAGAACTTGCTCTTAGTGGTCTTAAAAGTATCCTGCAGTTTGGTCGGAGACTTCTAATTTTGACAATGCATTTGAAGAACCAGAAAAATTTCATTTCCAATATATAGTCTGTACTCAGTTATACTATGATTAGTAGTATGAAATACCAGTGAGAAAGAAATTGCAGTAAGGATTTGTTTAGCAAAACCTTTATTACTCCTTTTTGCTTTGTCTCTTGTGTTCCTTCTCTCTTTTTGTTTCTTCTTCTCTCCTTTCTTTCAGCGAACTTCTATCCAGCCTCTGAAATCCACAGGGCTTTGCTTTCATAAGCTCTTGTAAGTTCACCAGTCACTGAGGACACCTTGGCATTTGGGGCCAAAATATTTTTCCTCTGTACTGTGTGCCTCTACTTGAGCCCAATCCCTTGCACCATGAACTGTTAGGGGGCCGCAGTTACCTGGGCCCTTAACCACAAAGTTTTCCTTGTATCTCTAAATCTATTTTCTCTCTCCGGAGCCAAGAAGATATCTCCCTAATTGCTTTTAGCATAAAAGTTATTTGAGAGAGATTGCAGATTACTTTTCTCATTCACACCAAGGCTGAAGCCAAAGGAAAGGGAATCTATAATTAGGAAGTTATTAAAGGAACAAAAATGGAACCTTAGTATCCCAACTACTAATATCATGTTAAAATGTAGAGAAGCCTTCGGGATTAGCAATTCTCCTGGGACACCTAAGCGAAACCACGGTAAAATCTCCCGAGAGCAACAATGTCCCACTTTCTTCAATAAACTAAAATCCCAATCCAGCTGAGAAGGTGAATCTGTGAACTTTCTGGTAAAACACATAGATAGTACTTTGGCTTTTATGATATTCAGAAAATGAAACGTTACTACTGTCAGAAAAAATGAAATAAAATTCTAATGACCCCTTCATCTGTAGGGTCTCAGACTTGCTTTGTTTTCCAAATTCAATCAGACCTCCTAAGTCCACTGGACACTTTTGTTCCTAGCTCTTAATGCAGTTTGTACTTTTGCATTTATTTGATGAATACTTGTTCCTCTCTAGATAGAGCCTCGGAAATATATATTTAATTGCCTTTGCACTCTAAAGTCAATCATTAATGAGCCGATTAACCAATCAAGAATAAACAGGGTTTCAACAAACATTTGCTAAAACAATGAATGCTGAATACCGTGAAACTAGTAATAACTAATATTTTTTGAGTGAAAAGCATGACAAAGTTGAGAACGCAATCTTGCCCAGATTTAACCTGAGTTTTTAAGAGATAAACACTCATCACTTATATAAAAGAGAGTTTATGTGCATGAAACATCTCCATTTTATTCTTCAATTTTTGTGTAGTCTATGCGACATTTTCCAGCGAGATATCCACCTTAAATGAATAGATTGACATGCAATCCTAGTCACACCAGGAATATTCCATATATTAAAACAAACAAACAAATGAAAACACTCTTGGTGTTTCCCAGGAGGCCTGTCATTCATCAACCTGCTTATATTAATAAATAGATTTGATTTGTTCCATCAACCTGCTTATATTAATAAATAGATTTGATTTGCTCACCTTTCTTGCTTTTTGGGGTCACGCAGTGAGGCAGATAACACATGGCTGCTTCCTTTCAAAGCCAGGTGTTAATGGAACAGGCTCAACCTGAGTGGCTAAATGGAGGCGAGCTACCCAGACACCTGTCCGCCCACCAGGCCAACAGAAGAACCAGGAAAGAGCTTTCTAGCATTTTGTGTCATTACACAGGCTCAGGTCTATGAGGACAGCAGGTGGCCCAGCCCAAATAATACAGTTTATAAAGTGGTATCATTGCAAGCATAATTAAAATGGCAAATACATCAAGACCTTTCTTTTAAAATATGCAATATTTCATAGCTTTCTTTCTGTATTATTAGACTAATGACTATAAAATGCTTTGAGATACAGCATAGTGGTTGGGAGTGGTCCCTGGAGACAGCCCTGGATTTATAATATACCCCTATCACTTATTTGGGACAATTTATCAACCAGGAATAAGCCTCAATTTCTTCATCTATATAATGATAATTAGCTACTCCTTAATTAATTGGGCTGCTGTGAGAATCGAGATGAGGTTGAGCCTGGTTTATAGGAAGCAATCAATATTTATGGCTAATATTATGTTGAAAGACATAGCAACATGTTTTATTAATAGAATCAGCTTTGCAAACTGAACCAATTTTAAAAACGTATAACTTAAAATTCCGTTTTCCAGTAAAAAGTTGATTTTGCTTT
>NW_017731513.1:235630-236465 GCF_001890085.2 Hipposideros armiger | reverse complement strand
CCCCCCCCCAAATGTGTTAATCCACAAACATATGTCTCGCGTAAATAATCCAACAAATACCAAATGTTTTCCTACCTTTCTTTGTGAACTGACACCTGGGCAATGAAAATCCCTTAAATGGACACCATACCTAAAGAGACTCATGGTACCCACATAGCTTTTCTTTAGAGAATTGAAACACCTTTTCACCTCTCTTTATTTATGTGAATAATTTACATACACTTTATCCCATATCCCTCAAAAATGACCTATGTGTGCCTTCCACCACGGCTGGGACGATCGCCACACGACACAGAGCTGGCTTAGCAGCATTGCCTCAGCTCCCCACACTGGCCTCCATCACGCCCGTATTCACGGCCTGTAAGATGCTGGCGTTCAGGCTGGAGCCCACCGCTGCCTTCCAGCCCCTTTTGTATAAGTGCCCGCCTCCGAGCTCAGCTTCTGTGCTCGCCTTTCCCTCTGAACACTCTTCTGATTCCAGGGTCTCCCTCAGGCTTGGATAAGAATCTCCTTCTTGTGCTGAGACCAGACAGACCCCAGGACTGGGCTAACGGGAGGCCTTCGCCATAGAAGGATAATAGATGATATAGTGTCGCTCACACTCCCTGGTAAAACGCGAGCGAGATCGACATGAATAAAGGGAGGTTTAGGCATACAAATGCATGCTTTTGGGAGCATTATGGCTTCCTGGAGAGTTTAAAACCAGAGGCCAAAGCAGAATACAGCTCACCAGTATGGCCTGGCTGCCCAGCATGTAGTGTAAGTACACATCCATTAACCCTGGGGACGTGTTGCCACAGTGTCCACCACTCCACGCTGTCTCACAGTGGGCAAC
>NW_017731513.1:232787-233845 GCF_001890085.2 Hipposideros armiger | reverse complement strand
TTAATTTTGGAGCCTGAAATTTGAAAAAAATGTATTACATGAAGTTAGTGAACTCAAGTTTTATTCATCATAAAATTCATACAACTCATCACTTGTGGGAAATGCAAGTAAAAAAATCTACAACCACTGTATAAGACACACCCAGTTTTTAGACCCCAAATTTTTCAGAAAAGGGTACGTCTTATACATGGGGAAATATGGTATATAATTTTACTAACTGATATAAGCCCAACAAACTTAATATTTTAAAAAATAACGATAAAACCATAAAATTAAAAAAGTAAAAAGTTGTCACAGCAAGACCAAAAATGTTGTTACTACATATGGTGATGGAATTTAACCAGACTTGCTGTGGTGCTGACTTTGCAATGTATACAAATATCAAAACATTATGCTGTACACCTGAAACTAATGTTAGATGTCAATTTTATCTCAATAAAAACTAATGAAAACGTGTGTGAATCATCAAACTAACAAAATTTAGAATAGTCTCATCATTATCGTTTTAAATAATACCTTACAAAAATAAATTAGTATATTCAAAGAGACAATTCTATTCTCTTATTAAATCTTTAACATCAAAGTCATCTTTCAAATGGTAACTCAAGGGAACTATTAACCTTTTGGAGATGAGCTGAAAATATGAATGAGCACGTAGTTTCCAGATGTGAGTCCTGAGAAAGATGTTGGCGGCAGCTACTTGTAAGACCAACATCTGGCAGGAGTCAAGCATTTCCTGTTTCTCAAAGTCCGGATCACGAGGCTGAAGATGGTGTGGATTCCTGTCCTGAGTGGAAACCCAGATAGTGAACCAACGATACCCCATTTTATTTCAATCAACTGGTGGGTAGTTGATCACATATTTTTTAAATTTTTAAAGAGAAGCCCTGAAAGCTACAACCTGTATTTCCAGAAAAGTCTTTGTTACCATTAGATACTCCATATACTGAACTTTCTGGCATGAATTCAAGACATAACCAACAACAAAGGCTATTAAAGAACCGCTTTCAGATTCTACTGCCAATGGAGCTCCTAAAGTGAATTAACCACAAATGAAT
>NW_017731513.1:207848-230752 GCF_001890085.2 Hipposideros armiger | reverse complement strand
TTAAATACATTTTAAAAGTTTTCAACATAACAGTTACTTTTAAAACTGTTTATCCAGTTTCCAAATTAAGATGTCATCATATTAAAAATTGTGTGCTTATCTTAGAAGCAAGAGCATCTTAACAAGTGACGTATAAGTTAAGTTTGCTACTCTTAAACTTACATCCCTGGGAAAGGATTGTATAAGGTCGTTCCCTAAGCTAACTGCTTAACAGGAATATATTTACAGAGCCATGAAGAGCGTTACCTTAGAGAATGCATGTAAAGCAGTTAGAACATGCTCTAGCATCTAGTAATTAATAAATGCTAACTCTCATTATTCTTTAGTAAAGGAAAGTGCTGCTCATGAAGTTGGGTGAGAGCAACTAACCCATTTTATTTCATGCGAATGAAACGCTTTGCCTAAAAGCAGTGCCACCTGGCCATAATCTCACAAACATGATTTTATTGGAGACGGCTTTAACAAAAACTGACAGTAGGGAAGTGAATCTTAGCAGATGACAGAACTATAATAAGATTTCCTTGGATTGGTTTTTAAATGTGCTACATTGCACTGAACCAATTCTGCCCATTAGTTCTAAAAGAATGCAATTTTCAGCCATGTTTTCCATATATTACTTTTTCAGGTATGTAACGCCATGAGCTAAGTGTTCAAAAAACAGACGCCAAGGAAGTGATGACTGCTATGAAAGAAGAAACTGAGCTTGCCTTGAGTTCTACAAGAATGAAATGTTTCCTGGGTCCTCTTAGCTTTCACTTTATGTGTTGAAAGAAGAACTCAAAACCTACAGCCTCATTTTATCCCAGAGAAACATGCAGACTAAAACTGTTTCGTTGCTTGGCCTACAATAACCGAGAAATAAAAGAGATTAATACTGCATCAGCAAGGTGATATATAAAAGGATAACACTACCTTGTAAAGGCAAAAAGGGTTGTGCTGACTGAGAAGCGGATTAGCACGTGCCAAGTGCGTGGGGACCAAGCACTCTGTAAAATCTGATGGATACGGCAGCAACCAGAGGCCTACCTAGTTCAGAGTGACAAATAGCACCAAGCTGGAGTTGCAAAAGCAGCCCCAGAGCATTACCAGCAAACGTCTTCCATCTTAATAGCCGAGGCTGTACTACTCCGTACACGTAAGGCTGTGAGCATTTAACACTGCTTCTTACATCTAAATCCACACACAGAAACCCTCAAAGCAAACTATTTGCCTCAACTGAAATCTGCCTTCAATCATTCATAAGATGGGAGGAAGACAGTGACGAAAGCCAAAGAGAGTGTTAATAAACTCGAGAGTTTCAAAAATAATGGCATGGAAGCTTGAACGGCTTCCCCCTCAGCCTGTAAGACAGAGTACGGGTCTCCAGCAGGAAGTGCTCCTGGGAGCCAGCGGCAGGGAGGCCTCGGCTTCCTGTCCCCACTGACACCCAAACGCACCACACAGAGCATCACCAAGAGAGGCCGTTTGGAACGGGAGGCAGTCCAAAAACCATATAAAATATTCACATTCAAATATTTTCTTCCTAGGCTGTTTCCTAAAATCCCAGTGGTATCTGGAAGACTCCCTTAGAAAGAAACGATGCAGATAAAGGTAATGGCTCCAGCCCAGGGGACACCAGCATCGGCTTTGAAGGGGCTTTGCTGCCCTTGAAGATGTAGGTGGCGTGATGGGCAGAGTTAGCAGCTATCATCCCTGGGTTTCCCAGGAAATACCAAGAGGGTCTCACAATGTGCTCTCATCAGAACACATCAGCGTCTCGCAGTGATCCACCTGCATGGAGACCCCTGGGAAAGTCATCACCGTGCAGCTCCGACATTTTTCAACTCGCTGCTGCACCAAATTCCCACGCCCAGTGATGGAAACCAATGCGAAAGTATCCTGTGCAGTTCTGGAGGACGGAGTCCAAAGGGACCCTCGCGGGCCGCGATTCGGGTAGAGCCTTGTCACACTCCTGCTCAGGACACCTGTGTCCTGGTCTTTTCGCGCTCCTGGAGCACACACTCCTACCCCAACTTTTTCCTCCCATCCTCCCCTGCCCTTGACCTTCTCACGTCCCTCGATCAGAACCCTGTGATAACCCCGGGCCCAGCTGGGTAATCGGAATTGTCCCCCATCTCAATGTCCCCCATCTAATCCCATCAGCAAATTCCCTGTTGTTCTCATCCCAGGTGCTGGAATCGGGACATCTTTGGAGGGCCCTTTCTCTGTCTACAAGTTTGCAATAACTAATTTAACTGCTTACCAGAACTATATTTACATGTTAGAAATTGGGCCCCATGTGGCTTGACTATAAACAAAACCAGAAAACAATCTCAATAATTGCAACGTGACCACTATTTTTCAAAGGGGTGTTTTATAAAACTGTATTTCATGAAACTTTAGAAAGCTCACAACTCCTAAAATACACAAATTTCTGAGTTGTTACTCTCTGTTAACTAAGAAAAACCAGACAGGGCCGGCCGAGTGGCTCAGTTGGTTAAGAGCTCGCTCAAGAGTTTGAGCTCTGAGCAATAGTGGTTCGAGTACAGCCCGAGCTGAGCAGCCGCTGAGCTGCCAACAGGTGGCAGGATGGCTCAGCTAAAAAAAAAAAAAAAGAATAAACAGACATTTCCAATGTAGGCAAGATCAAAATATCTATACTCAAAGCCATTTCTTTAATTTTTTTTATGTCTGTCATTTCCGTTTCTGGTCTACCATGTTTGGATACCCAGTATCTGGAACAAAAATAAGCGTTTTTTAATGTTTATCCAATAAGTGAATGAGCGAATGAATAAAAAACTATGGCTGCACCTTAAAAGTCAAAAATCTACTTTTATCTTTGAAGATTTTTTAAAGCAAAATAACATCGCTGGTTGAAATATTAAATGCAGGCCTGAGAGTCAATCAACTTTTGAGAACTCTATGAAGTTTTTAGACAATCCTCATTTCAAAGATATGCTAGTATTTGCAAAGCCGTCCTTAATAAAACAAGTCAGTCATCTGAAGGAAAACATTTCAAATAAAAATGATCTATAAATGCTCCTACTTCAGGTAACTCCAAAGCATCCTGACCTAGGGCCTAACTATTTAGATGCATCTGACATGCTCAGATATAACAGCTTCCTGAGTCTGGGGGCAGTTAGAACAGTTTTGGCAAAAATTACTATCAAAACACAAAATAAATATTTTAATTGATACACAATCTATGTACAACAAAGCAATATATTAAATAAAATAAACACATTTAAAAAGTTTTAAACATACAATTACATTTAAAACTTTATCCAGCTTTTTAATATGGAAGCATATTAAGAATTGTATGCTTATTTTAGAAGCAAGAGCAACTTAACAAGTGACCTATAAATTAAGATTAGTCCACTTAAACTTACATCCCTGGGAAAGGATGTCTAAGGTAGTTTCTTGCAGGTATATTTAATTTTTTAAGTATGTTACCCTTGATAGCCCTCATTTCAGGAATTTTTACCAAGAACAGGGTTTTTATTTCACAATGAATATAAAAAACAAAAGAGAATGCATTTAAGTAAAATAGCTTATCCTCACGGGAATGTTCTCTGTTACTAGATTCTACCTCACGATATCATGTGAACATTATATTTGATGTTTAATAAGAAATATTGAGGGGCCGGCCGAGTAGCTCAGTTGATTAAGAGCTCACTCAAGAGTGCAAGCTCTGAGCAACAGCGGTTCAAGTCCCAGTCTGAGCTGAGCTGCTGCTGAGCTGCCAACAGGTGGCAGGATGGCTCAGTGGGGACAAAAAAAAAAAAAGAAATATTGGTGATCATGTTACTATTTCTACTCAAGTAATTTCAACTCCAAATTCCAATTTTTGAAAATAACTCCTGCCCAAAATTCATTACTAAAATACACAGAAAAAAATACTTTTAAATATTTTTATCCTTTCTTCTTATGGAAACAGGGCAGTGATCGCAGGAAAACAAAGTGCCTTACATGTGACAACAAAAACGGAACCAAAGAATGCATAAAGCTGAAATCTTCACTGCCTGCACGTTTGTGTGTGTGTGTGTGTGTGTGTGTGTGTGTGTGTGTGTGTGTATACACACACATATATATGTATATATATAGCAAATGCATTTTTAGAAATCATTAAATACTAATATCCCAATAGAAATAGTGGTTAATGATAACTCTCTAAAAATATGCATTAAATGTGGACAGTGGATGTCTTTGGGTTATGCTGATTTTTATTTCATCTTCAGATCGTGGGTGTGTCTGACTGTTTTGCTTGAAATGTATTATTTTAACAAGCAGAACTTAACAATGTTGATCTTTCCCTAAAAAAAATATATTTTGTGAGCCAAAATAAAAATGAACCTAGTGTCATTAAGTTTTCTAAGATGAAAATTAGAAAACACTGCCTTATTTTATTAAATACTGCTCTTTTTATCTGTATGTGAACATTCAAGAATTGTTCACTTATGGAAAAAATATTTGGACCTACTTTTAACTTTTTTATGTGAAAATTCTTTGCACGCAATGGTGAATTATCAAAGAAAAAATATTTTATTAAGTCATGATAATGCATTGTCAAAGCATTTATAGATTTATCTCCAGTAAATAAGCATCATATTTCTATTGGGTAAAGATTTCATTATAGCATACTGATTGATACACATTGCATATTTATAAGAAAAAAATCTATCTGAGCAAGCTGTTAAATGCTTTCACTCAGCAACATATTTTATTCAAAAGAAATATCTTTTCCATTGTAGAAGGAGTAAATTACAATTCAACATCAGGGGTTGCTTTTAGGCTCGTATTAATATTGAGCACTGATAGAAATGGGGAATTTTACTGTAACTGTCCTGATTACATTATTGCTAAATCATCTATCTTGCATTGAATGAAATATAAATGGAGAACCATCAGGGGCCAGAACTGTATTCCTGCACTTGCTTTCAGCTTCAATTTCATGTCTATTTTGATTAATCTCTGTGAAAGTAAGGAAGGAGTTAAATAATATTAACACCCCCCATTAGGTCATTTGCAAACTATCATTTTCAAGAACAGTCACGAATATTATGCCAGTTAAAAACTACTTAAATTTGTTTGAAAATTATAGAATATCCACGCCATTATCTATCTATCTATCTGTAATTTATCATCTATTATTTATCTATATATCTATTATTTTCTTTTTAAATTAAAATTTACTGGGGTGACAATGGTTAGTAAAGTTATACAGGTTTCAAGTGTACAATTGTAATACATCATCTGTATATCACATTCTGTGCTCACCACCCAGAGTCAGTTCTCCTTCCATCACCATGTACTTGACCCCCTTTTCCCTCTTCTACCACCCCCACCCCCCCTTACCCTCTGGTGACGACTAAACTATTGTCTGTGTCTCTGAGTTTTTGTTTCTTTGTGTGTCTTGCTCCTTGGTGCTTTCAGTTTTATATCCCACGTATCAGTGAAATAATATGGTTCTCGACTTTTTCTGTCTGACTTATTTCGCTTAGCATAAGAATCTCAAGGTCCATCCATGTTGTTGCAAATGGCACTATTTCACCTTTTCTTATGGCAGAGTATTATTCCATTGTGTATATGTACCCCATCTTCTTTACCCAATCATTTATGGAAGGACACTTTGGTTGTGTCCATGTCTTGACCACTGTAAATAAAGGTGCAGTGAACACCAGAGCCCATATACTATATCATTATGAATAAACATCTTCAGATTTTTGGGGTATATATCTATTTAACAATAATTCCTTTTGCATGGGCTAAATTATACCTGAAACTTATTATTCAGTGTTGTGTGATGACTTATAAATGGATTACAATCTAACAAGTGTGTGGAGAGGACAGTGACCTGCGGGCATGAAATCACGTTGTGTAAGGACCATCTCTAGAGACAGAAGTCTGGAGTGAAGGCAGGGGAGAGTAATAGCAACACATACATTGTCTTCTGATGTAGGTTAAGGACAGGGCTAGCATCTGAAAGCGAATGCGGCCATTGAATGTTTTTGGCTCCTTTGTCGAAAATTATCTGTCCATATTTATGTGGGTTTATTTCTGGGTTCTCAGTTCTATTCCATTGGTCTGTGTGTCTGTTTTTCGGCCAGTGTCATGCTGTTTTGATTACTGTTGCTCTGTAGTACAAGCTGAAGTCAGCTAGTGTGATACCTCTGGCACTGTTCTTTTTTCTCAGGATTGCTTTGGCTGTTCGGGATCTTTTGTGGTTCCATACAAATCTGATGATTTCTTGTTCTATTTCTTTAAAAAATGCCATTGGGATTGTGATGGGGATTGCATTAAATCTGTATATTGCTTCGGGTAATATGGCCGTTTTGACTATGTTGATTCTTCCAATCCATGAGCACGGAATGTCTTTCCATTTCTTTTTCTTCAATTTCTTTTAAAAATGTCTTATAGTTTTCAGTGTATAGGGCTTTCACATCCTTGGTTAACTTTATTCCTAGGTATTTTATTCTTTTCGTTGCAATTGCAAAAGGAATTTTTTCTTTTTCTGAGGTTTCATTGTTACTATATAGGAATGCGATGAACTTTTGTACGTTGATTTTGTAGCTGGCAACTTTACTGTAATCGTTTATTGTTTCTTATAGCTTTTTGGTGGAGTCTTTAGGGTTTTGTATACAAAGAATCCTGTCATCTGCAAAAAGTGATAATTTAACTTCTTTATCCCCAATTTGGATGCCTTTTATTTCTTTCTCTTACCTGATTGCCCTGGCTAGGACTTCCAGTACTATGTTGAATAGCAGAGGGGATAGGGGACAGCCCTGTCGTGTTCCTGAACATAGAGCAAAGAGCTTCAGTTTTTCACCATTAATTATTATATTAGCTGAGGGTTTGTCATACATGGCCTTTATTATGTTAAGGTATTTTCCTTCTATACCTATTTAATCAAGAGTTTTAATCATAAATGGGTGCTTTACCTTGTCTAATGCTTTTTCTGCATCTATTAGTATAAACATATGATTTTTATCCTTCATTTTATTTATGTGGTGTATCACATTGATCAATTTGTGTATGTTGAACCATCCTTGTGCCCCTGGGATGAACCCCACTTGGTCGTGGTGTAGAATTTTTTTAATGTATTGTTGTATTCGATTTGCTAGAATTTTGTTTAGGATTTTTGCAGCTGTATTCATCAGAGATATCGGTCTGTAATTTTCTTATTTTGTGTCATCCTTACCAGGTGTTGGTATCCAGGGTAATGTCGGCCTCATAAAATGAGTTAGGGAGTATTGTCTCTTCAATAAATGATGCTGGGAGAATTGTAAAGCCACATGCAAAAGAATGAAACTAGACTGCTATGTGTCACCATGTACCATAATTTACTTAAAATGTATCGAAGACCTAAACATAAGACCTGAAACAATAAACTGCATAGAAGAAATCATAGGTACTAAACTTCAGGTATTAAACTAGATTCAGAGAAGATTTTATGAATTTGACTTCAAAGGCAGGGGAAGTGAAAGCCAAAATAAATGAATGGGAATATATCAAACTAAAAAGCTTCTGCACAGCATAAGGAACCATTGACAAAATAAAGAGGCAACCAACCAAATGGGAGAAGATATTTGCAAACAACGCCTCTGATAAGGGGCTAATACCCAATATATACACAAGAAACTCATACAACTCAACAACAAAAAAACAAACAATCCAATTAAAAAATGGGCAGAGGACCTCAAGAGACATTTCTCCAAACAGGACATACAAATGGTCAACAGACATACGAAAAGATGCTCAGCATCACTAATCATCGGAGATGTGTTTTTAATGTTTGATGTGTGCGGCAAATGCACCAGGTGTAAAGATATCAACATATAAAGCGACTGTAGTAGAATTTGACATTTTCGTCTTTCACTCATAATTTTACATGCAAGTCTGTTCAACAGATTCTCTCTACAAATGAATAATTGTATCTATACGAACGAAACATTTCCAATGGCATTTGTACTAACTGATCTCTTTAATAAACTAACCTGACAGAAAGAACCATTTCTAAAACTTCTCCAAAATCCCTGGGATTCATCCTGGTTTCTTTTCCCTCTAAGCATTGAGAGAAAAAATAAGACTAGCTATTGTACTATATCAGACTCTTCTTCAGTAACTATTTATCAGCACTTTTTTTTTTTTAATTTAAAAGCCAAAAGAAAGACGAGGCTAGAGTGAAGCAGACAAGGATTTTACATGTAAAGTTAGACTTGCCTAGATTTTGCTACAAGTTGGCTCTTTTAGGTTGGTTCTTGCTGGTTCAGTGTTTAACTAACTGTGACACAAGCCGGCTGTGTCCCAGGCCTGGTGTTTCTCCTGGGTGCCTGAAAGAGACATACATGCATCCAATAAAAATGCTAAAGACATTCCCTTGAATGTCAGTGTTGATGACGTGTGGACGAAGGATACAGTGAGAGCACTGGACAGACCTGCAGAGCAGTCACCCATCCGGGAGTGGCTGCACCCACTGGCTCCAAATTCGGGCCGCCTTTCCTTCAACAAGTATTTACTGAATTCTCGCCATGGGCTAAGCACTGCATTAGCTCCAGCGAATGTTCCGTCACTGATTGGGGGGAAAGACTAACAGCAGAAAAAATGCAGGAGTCCATTAAGTTGGATAAGCCTCGATGTGCCTACAGCATCAAGCTCTGTGTTATGTGGTAAGTATCTAAATAAAACCCAAGGAGAGCCCTCACTGCCCACCGCGATGTGTGGGCGCCCTGGTAATCCCTTACAAGTGAACAATCCCACTCCGATGCAGACAGTGCGGTGAACACAGCCGTCCAGGTGGGGCCAGACTCAGAGATGCCAACTGGGTTTTGACTTCTACTAAGTTTTGCGGCCACAGGAAAAATCACGTAGCTCCTTGAGTCACAGTTTCTTCAGCTGTAAACGAGTCCTTTTTGTGAAAGACGTGAAGCAAGGCTTCTCCTGTTCACTTCAAACACTTCAGCTAATACCCTAACGTGAGAATCAGCAGAGGAAAGGCGGGACAAAACGGCTACCAGCCACCTCTCCTGGGGTTTCCCAACAAGCCGCCCAACAAGGTACCAACCTCATCTGGCCTCGCAAAAGCAGAATTACGGTGTGAACCGGGACAGCGAAGGTCATCAAGGCAATGAGACGTCATCCAAGGGAGGCGACCCACACATGTGCTCCATACACACGCCCACATGTGTATCCAAGGGTAGTGAGTGGGCCCTTTTGTGACAGAAGACTAGTGTCTCAATGCCAACCCCAGGCCTGTGAGCTGAGAAACGCACGGGCCAATCTCCCCCAGGACCACTGTGAGGAAAGGATCCTGGAACGTGGGTCCCCGAGTTTGCAGGAACATGTGAACACGGAGCGGGCTGCCCCTTTCCACCCGGGGGCGTTCAGGAGGCAGAGTCCTGGCTGAAACAGAGCCAAGCAAGGAAAGAGGACAGCAGGGACCATGACAAGAGTGCCCGCATTTCCTGTGGGCTCAGGACTTCGCACAGCCAGCAACTAACTCTCTTTACAGGGTCCTACTGAAAAGAGCTTCCTGCCAATGTAAGGGAACCCCCCCGGTGGGAGGCTGTGGGACTGGCTGCTGTGGGCTGGAGCGGGGTGGTTCGCTTTGTCATCAGAGGGCTGAAGTCCCAAAGAGCTGCGGCACCTACCAACACACCCCAACACACCCCACGGGGCACTGATAACTTCACGATGCCAGAAAAACCCCAGCCAAGTCCAAAGCTACTCCAAAATGCAGGGCTGACGCTTAGAGTTGGGCCTGAGGTCAGGGGCAGGGAGACCTTTTGAATTTTATTAGAATTAAGGGCAGCCTGGGAATTTTAATCACTGAAAACACATTTTCACTATTGAAACTGAACTGCGTTTATGACGGACGGCCTGAAACATGATGGTCTCGGCCCGACGTGTATCAAATCACGGGGTCAAAAGACTGGAGAACGTGGCTGAAGAGAAAAAGGAAGCATGCTGTCTGCTTCTCTCGGCTTTGAGTTCAGGCCACGGAATAAAATCACGACATCAGGATTGCAGATAATGCATGCTAACTGCCGACCGCAGTACCTGGCACACCGAAAATGAGTTTAATAAACATGAGTTATTGTTCGTTTTATTACCATGTTGCTGGCACTGTGAGTTACTTGACTTACATACATTACCTCTAAGCCTTCCAATAAATCTCCGCGGTAGCGATTATTATATTTAGTTTACAGATGAAGAAAAAGAGAAAACGAAAATGGTGGAAGCAGTCTCCACCCTACCAAGCTTTACCTAAGGGAACCGCGGTGGTACCTCGACGGTAGGAAGGGCTGGGACAGCGATTGAGCAGATGCCGTTGGAGGCCAAATCGGCCCACACTTAGGCTTTCTGGAAGGATCTGGCCCCCAAAGAAGGAGTCGGTTGTCCAGGTAACATGGAGAGAGCTCTGGGAGAGGCTCAGGATGGCTGCAGTACAGGCAGAGACAGCAGCAGACAGGAAGGGAGCTGTGGATGGAGAGATGGAATGAAATCTCCTCGGCCATTTACCCTGGAGACAATGTGAAGCCAATGGATGAACTTAACCAGGAAGCAGCCACTGCCCTGGAGGGACGTCTACACGGGCCCAGAAGGAAGGTATTGCTGTCTGAGAGTCCCCAGTCGCTGAATCGGGACCATACGCGATGTCGGCGTCCTCATGTGTGACGGCCGTGGACGCCCTCATTGTAACGTGGAGTAGAGGTGCCACCTACCTCAGGCACTATACTCACACGCCAAGTTACAAGCACTGTGTACGTCTCATGAGCTCACACACTAAAGATGACAGTCATTTCTCCCCAATTGTTTGTTAAATGAACAATTCCATTGCCAGCCATTACATTTCTCCGCCGCACTTTGACAAATGTTAGATTAAAAATATAATATTTGCCCTAGTCTAAACACCTTCAACTAACTGGCCTTTAAAATGTCTATTTCTGCTATTGATCCTAACAACGGCAAAAGGAGAAACCCATGGTGGGGACGTCAGGGCGGAGAGGGCAAAGCCTAACTGTGGAGGCCTCATGTGAAGTTCCCAGCATGGCGACAGTAATTACAGGTTCGGAGCTTCTGGCAATTGCAGCAAATTCACAAATGGAGCGTTTCTCTTCCCTCTCTAAGTCTGCAGTGACTTGGTGACCTCATCCAAGTATCAGAAAAGACCGAGCTCCGACAGGGTGCCCTCTTTCCTAAGTAGCTATTTGTACTTCTTTGTATAATTGCCAAGAGAAGAGAGACAGCAAGAGTAAAAGTTATCAGGGTGAAATGTTCATAGAATGAGGCCATCTTGAGGCAGTGGAATGACACAGTAGGAAGAACGGGCAGCCTGTCCTGGAGCAAACCCCCACACACACCAGGCCCTCTTAGGTGTGAAGCGTGGGGGGCCTGGCTGAGAGGTTCAGGGTAGGCGGCGGAATGGTCAGGCTCGTGGCCAGCCACTGACCAGCGTGCGGGGTACAGTCCGAGAGGTGGCTGAGCTTTGTCTGACACCAAAGGCTGCCCCTCTCCCCCCAGGTGGGGCGAGGAAAGCCACAGAGCAGAGGCCAAGGTGCTTCATAAACTTACGGACTGTTTAGTCAAATTATGGTCAATCTTGATTCCAAGAAAGGGTAACAAGGGATGCACACAGAAGCTGTGCAAGGGCCCGGGGCGTTCCTCCCAGGACCAGGATGCAAGGAAGAAGCCCTTCAGGATGGAGGATGGGGGCCAGGGGATGGGAAGTCAGGGACCCCGTCCCATCATGCTGAAATCATCCCTTCACAGAGGACACGAAGTAAGAACAATACCTAAAGCTCATTTGCATTCCGATTGTTTTCTCTCTTACGATTGGATGGTTTAAGGGCTTCTTAAAAAATAACAGCACCTACCTAAAATTTGGCGTGTCCAAAAGCCCGATTTACGTAGCTCTTAGAAGTTGACTGAATTTAAGTTCTTGCATTTCATAACCCAACCAGCAATGTTTATAGGCTTTAAGAGGTTTGAAAAGTAAAATTGCGCCAGTATTGTAACAAACTACATATGCTAATTCCCCCATAGCGATTTTAAGACATTTAGATGGAGCAAGTGTTTTCTCACACCCATGTAAGATGCTCTAGCATGTACCGTGTACCGAGAGCAGCTCACTGCACTGCTCCCTTTGTTTTCCTGGGTGTGGGGGGCAACGGAGTCGGGACTCATAAAGCCTGTGCTCACCCACAGGACTGTGCCACTCTTGTTATTACGTCACCAGCCACAAAACAAACATTGCAAGCTTTAGGGAAGCACTGATTCGGTGAAGGTACTGCAGAGGCACAGAGAGAGACGTAAGCACAGGTAGAACTTTCTTCGACATGCACGGCAGCTTTTGGGTCTCGGTGGTATACCAAGCCCCACTTTCAAGTCGCACAAGATGAAGATGCCGACAGCCCCAGGTTTTGACACCTTCCATGTCGGGTTTGAGTCCCAGGACACACCGGTGCCAGTGGGGGGGCCCTGGATGGGGCTCCTCAGAGGATTCAAAGTCAGAGACTGGAAAAAGATGAAGTCGGAGGCAGGAAGATGGGACTGCCAGTTGCATTTTTATATGGTACTTTACCTGATGAAATCATTTCACCGCACCCATGTAATACGGGGAAAAGGAAGCTATAAAATAAAAGAGATAGGAAAAAATTCTCAGAAGTATAATGGTCCTTGAAATGTGTATTACTCTTCATCCAGAGTTCAAAGAATATCTATTACAGAAACAATATTATGCTTGCATGAAAATGCATTTGTCGTTGATTAAAATAGAGTCCTATGATAAAGATCTTGTGGGGCATGCTCTACAGGAATTCGAAGAGTGACATGATAGATGAAAATTGAGAATTGTTTCAGGTTCACACAGAGGGCACTGCCTAATCACGATGATGATAGCTTGTCTTTGTCAAGGATTTTCGTCTTCAAAGTGCTTTCCTAGCCCTCGTCCCTTCTGATCCTGCCAGCCACCCTGCGAGAGGGCAAGAAGTATCCCCATCTTAAAGGAAAGATAACTTTATATCTTGCTCAAATAGGTAATTTTGCATTTAAAATGACTGTATAACATTTCACTCTTCTTTTTTTTTTAAAGATATTATTGGGGAATTGGGGGAGGGAAACAGCATTGGTGAATCGGGGAAAGGGGAACAGACAAGTTACTGTCCTTTTGTGCTTCAGTCTAGTTATGGAGGACTTCACTTCACTGGCCCATGTTGGTATTATCATTGTGCTCTTCCCGGGTGAGGCAGATCGGTCGCCGGCCTCTGGACGGCCACTCACGACAGCTCTTGGCCGCTCACGTTGGCTGCCAGCCACTCATGGTCGCTTATGGCAACCACTGCAGCTTTACTGCAGCCTACACCGTTGCTGGCGATTCACGGCAGCCCAGCTCCAGGTCGAGCTGTTGTTCACCATGTCAGCTGTAGAGGGCGCAGCGTCACTGGCCCATGTGGGATCCGAACCAGGGCCCTGCTGCTCAGAGCTGGCGTCTCAAGCCAACTCCCAACCAACACGCCACTCAGCCGGCCTGACATTTCACTCTTCTTGATATCCGAACTAGCCTACTGAAGTACTTATGGCATTTATAAAATAATTCATATAAATGAGAGTTAGTGAAAACTAAATACAATTTATACGATGGAAATGTTCTAGAAGAAACAGGCACAATTAAAGAGAATAAGTTGCGTGACTATGTATACAGATTTGATACGGGTGGTGGGACAGGGAACTTATTTTGCATAAAAGAGTTTACATAGCTTCCTTACTCTTTGGGACATTTCTATTGAAGTATCTGACTACCATCTCCAATTCCATGTGTGAAAAACTAACCCTTGTCTCTCAATTTTCCCAGCTCTAACTACAGAACCTCAGTTCATGTCTTCATTCACCATTTGACAGCTTGGTTTTATTTTGGTCACCTCCTTTTTCTACAACTATGTAAAATCGGTCACCCTATCTTTTCTTCCTTTCATTCTGGCCGTGTCCACCTTAATCCAGGTCGTCATTCATTCAGTCCTTCAGCTGAGCTGATTACAGTCTACCTTAGCTACTGCAACCCACCATCTGAATGGTTTTTTCCTCACAAATATTCACTACATCCCTATTTTTCTCTCCCTGAGTTAAAAAGTACTCCACTTCCCTTTCAGATTCCTTTATTATCAACATGCAAATGCCACCCAGTTTCCATAAGGTTTACCCAACGGTCACTTCCATGATTTTGGTTCTCTGTGGAAGGCGCTATTTTATGAATACCTACATGATCTATATGCTGTGATATTCAAGGATAATCCTAATGATATAATGTCTCGTACTGACCCATATACATCCATTTGTATCTTGTTATCCTGAAGGTCTCTGACATAGCCACCATGTCTTAATATTCCCCTGACACCCTCGGGCACCAAGCAGTGATGAAGAAATAGGGGTGGATCATTTTAAGTAATAACTATTGGGTTGTTGGAAATGTCATGATGCATTTTTGCAATGAAAAACACAGAAAAAAATGTCATGGTATTTCCGACAACCCAATATATCCAGAAAGATAAGAACAAAATGTTTGAAACTAATGCATTCACTCACGTCACCACCCGTTATGTCAACTTCTGAGATTACAATCGCAAATAAGATATAAACCCGCTGTCTACCCTCACTGGGCTCATGGTCTCCACCAGGGAGAAAGCAGAAAACACCCCTGATGGGGAATTCTGATTGTCTACCATCTTATTAAGTCACAGAGAAAACTACAATAGGAGAGCTGATCAGTTTTATGAAAAAAGCTTACAAATGAAGTCACACCTTTTGCTCCAGGAGCATAAAGGGTTGAGAAGTATTGTTGCTTCCCATATGGCAGCACAGAACCCCAAAATGGTCCAACACCACATGAAATGTGAAAATCAGTGAAGTACTTAGCATTTCAAGTTGGCAGTTGGAGGCACATGATTTCTAAGTTAATGATACATATTTTTATATTCATCAGACACTGTATGTTTAACATCATTTAATTTTTAAATAAAAATGGATAATTACAATGACGCTAATAAGCATATAGAATGCCATGAAGAACTTTAAAATTTTGGTTGTTCACTGACAAAACAAATAAATTATGTTAATTTCAGTTAATTAATTCTTTAAATTTATACAGTAATACTAAATTTAGCTTGCAAATGTTTGATAATCCAAGCCATCACAGAAAAATCTGCTTAGTTGGTGCATTTTTTTATGCATTAGTATGTATTATATATAGATTTTTTTGCAAGATGAAGACTTATTTGGGAATGTTAAAACGTGGGAAAAAAATAAAGGTAACCTTATGAATAACTATTTCAAAAGAGGTATGTCAGTCATATTTCCATTAAAAAAAACTTCATGGTAGTATTTTTTTTTATCCTAGCTCTGGTTTAATGTTGATAAAATATACATATTTAATTCCCATCTCAAATATGAGTATTTTCAGCAGCACTTGTTCATTTCTTGACATTCTTATGTATAATCATTATAGAGACAAAAAAGAATGAAAACATCTCTAATGAAAAAAATTATACTATTAATTTGATCACAAAATTCATTTAAAATTTAGAGGCTTTCAAAATCACATTAAACAGAGATTATATTATATATCCAATCATCAGTGAAATGTGGGCAATCAACAGACCTTGAATGTTTCAAAACATAATTTCTAGTTTTTCCCTTGTGTACAAATTTATTAATATTTAGATAGGAGAACAGCAAGGGAAAAAAAGCCACAGAACTAATGACCGGCTAGTGAGAAAGAAATCAAACAAAAGCAGCGTCACAGAAACTAAGGAAGAAAACTCTGTCAAGGAGACACAGGCCACGTGAGATGCTACCAAGAAGGTTAAATTGAATGAAGAATAAAAACAGGTTAATTGGCTAAGTAATTAGGTCACAGGTAAACAGTGCAATTGGAGTACGACAAGGAGGGAGCCGAGGTCCTGAGAATTAAACCTTTTGAATTCCTTCAAAAGATTTGATGTTAAATAAAGAAAAAAGTGAACCACCTGGACTGTACGTGCAGATCAAAGGAATTGCAGGGAACGGGAACATAACCATGTTTGGAGGCAAAGAATATGAAAATAGGAGAAAAAAGCTGTAGATCAAAAATAAACCAGAATAAGTAATGGAGCAAAATCTTGAAGAAGGTACAAAGATGGTGCAACAGAACAGGTGGAGGAGTTTGGGTTAAGAAGGACACCTTTTACTTTAAGTTGAAGAGTGTTGGAAGAAGGCGGACGATGCATGTGTAAATTTCCAAGAGCAGAAGAATATAAGGACAAGGTCAAATGCTGATAAATAGAGGTCCTGAAACAAGTTAAACATAGTATACCAATAATTATAGAGAATGTGAATGTAACAGATGCTAAAGTAATATTTTCATTAGAGTGAAAATGATTCAACAGGAGAAAATCTACTAAAGTAACATTTCATTTGATAGGTTAAAAAAGGAAAACCATGTAACAATATCAATGAGACAAAAAAATATTAAGAAAGTATAACATCTAATGAATAAAAACACTCTTTCAAAAAGAAAGGAAGTTAAATTCCTTAACTTGGTAAAAAAATAGCTATCAAAATTATAAACACCATACTTAAAGGAAGCATTTAAAGAACATCCCTATAAAATCAGTTAACATAATAAACATCCATCTATCTAAACTATTATTAATATTAAAATTGGTAAAGAAGAGAAAACTCTATCTGTAAACTGTAAGTTTGCTTACATATAGACAATGAAATACTACTCAGCCATAAAAAAATGATGGCGTATTGCCATTTGCGACAACACGGATGGATCTTGAGACTATCACGCTAAGGGAAGTACATCAGATGGAAAAGGATATAAAAACGGTATGACTTCACTCATATATGGGATAGAAAACAGAAAGCAACAAATAAACATAACACATAGAGAAACAAACTCATAGATAGACACAGACAACAGTATGGTGGTCATCAGAGGGTAAGGCGGGAGGGGGTGGGAGATGAGGGTAAAGGGGTCAAATATATGGTGATGGAAGGAGACTCTGGGTGGTGAGCACACAAGAAATATGCAGATGAAATATTGTGCAATTGTATACCTGAAACTGATATGTTATTAACCAATGTTACCCCAATACATTTAATTTTAGAAAAAGACTAGAGAGGAAAAAGTAAAATAAAAATAAAAATAAAAATCCCAGAGAATAAAGCATCAGAACTATTGAGGTGCTTTGTACAATAACAACCTGCAAAATCAGTAACATGCCTTCATACCAGAAATAATTGATTGGAAAGAATAAGGGGACAAAACCCCATCCTTTCACAATGGCAACAAAATCGCAAGGTACCAGCAGTGTGTAACAAGCGATGTGCGAGCTGTCCTTTGGAAAGTCACAGAATATTACTGAGGGACCGTAGCGGACGACAGAAAGGTGAGTGTGAGAGCGCAACGCCATAGCCTTGGATGGAGAAGGACACACATGCCCGCTGTCCCTGAATTTATCTACAAATTGGCACCAATTTCAATCCAAATCTCAGTGAAATTTCCCACAGAATTAGAGAACCCGGCCCTACAATGTATCAAAAAGTAAACTGCCAAGAAGAGTGGCGACATTTTCAATTTTGAAGAAAAGAACAAAGTTAAGGCTCACTCTCTATGAGATGCCAAGGTTAATTTTAAAACTGTTGGCAATCAATAAATAAAGTGCTGGAGTGAGTTATATGGAGGTGAACGTAAGACCAATGGAGTAGATTATAGTCCATATAGGAATTAGATAGGTTAGATAGAGATGGGTAGAAAGATGATAGATGACAGATACATAGATCTTAGATAAACAGATGATAGATGATTTAGAGAGAAATACCGTTTGACAGTGGTGGCATTGCAATTCAATATGGAATGAAACCCCTTTTTTCTGGAATATAAAGCTCTTTTAATTAAAATATAGTTGACATACAATATCATATTAATTTCAGGTGTACAACCTAGTGCTTTGACACTTATATACCTTGTGAAGTGACCACAAGAAGTCTAGTACCCACGTGTCACCGTACCAAGTCACTGCGATATTGACTGCAGTCCCTCTGTTGTACAGTACCTCCCCATGACATATTTATAAGTTTGTACCTCTTCTACCATACAATTCAACTATTCCAGTTCTGGGCATTTATCCTAAGAAAACAAACAAACAAAAAACTAATTTGAAAATATATCTGCATCCCTCTGTTCACCACAGCATTATTTACAATAGCCAAGATGTGGAAGCAATCATATCATCCATCAATAAACGAACGGATTTAATTTTGTTTTTTGTATTCCACTGGCTGTTCTTCAGCCTCCCTGTATTTCTCTCCAGGTCTGAGGCCTAAGGCTGTATCGTGTCCCAGGCAGGGCAAAGGGACCGGCACGATGCTTCTCCCGACATACCAGCCTGTTCTTAGCCGGGGTCCACGACGCAAGGTGGCAGAATCCCGATGGTTCCCCAGGGCGGGAACTCATGTGAGCTCTAATCACAAGGACAGGAAGACGCTCTTGAACGAGAAATGAGGTTCACGAACACGAGCGAAGGGAATCCCCAGGGAGCTCTGCTCCAACTGTTGCTCCACTGACTCGGCCATTCTGTATTCAAGTTCCTGTAATTCAGTGTCTTTTGTTCTAGTCCTTGGAAGCTCAGGTCCCCTGCTTCCTCGCTGCGAGCGGCCGGGCCTTATCTGTGCTGTGTCACTGTCTCACTCTCCGTCACTGGCCCACTGATGCAGGCAGCTGAGCAGTCACCTTCTGGGCTTCTACACACTGCCTGCTTCCAAATCATAATCTATTTGTTAACGATAAAACTCAAAACAGGTTTATTTTCTTCACTCACACCCACTTGAAGTATTTCTGGCTTACCTGGACACCCTTGGTGTTATCTGCCAAATTACAAATTATACTGGGTACACACTCTTGTCAGATGCTTTGAAAAATATAAAAGGAAACTATTCCCAGGACCGAGCTTTAGTTCACATTTTTTTTTTCATGCAAAGAGGCGTCATTTTTATCCCTTGTTTCTGGCCGATAAGTCCATTCTCCACCCCTGACAAAAGAAGCCATCCTACGGTGACTTACATTTTCAACGGTCTGTGCTGTGTGGCCTGTATAGAGGGCTTCTTAAATACATTATGTACGGCGCATTTTCCTTGTAAACATGTTTACTTCTCCCTTCAAAGAATTCTAGAAGCTTTCCCTTTGCTGAAACTGTTACCTGTCCTCAATCGATCCGGCTGGTTTTAGTCCACCAGTTCTCAGGATGAGAAAATGGAAATCAGTAGTGTTTTTGGTGCGGAGATGGATGGCGGTCACTCTGCTAAAGCAGCCAGCCCTGGGCTGCATGGACCCCTGTGCTAAGCAATGGATGCCTCTGGGCCAGGCACTGCTTCACACCTCACCCCCACGTGTTTTCGGGGTCCTTCGTTGGATGACGTCATCTTCACCAATGCTGTCTATCTACTTTTAGCAAACTGGGTTGAGTGTTCATTACTGTCTATTACAATATGTATTAGCAAGCGATCAAAATCGCAATGGCAGTCCGCAGCAAGGCACGTGGCATCCACTGCATACGGCTGTTCCACCATTAACATCCCTACGCGCGATTTTCACGAAGATCACGCCACCCTCTCCAGCTTCCTGGTACAGGCTTCCGTGTGTTCCATCAGATAGCTTTTGGCCCTCGAATCTGTGGGGATCAAACGTCCCCTGAATGATGCACATAACGCCTACTTCATTCTTTCACTCAAGAGGGATTTACTCAATGTCACCGTGTGCTCTCTTCCAGGCTGCGAGCAGTAAACACAGGGTATGTCCTCATTCTGAACGTTAAGAAGCCACCAGGAGCCAAGAATCAGAGATCTGGCTCCCAGCGGGAACCAGGACGGTTTGCATGCACTGCAGTATCTGGGTCTTGTATGTGGGTTGCATGCAATGTCAAGATTATTGATGACAAAGAACAGAAAATGACTCTGGATAGCTCGAGCAGAAAATGACTTTAATGGACTGGTGATGGGCATTCAGGGAATCAGTGCGAGTGAGGTCGATCCAGGCTTGGAAATGGGCAGCCGTCGAAGGACGCATAGTGGTTGGAGGCTCAGCCACGACGACCTTCCAAAGGCTGTTTTCATTATAAACTACTTCTCCCGGCTTTGGGCCACCTCCACCATTGGACACAGGATGCTGTTTCTGCTGTCATTGGCAGAATGGATTTTAAACGGTTGCAGTTTCTTAATGATACATCAGGACTAAATAAACAGTAGGGGGTGCTTCTGATTAGCTGAGAGTAGGTCAGCGTGTGACCCTCGTCCTCCAGGGTTCTCGGAAGGCAAATTCCTTTCTTTTTCTGGAGTGGTGGATTCCAGGCATGGAAATCACAGAAATGGGCCCAGCGCTAATTCTTTGATGTTGTGGATCTGTAAAGGGATAACGGACTTCCTCTTTCAGCAATCGGGAATACCATGTCACCGCCACTATTTCTCTTCTTTAACTCTTGAAATCACTAATATGGTTTGCATATCTATCACTTCCATTGCTGCAAGGACTTTAAACACATTTTGGTGGCTTTTGTTTGTGTTTTTATGTTTCTAAAATTGATGTGGAAGACTATATACTCTGGCCAGGATTTTCTTCTGGTCATCACGGCCAAGTGCCTTGTGAGCTGGAGGCATAAGATGTCATTATCACCTCCACACACTCAACTCTCACCGGCTGGGTGTGTGCTTCTCACGGAATCAAAATTAAAATTTGCCTATGTTGTTTTTTTATTTTTCAAGAATGCTGTCCATCTGGGCTAACAACTTCAAACTATAAATACTTTTAGAAACAATTCTCCACATTGCGGATGCATCTGAAGTTTTTCTTAACTCTAATAATTTTTTTTTTTTTTGGTTATTTGGACCTTGGGTTTTAGTGTCCAGTAAGCTCACTTAAAGATGTCAACAGTTTCCTCTGTATGCATACGTATGATTACCACAAATTTGTTCTGTTTTTCCTAAATTTGTGTTCCGGAGGTTTCCCATTGCTTTGCTTTTTCTATAGTTGCTGTCACAATTAAGCAGATGTAAGGTAGAAATATAATGAAGCAAAAGTTATGTGTTTGTGTGTTTGGTGCAGAGGAAGGGTGAGAGGTATAGAATGCCACTCTCTGACACTAAGAATCTCTAAACATCTCCCTCCTAGGATATTGTCTCCAGGTATGTTTCATGGGGAGGAAGAAAAGAGCGTCAATGCCTGTTGTCCCAAAGTTGTTTATCATATAAAATTAAATACACTAATGTGTTTATCCCAGTTCCTGGCACACAGTCAACATGGAGCAAATGGGAACCAAAGTTACTTTTAATGGGAATGGAAGACAACAGGTGTAGAGATTCTGGGAGACTTTTAGGAAACTAAACACAAGACAAAACCCCTGGGTTTCTGTGTGGAGGCACGAGGGAGACGGATGACAGTGGGGAAGGGAACGGCTCACCCACCCTGTTCTCGGCCCCATTACTCAATCCTTCAGAGCTAGCACCCTGAGATTTTTACCTAGAGATAATTATCATCACCTCATTCGAGAGGCTCTCTCTCTCACTTCTCTGGAGCGAGGCCATTCTGCAATCTCTCATAATCTGAGCCTTTCTATGCCTACTCTCCACATAGCCACCCTCACCTCGTACGCCCCCGGAGTGGAGAACTGGGGCTGCCCCATCCCACCCGCCAAGCTCCAGCGAGCTGACTCACTGACACTGTGGACAGTATTTCTGACCCCTCTCCCTCTGCAGTTTGTGGGTTATCAAGTTTGCACAGGTGGAGGTAACCAACCACGCCCAGCTGTACGGAAGAGTCGACCCAGAGTTCCCCGCAGCACGATGGCTGCTGCACAGCTTGGAACTTTGTTTGGTTTCCTTTGTTGCTGTTGCTGCCCCAAATTTTACTGAACAAATCACACAGCCCCCCGTTTACAAGTCTCGCGGTAGACACTCAAACGCTTTAGGTGTGTATGGCTGTGTGTGTGTATGGTTGTGTGTGCCATCACCCATATTAGTTCTGACTATTCTGAAAGCACTCATTTACGTGAAAGTACTAACGTCTTCTTCCTGAGAACACTGTCATGCCAGCCGTGGGTTCAGAAGGTGAGGTGACTCACCTTAGCCTTCTGACTTCCACAAAATTTACTCCTAACCCGGTGGAATCATGAAAGTAATATTCCCCTTGTTCACAGGGAAATTCACTACTCATTGTCTTTTAAAACTTAATTCTTCAATGCCCACTGGGAGAAATACTGAGTCATTCATTCCAGCAGAAGAATATAAACACATACCCTTAGAAACAAAATGATGACAAAGACCAACATTACTCAAAACATACAGGCCTGGTAAAGCATCGCCGTTGGAAGTTTTTGTGTCCAACTGCTGTTAATAGAATTTGAAATCGATGGAATTAAAATGAAGAAACGCCAAATAGGACCCCCTGCTGAAATCTTTGCTTGTGCAGTGAGTTCAGTGTCTGAAGGTCTCTCACCCTTCTGGTTGGAAACTGCCTGCAAAATGATGTTCTATTTTAATCCATTAGATGAATTCATTGGGTGCTTAGCTGGTTTTCTTTGGGAAGAAAAGGACTCATCAGAACGTTTTGTAATGCTTTGCTAAGGCTAATGTAGCTTAATAGAAGAGCAGGTTCCTATGACGACTTAAACAACAGCATTATGGGAGAGACTGGAATTTTCCAGGCCCTGGTGCCATTTGTTTTCCTTGTTCTCCCGCAATATAAGACCCAGCTAGTTCATGTGCAGTGCTAGAAGGTTCAAAGTCAACAGACTCCCAATGTCAGAAAGTCTAAAGCAACACGCTTGACTGAAGAAACCAGTGATTAAAGGAAAACGAAGCCCTGCTGCAAATGCTTCCACAGCCTGCTCCTTTCCCCC
>NW_017731513.1:203805-206018 GCF_001890085.2 Hipposideros armiger | reverse complement strand
GTTTTAGATAAGGAACTGTATATTAGAATTACAGTAGTACAAATACAAAAGTCCATAAAAATCAATAATGTGTACCAGAATTTAAGAAAAAGGAAGCACATCTCTGAACAGATACATGGACATTTGTGTTTCTGGCACATTTAAGTCCTGTTTTCAGCTACCAGTTCTTAAAGGAGGGTTTAATTTGTCAAGAAACGGGGATTTGATGCAGCTTGTTTTGCACACGGTACAGGCGTATGGCTTGTTGAAGTAAGAAGTGGTCCGACAGGGGCATGTAGGTTTAAGACTGACAGCCATCTCAGAAGTCACTCAGGACACTCCCTCATTGCCACAGAAGAAAGTTGAACAGAGAGGGAACAGCAGCTTTCCTGGGATCAGAGTTGGTGACACTGTGGGCCTAGAATCCTCTGTTCTGCAACTTTCCATCAAGGAAACACAGCTTCTTAAAATTCGAGTCCACAATGGTTCGAGTTCTTTCAATATCAGCTATTTGCTTAGACACTTGGATGAGATAAAGCAAAAGGATAGGAGGAAATTATAATAATTTGGAAATGGCCTGGGATGAAAAATGCTATCAGAGTCATTTCGTATCAGAAGGAAAGTATGGGAGAGCCTGTTACGTCTTGCAACGCAACGTGCGAAAAATCAAGATTCTGAAAAACACTTGAGTACCTCTATGCTGATCCTCACCTTTGGACTTTTTAAGGCATCTGAAAAACAGTAATTTTTCTGATGGATGTAAACTACATTGAAAGGTAGGGAATATTAGGAAACACCATNGCAATATAAGACCCAGCTAGTTCATGTGCAGTGCTAGAAGGTTCAAAGTCAACAGACTCCCAATGTCAGAAAGTCTAAAGCAACACGCTTGACTGAAGAAACCAGTGATTAAAGGAAAACGAAGCCCTGCTGCAAATGCTTCCACAGCCTGCTCCTTTCCCCCAGGTCCCCTCCATCTATCCTCTAAATCGAGATGAGAAGACCGGCGAGCTGTGACAGAGCAGGGCTGAGGAAGCGTGTCCACTCAGGGAGGGAAACAAAGAGAGGACACCAGACCGGCGCGCAGAAGCGCTGACGGACAGAATGTGAGCGTACGGGCGCCCACGGGGGGTGCCCTCACACGAGCTCCTTGCCTCTGACCTCCATCGATTCATTTTTTTCGAAGAACAAAATTTTGCCATCACAATGATGTGTAACGCCAGTCCTCCAGTCTAACTTGTACTGAGTCCCAAGAGGATGGCGTGGACGCGGTCCCTACGTTACTCGGGCCTCCCTTGGCACTCAGTGGAGTCACTGCCTCCTGGACAACCAGTTGGCCACAGAAGTGAGTGTCACTCATGGCACAAGCATGGCAGTGCCAGCGCTTGGTCCCTCAGATCTCCCTCTGCCCACAGTGGCCACCAGGTGCAAGAAAAACATGGTGGAGACGCTGCCAGCCTGGCCCGTGAGGGGCCATGAGCCCCAGAGCTCTCTGAAAACTGCCTGCGATGAACTGTAAACAAGAAATAAACTTGTGTTATGTTAAGCGAAGGAGACTTCCGAGTTAACCTGTTAGCACAGCATTATACCCATGACGAAACAGCATGCCACGTACAGGCGGGGGGCACCCAGGGGCACCTGGGTTACTCTGCAGGGCTCTAAGAGAACTCAGAGTGCTCCAATATCAACATGGATGTTTGCAGCCCAACAGAGATATTTCCATTCTGGGTTAGAGCTCTTTTGAGTGAGTGTAACTGAATCATGGCTCCAAGTATTACAGGTAAATGGAAATATATCCACAGGAAGCACAAAACCATTAGGAAGATGAGGGCTGCCAAAGGGATGCTTCAGGAACAGGCATCAGAGGCGCCAATGCTGACGGACCCAACATGTCTCCCCACTGCAGCTCCACACGGTTCCCTTCATCCTCTCTCCGTGCAGCCGAGACATCCCCACAAGCCAAGGAGCAGGGCACCTGATGACTGTCACCCCTCTGCCACCAGAGAGCAAGCAACAGATGCGCGCATGTGTTTGGGCACCAATTTAAAACTCCCGAGGGAGCCTATGACTGTCCCAGCCGGAGTCAGGTCCCCAGGAGGACCAAGCAACCACCCGATCCAGCTAAGACTGTGCCTTGCAGACACCGCTGAGCTTCAACATAAAACATAACGCTGGAAGAAAAGCAGACCCCAGACTGTTTCTAAACAGAGGGGATTTCCGGACAAACATTCCTA
>NW_017731513.1:199476-201210 GCF_001890085.2 Hipposideros armiger | reverse complement strand
AAGGAGTGCTCTGTTAAGTCACATAGAGTCTATTTCCTACTGTTCTCCAATTCTCTCATCCTGTTAGCTACTCTTGTGAAAATTTGCTTTAAAAGTAATAATATCCAGCTGTGTTTATGGGTGGGGTGAATAGCATACATCATGCAGGTACAGAGCTGACCGCCCCCTCACACACACACACACACACACACACACACAGCCACCCTGGCTGGACATCCTGGAAGCTTCCTCTTCCATCTCTGATATCGCCAGTCATCAAACAGTACAAACAAGCTCCTTGCACTATCATTTTCATCCCCATGGGTTCAGCTCCTCATTCACTGTTGTGATGTTTCTAACTGAACTTACAACTGCTGAGTTTTTAAGGCAGATATTATCGATTTCTCCATCTTTACTGGTCTGAAAATTATACCCAGAGTGGAATGATTTGCCGTCTCAGATCACACGGCATTTTAACGGCCCTGGTGCTCACTGGTCATTTGAATACATACACTCGCCCTTCCAATTGTGAGGAGTCCGCCTTCTTACATGATTGCTTAGAGGCTGGGTCTTTCCTTCTACAGCAGAGCCTGGAAATCCCAGTTAATTGCTCTCTCTGGCTCCAGGCATCAGAGCATAAGCATGTGACTCAGGCCACCACCTGGAGGATGTCACCTGGGATGAATCTAGAGCCAGTGAAGCCATGAATTAAGAAACTGTTTATTTACTTAGCCGTTTATTTATTGGTTCATCAGCAACCAACTCTTGGCATGACTTGGCCAAGGAGGTGCTGTGCGTTCCCAAGCATTTCTAAGGGTGTGGTTTCTGCCAATTTCCGAGCCTTCCATTCAATTCTATGAGTTAATCATTTTCTCCCAAAAGGAATGTTTCAAACCCATAGTTGCTTCTGTTGTTTGCAACCAACAACCCTGATGAATACAATGCCAGTATGGAGTCAGCACACAGGCTCATCCACCCTTAACAAGCTTTATTCATTTTCCACTGTGTGCACCTCACGCCTTTCATAAAATACATTTATTTTTAATTTTCTAGACACTACCAGTGGTCGGTTTCACTGCCTTCCCTGCCAGTAATTTCTTTTTAATTGTTCAATTTTTTATCCTTTTATTTATGAGAGAAATTGGGTTATAATTACTGACATCAAATTTTTATATAAATAGCTTATAGACTGCAGGCAATATATTGACTTTTGGGGCCAACGTTATTTGTAGCATTGTAAATGTGTTTCATCCTACAGATGAGGATTGATTTCTCGGTCTTTAACACAACTTGCAAAGGAAAAACAAGCAGTGTCTAGCTGGAAATGAGAAAAATGTTGGGTGACTATATGAGTGAACTATTGGGCTGTCGGAAAAAGTCATGACGTATTTTTTTCTATGTTTTCCGTTGCAAAAATGCGTCATGACTTTTCCGACAAACCAATATTTGTGCCTTTGATACATAAGACGGGTGGAATCTCGTGAAGTATAAAGTGGTTTACACACGTGTATCTCAGAACTCCAGTCAGCTATTTATTTTCATAACTGACTAGTCGATAGTTTCCCATTAATTGGAAAACTAACTAAATAATCAAGGGGTAGAAATTGTTCCTTTATTTACTTAGCCGTTTATTTACTGGTTCGTCAGCAACCAACTCTGAAGTACCCAACAGGTGCCAGCTGTCAACCTTGGTTTATTACTAATAAAATTTTAACAGTGTTTCTCTCTGCCAGAGAGGGTCTGTGTGTGGAAGTG
>NW_017731513.1:176474-197551 GCF_001890085.2 Hipposideros armiger | reverse complement strand
CATTTTCTTCCAAAAGGAATGTTTCAAACCCATAGTTGCTTCTGTTGTTTGCAACCAACAACCCTGATGAATACAATGCCAGTATGGAGTCAGCACACAGGCTCATCCACCCTTAACAAGCTTTATTCATTTTCCACTGTGTGCACCTCACGCCTTTCATAAAATACATTTATTTTTAATTTTCTAGACACTACCAGTGGTCGGTTTCACTGCCTTCCCTGCCAGTAATTTCTTTTTAATTGTTCAATTTTTTATCCTTTTATTTATGAGAGAAATTGGGTTATAATTACTGACATCAAATTTTTATATAAATAGCTTATAGACTGCAGGCAATATATTGACTTTTGGGGCCAACGTTATTTGTAGCATTGTAAATGTGTTTCATCCTACAGATGAGGATTGATTTCTCGGTCTTTAACACAACTTGCAAAGGAAAAACAAGCAGTGTCTAGCTGGAAATGAGAAAAATGTTGGGTGACTATATGAGTGAACTATTGGGCTGTCGGAAAAAGTCATGACGTATTTTTTCTGTTTTCCGTTGCAAAAATGCGTCATGACTTTTCCGACAAACCAATATTTGTGCCTTTGATACATAAGACAGGTGGAATCTCGTGAAGTATAAAGTGGTTTACACACGTGTATCTCAGAACTCCAGTCAGCTATTTATTTTCATAACTGACTAGTCGATAGTTTCCCATTAATTGGAAAACTAACTAAATAATCAAGGGGTAGAAATTGTTCCTTTATTTACTTAGCCATTTATTTACTGGTTCGTCAGCAACCAACTCTGAAGTACCCAACAGGTGCCAGCTGTCAACCTTGGTTTATTACTAATAAAATTTTAACAGTGTTTCTCTCTGCCAGAGAGGGTCTGTGTGTGGAAGTGCGTGGGAGCAAGTTAAATAATTATTCAAAACTATGGATTTGATCTGAAAACAAGATTTTCTCTCCGTTTCTGTATCCCGTGTATGGCAGACTTTTCTGAATCATACACCACTGTCTCTGAAAATGTGTTCAATTGATTTTCTGATGTAATATTTTGGCTACATTTGAAAAGCTTAATCTCAACAGCCAGAAAAAAATTATGAACGGGAGCACTAGTATAGAATATATTTTCCTAATAAGTATTGCTTCCAAAATTTAAAAAAATGCAATGCAACCGTTGATGGCTCGGCATATGAAATGTAAGTTTTTATGATGACATACAGAATTTTTACTAACAGAGGCAACTAATTCAGTATCATTTACTCCTGGAGTAACTTCATCCAATCATAACAGTAGGTGACATCTTATTCGGTGCCAAATCACAATTATAATTTTAATGTCATTAAACTCCTAATCTCATTAGTTTTGGGGCAAGAATCAGCTGGTATACTTCTTATTTTTTCCCCCAATTTATATCAACGTGTTTCCACACAGGATTGTTTTAGTAGGCCATATGCTGCTCCACGGAAAAGGCAACATATGTGTGCTTCCAGTAGGGCGTTCTTGTCAAGGATGCTGTGCGTGGTATCGCTCGTGCGCATCATTTGCACAGTACAACCCGCAACCATTCCCTCCCTAATACAAGCCCTATTCCGTGAACCTTAGATTCCCAGTAACAACCGTAAACTTCACATGTGAAAATGGCAGCCTCTACCATTTTCTCAGGAGTGATGGCAGGTGGCGTGTAGCAGTCCCCAGCAGGGCGTGGGGCAGGTGGTAGAAGCAGATGGGTTTTACTTGGCTTCACCCCCTACAGTCTCCCTTGCCTCCCTCTCCTCATTTGAATGGCTGTACCTCAGGTCACACCTGCTCTAGTTCTAGCACTCAGCCCACCATCCCTTGGTCTCACGTTTGTGGTGTGTGTTTGGCCCTTGAGGGCACGTGACCTTGGGAGCTGAGAGTCACTGTGTAACAAGCCTACACATACGAGCTGTAGGGGAGTACGGAGGACAGCAGAAAAGATCAACACGAGCTCTTCCTGTCCGTCAGGAGCCAACAGTCCCTCAGCGAAAACACACACCACCACAGACTACAAGACCGTGGTTCTCACCTCCTTCCCCAGAGACGGCCCCACTGGTCTTGGGAACGTGCTAGGTGCTGTCTTTTCAGCACAAGAGGCCAAGCTCCTGTCCTGGAAATCAAAACCTGTAGTTAAAATATCCAAGTGTTGGGAGGTGAAGACACAGAAGCCAAGCAGAGCAGTGAGGAAATGCTCCGCAGGTGATTCTTGGGAGCCTCCCACATTCATGTGGCTCTGCCCTTCCCAACCCCTTGGCATGCATCCTCTGAGAAGCTCCGGTCCAAAAAGAGTGAAATGCAATCACGCTGCCCAGAGCTGGTCTTCCCTCTCCTCAGGGGTGGTCTGCACTGTGCCCACCTAGCGAGGTGAGAACCCCCTTGCCTGGCGTTCCACTTCCTGGGTGGGCTGGGCACACAGGCCTCTGCACGCTGCTTGGAGGTGGACAGAAAGCACTCAGTACCCTTGTGAGGTTTGCGAGGGGCCCCGAGAGCCCCTGCCATGTCTCTCCCTCTGGGGCTGGTCTGGGCTGGTCCGGTGGCTCACATGATCGGCGTGGGACAGCAGCCGGATGGTGCTTGATCAGATGTGCCTTTCTCATCTTCTTCCAGCATCTCCGTGTCCTGGTGAAGGTCTCCAGCCCTTCTGCAGATACCCAACAGCGCCGACTTTAGATGGAGTGACAGACATGGCTTCTGGCTTGTCCCAGCAGATGGGAGTTTGTGCTTGTGGGTTCCCGGCTGTCCTCACGGGTCCCAGCTTGTCCTTGCTTTACATCCAGCTTCGCAGCTGACCTGAGACAACGTCGTGCCCAGGTAGCAGCTTCCCACAGCGCTTCTGCATGTGTTCACGTTCTCCCCACCTTCTGATCAGCCCTCGAAGGGCCTTTACTTTCCCAGAGGTTCCTGCAATTGTGCATGTTTTATCCCCGTGATAAATAAGTCCCTTAGGACAAACCGCTCATGGTGGTTTGGCTTTTCCTATGCTAACGACATAAGTCATGTGTGTAGGAAGCCTCTAGAAGCTCCTCAGCTCTGGTGGGACGGCTAACATAATACCACCAGAGAAGGACTCCCTCCAGAAGAAATTACTCAGGACACAGGGGGTGACGAGGTGCCTGCGACCATTAGGACCCCAATGCGAGCAGGCACACGACTCAGGTGCCTGCCTCTCCACAGCTGGTACCTGCGGAGACTCCTCTGCCCCTAACCCTATTCTAAGGAAAGTTGACCCACGGCCAGGCAACCGAAGAACCAATAAACTGACCCCTGACGGTGTCGTCTGCCTCTGGCACTTTCAGGCACTCTGAGTACAGTCGAGAGGGATTTACTGAATGAGTGAGGGAATGGAGCAATGAATGAATGAATGCTAAAGGCGGCTTGCATCCCAGATGATTCCATGCCCTGGTTCCTAACTGCCTTTGCAGGCACAGTAATGGCTGACTTGAAATACACCAACCTATGAGATCAGGACGATTACAGATGGGATTTTGCAGATGAAGCAGCAGAGATGAGGGAAGGGTCTCGGTCAGAGCCACACAGCCCCTGAGTCTGTCTCAGCATGTCCTGCCCTGTCAGGCCGCCTCCCAAGGACACTGTGTCACGTGAAGCTTCCCAGACTTCCTCGCCCAGCCGTCGCCTCCAGTGTCCGCCGCCTCCTTTTCCTTCACGCATTTGGCCAGCTGTCCTCAAACACTGTTCCCTCAGATGCAGGACGCCGTCTGCCTCCCGCCTTCCATCCCTGCTCCCCGCGAATCTCGCCTTGTGAGTATGACTCACCCTGACCTCCTTCTGCTGTCCATTTTAAACCTGGCTAAGGATTACATCAATGGCTTAAAAAACCTGAAAAAAAGTCACCGGTTCTTAGGCGAGGGGTGGCTTTAGATTTCTTCTTTGATGGAAAGGCCACATGACCAGATGTGCTGACACTGGCACAGCCCTGCCATCCTTCCGGTCCCCTGTCCCGGGGTCTCTAAGGGTGCCTCGGTCCTGGGGATGCGTGGGCCACTTCCTGCCCTCCAGGTTCCCTGTGGCTCTGCCCTGAGTGCCCCCCTCTTCCCAGCACCGCCACAGGCATGAATCCTGGGGTGCTGGCACACCTCCCACGTGGCTGGAACAGCCGACTGCTGCCATTCCGATGGGAGATTTTCACACACAGCGGCCGCGGCAGCTTATGGTGTGTAAAACTCATTTTGTCATTCAGATGAAAGCCCCACGTCATTATTTCATATGCATTTTCACATCACAGTAAACGCAATCTCCTTGGACTCAGTAGCAGAGCAGGAATTGGAGGTCCCATCCTGGTACTTACACTCGGGCCCAAACCATTTCCTTCTTAATTGGGGGAGAAAATGCTAATCCACTCCAATAAACACTGCCTCGCGTAAGATGCCAAAACACCAGCATTTCATATTTTTCAGGGTTTTCCCCCCCCCCTTCCTTTCTTGTATTTGAAAAGGTGTTGAATGTAAGGTAGGATTTTGGCACCGATTCACCGTTAGAATAAGCAGTCTGGAAACGGGACTCCCTAAAGAACACACTGAGAACTACCCAATTTTATTGTCCTCTACAGATTCATAGAATGGTCGCTGGGAAAAAAAACCATGGCAATGAATCTGAACCATCCCCACACTCGACGCCTGCGGGCATATCACATAGCCCCCTTGAGAGGCCAAATGTATTCTATTTTTAAAGATTCCCCCAAATCCCATAACCTCACTCAATAAATCCTCCCAAAGCGCTATTACTTTCCACACCAGGAAACATTTCTCTCCATCCAACTAAAACCTCTTGTTCTATGGCATCTTTGCGCCCTCTGCTTCCTCTTGTCCTACTTGTGGTCAGGATTAAGAATGGATGTTTACTGTATCGTCTTATTCACTGACCTTCAATCATCCCTGGGATAATTCGTTACAACTTTCTCGAACGTTTCAGTTTCTCTTTCACCAGAGAGCTCCTGACTATTTCAATGTCTTTTACAAGTAAGGCGTTCTTAAGTGAATACAATGTCTTACCAGATTCATAACGAGATTGAGGGGGTTAATGCAAAATGTTCACATTTATCGTCAGCACATATGTTCACCTGGGAGGGAGGGTCTCAGAAAATATTTCTTGATGAGGGAATGGGGTTTCAAATTCTAGCATTAGCTCCAATGAGTAAACTCTAAAAAGATCAGCGCATTCACATAACGCTCTTGTGCTCCACACAAGAGATGGAAGCAAACTATTTTAATTGTATTTCATTGTCATTGATTTAAGTGAAATGCATCACCTGTGGCTAGTGGCTACTGGATTGCACAGTGCAGGTCTAGTAAATACACCCATAATATTCTATATTAGACATTTTGTTTGGAAATGATTACATTTTAGGAAAGCGAGGAGTTAATTTTTTTCCTTTTAGAGCGTATCCTGTTACTGCAAGAGTTAATTCAGATTCTAAAGTGAGAGTTTGCTCTTTTTTCTACATAATTATTTGAGTGAAATTAGTATTTTCAAAGTGATTAGACATCATACGAAAATGAACAGGTATGATTATGAGCTCTGGCTAAAAGTGCTTCTATTTTAAACTAAAATAAAAGGAACAGTTCCTGGAGACAGTTAAGGACATTGAAGATTGAAATATTAAATCCGTATGTAAAATAAGTGTATTACAAACAAAAGGCTTTCTTACTTTCCTGCAATAAATTTATCTTTGAATCCACAAGTAAATCATTACTAATCTAGGAGCTAATCCAATCACTCCTTCTAGTCCCTTCACCAGGATAAATGATTCATTTAACAAAGATGGTCTATGCTGATTCAGTACAAATCGGTAAGATAATAGTGTTCAACGGTGGAATATTTTTTATCTGAGTTTGCACTTTTAAAGCTATGTCTCAAAATCATTTAAGGATCTCTACCTTCTAATTCAGGGTCCTTCACTCTCGCCTCTTTCCCCAAGAAAACAAAATCAGGGTTATGGACTGTGAAATGGTGGGGGGAAATAATATTTGCTTAATTCCTATTAAATAAAATCGATGAACATGTTTATATAGTATATAAAGGTACACACGTACACACGTACACACACACACACACACACACACACACATACACACACACACACATTTCTTTTCATTTTTTCATTACCAGGTTCTACTTATATCGTCTGTTTTGTTGTCAGGAGTCTCATCACCTAGTGATGGTCACCTGACTGAACTAATTCAACACGGTCCCACTGGTTTGGCTCCCTTGACCGATAAGGCCCCATAAAAACGATGTCACTTAGAGCTCTTGTAATCCCACTGGACTACCTACAGCATCTCTGGAAGATCTGTCCATTTTGTCATCTGAACCTAGGACATTAAGTCGGCAATCGCCTCGCTCTCTCAGTATTCCTATTTGTAAGCATTTTCAGTTTCTCATTATCACAGTTTTATCAGCGCAGCCAAGCCGTTCTCCCGTGTCCAGTTCAGGGCTGCGTTGTTTTCTCCATATTCTCCTCAGCCTGCAGCATCACATCGGCATCCATCATTTCCTTCAAGCTCTTGCAAAAAACCACGCTCATCACTTGCTAAGCCATCATCCACTAATCTGTTCTTCAATCTTTTGCTACTCAGGCCTTCTCTACAGTTCCCGTATCTCAAATCTCATAGTAATAAGCCACATAATTCCATATATTCACAGAGGCATACTTTTTACTATTTTATAGGATGTGCACATGTGCGCGCGTGCGCACACACACACACACACACACACTTTTCCTGTCAAAAAGCTATGATTCTGGGATATTCCTGAAATTCCACTATCAAGTCCTGCTTCCACAGTGCTTCAGTCTTGCTTGATAAATTAATAAAATGGCCATTTCTTACCTAAATTGAATTTTTAAATGGGAGTCAGACATTTCAAGACCAATGGCTTCACTAAAAGATTCAAAATGAAAAACAATAAACTATGACTCATATTTAATTCATTCTTTGACATCTATTTCTATTTGCTACTTGAAATTCCTTGACTTGGTGAAATAATTCGAATTTACCTTAAATGCAAAATATAATTTGCATGGCTTCTAAGAGTACAAATGCAGTTTTCAGAATTAGTCTCCCTTCGCTTATTAGGCTGTTTCTGCAGATGGAGAACCAGATCATACAGGAAAATTTCTCACAGTACAGAGGAAGAAAAGTCAAACATTTAAACTTTAATGAAAGCAACCTTTACTATACTAACTAAAATTCTTGTAGTTTCTCACCCATTTTCAAGATTAACTACTTTTAACTTTGATTTCTAATGGCCACATAGCCATTAGCAAAAATGTATGACAAGTTAGGCTAGAATGAATAATAAGGGTTGAAGTCTGGCTCGTTCAGTATAGGATGGTAAACTATAAGAGCCAATAATTTAAAAGAAAATATTCTCAAATGTTGAAAAAATTTTTTAGAGATCCAAAAATATAAATTAGATATTTCATTGAAAGAGACCCTAAAAATGGATTAAAAGCGTTTTGCTTTTTTTTTTTTCCTTTTAATGCACTTTGAAATCGCTAGCATAGATTTCCCCAGTGCCTAAGGTACTCAGCAAGATTTCCCAAAGAAACCTTAACCTTACAGCAAGTGTTATCCTGGATGGAATTAATCAGCCTCCTTCGGGCTAGACTCATAATGAGAATTAGTGCAGGGTAACCTTTAATTTAACTTTGTAGTGAACGTCTGGAACAGCTGCAGGCAGTTTGTGGAAATGTATGAGATGCCACTGAAAATCAGGGAACTCAGTCTTTCCTCTAGTAGATCTTATATTTCTCCTCTGATCTACAGTGTGTCAATGACACTTTTTTTCCTGGGAATTTGCCTGCCTCGGCGACTGGGGGCCCTATTGGCATAGGTTGGTGGGGTCCAGCCTTCCTGCACCATGAGGGGTAAAGCCTTGTTCTGCATTCTGCACCCTCAACAATGGGCCACCAAGACTGCAACTCGCATGTTCAGCAAGAAAACCGTAGGGTTTGCTTTCTTGTCGGTGTCGGCAAGGATTGTTCAGCATTTTAGCAAAGGTGATGATACCCACACAGCACAAAGACGTCAGCCTGTAGCACCACTGCCGGGCGGTGGTGATTCAACGTATTGCTGCAAACATCATTTACCCCACTTACTATAGACAACTGCATACATCCAGTGGCCTTATTTTGAACCTGGCCTGAACATTCAAACATTCACGCAATCTTTTTTATTTTTCTATTTTACAAGGGAGCATAATTTTTTCCTATGAGATTGTAAATGTAGGTAAATTCTACTGTCTATGAAGGTCGTTTCAGATTACTAAAGCGGGGTTGGTGTTTAATAGGCTTGGGAAGCAATGCTCAAAGCCAATTCTGATGAGCGCTTTCTTTTTTTTACCGAATACTAAACATCGTTTGCAGTTAGGGGAGGCCAAGGCCGCTGGGTAACCTGAAAGGAAGACTTCTGGTGGTTGCTTATTCTAGAAGAAGAAAGAATAAGAGGACCTCGCAACTCCTCTCTCAGTCTTCTTGATATGGGGGTGGGGGTGAGGGGAGTGTATATGGTTTAAACAACTGTTATTCCGATTTTATGCAGCCTGAATCAGGTGCACTGGTACAATACTGAATTTAATATCTTAACTTCACGCACGGTTTTCATCCATTGTCCCATGCCACCATTCGGCGTTGATGGCAACAACTTTAGAGTCACTTTGACCACTATGTATCCCCCAGGTCTAATCAGTCTTAGCTACTGTCAGATCTGACCTCGTTAACACGTGGAAATCTATTTACATTTCTCATTTTCCACTTGCAACACCTCATGGCAAATGACTGTCACATTGTACCTGCACTTCCTGCTTAAGGCCCCTAATTGGCCTGAGTTTCCCTCCTGTTCTGCCATATTCTCCACCCACAGCACACTTTCCCTTTAAAAAGACAAACTGCATCGCATTCGTTCTCTCCGGAAAAGAAGCTTCCTCCAGCTGTAGCACAAATTCCCAAATCCTTAATTGGGTACATAACGGCGATCCTACGATCAATACATGGGCCCGATTGTTCCCCTTGCCTGAAAATCTCTTCCCCCACTGTCACCACCAGCCCACACACAGCCTCGATAATTCACAGCCACTTTCAGGGGAAGTCAGCTGTAAACATCGCTTCCTTGGAAAAGCCCCGTTCTAACCCATATAGTCAGTCAGCCAGGAGTTATTCCCTCTCACTGAACACTCACATTTTCCTTCAAAATTAGTTTTTGTAATTCTTATCTTAGTGCTGCCTCCTCCAACTCAGCAACACGAGGGCACTTGATGTGACATACTGTCACGGTAGTCTTTGTTCTGTGCCAAGCCCTTCCTTACACTAAGTGATCAGATGATGCGGGCAGAATGGATGGAAGAATGAACTGTGGAATCCCCCTTTTCTGATTCTCCGCATAGCAAACCATTTCCCTAGGGCAGAATTTGGCTCTCTCCCTAGCTCTTCTCAGGCTGGAAATCAACGAGGCACTTCAAACACAGAGCCAGGTCTTCTTCCAGACTGCATGTGCCAGTGCATATTCAATATTCTGACCTCACACACTGGTCTCATAGAATGGTGCCTGAGTATACGACAGAAGCCCTCTTGGTACGCTGACAAAAATCAGGCTTCACTGCAAAATTGAGGGCTGTTCCCTGGAAAGTGGTAAATGCATCCAAGCAAAGCCATCTTGTGAAGCCCTATTGGTGTGGCCGTCCCAAAGGATTAGTAACCAAAAGTCAACTGAAATCTCAAACTCTCATTATGATAAGAACAAAAACACCGAAGTATAAACAGACAGGAGGTTTTGGTTATCCACACCTTGGAAGGGGGACTTTTGCAGTGCTCTGCTTGGCTCCAAGGCCTCTTGTGCTGAAAGAGGAATTCAACACACAGAGAAATTAGAAGCAGCCTTGAGAGGCTAAACTGATTTACACAAGAATGAACCACATGCCACAGAAAGAGAAAAGTTAAGAATGTGAGAAAAGGGAGTCAAGCTGGAATGAGAGAGGCCTGGATAAACAGCTGGTATTTTGAAAGAGATGGAGGAGAAACAGTGCAGGTGGGGCTCTGCAGAGCTGCGTGATGAGTCCAACTCTGGAGAGGAAGAAAACAGAAAAAGGGATTCTTAGGAGCTTTGCTTTGTGGTGTATGGTGTATACTTCTATCCCCTTCCCCACCACCGAAAGCATTAAGTAAAAACTCATAAAAACTGTCCAGAGTTGGTTTTGTATTGAATTTTAAGGAAGACCATGCTTTAGGGCAGCAGTGTAGGATTACAAAGTTTGTCCAAATTTAATTCAGTGTCTTCTGGAAACCAGGAATTTTAGCAAACTGTCTCCAGTCAGGGTGGCTTTCCCTGAGTTGGGTCAAAATTATCATTACATAAAGTTATAATCCTTAATAGTGTTTCTAATAATTTTTAAGGTAGCCTCAGTGAACTCTCTTTTAAAGGGCCATGTGATATAACAAAGATCAGAGCAGAAACATGTGAAGTACAGGCTAAAAAGAATAGAAAAAGATTAATGAAACTGAGAGCTTCCCTTTTTTGAAAAGATAAATAAAATGGACATACTTTTGGCTAGAGATACCAAGGAGAAACGAGAGAAGGAGCAAAGAAATAAAATTAGAGACAGAAAGGGAGACATTACAGCTGATACCATGCAAATACAGAGGGTAGTAAGAGACTACGACGAACAATTACATGTCGAAAAATTGGATCATCTAAAAGAAATGGATACATGCCTAGAAACATACAACCTCATAGGCTGAATCATAAAGACATGGGAAATTTAAACAGATAAGATACTAGTAAAGACAACTGAATCAGTAACCAAAAAATTAACAACAACAAAAAAGTCCAGGACAAGATGACTTCAGTAGTGATTTCTACCAAACATTACAGAAGAATTACTACGAATACTTCTCGAAGTCTTCCAACAAATAGAAGAGGGAGGAATACTTCCAAATTAATTCTATGAGACCAGCTTTATCCTGATACTAAAGCCAGACAAGCACATGACAAAAAAATAAAATTAAAGGCCAATATCCCTGATAAATAATAGATGCAAATTCCTCAACAAAATATTAGCAAGCCAAATTCAACAATACATTAAAAGGATCACACTATGAGCAAATGGGATTTATTCCAGAAGTGTAAGGATACATCAACATCCACAGATCAAATATGATACAACACATTAGCAAAATGAAGGCTACAGATCGTATGGTCCTCTTAATAGATGCAGAAAAAAACACTTGACAAAACTCAACATCCATTCATGATAAAAACTCTCAACACAGTGCTACAGAGGAAACGTAACGTAATAAAGACCAATAATGACAAAACCACAGCTAACATCATACTCAATGGAAAAAAGCGTTTCCTCTAAGATCAGAAACATGACAAGGACCCCCACTCGTGCCACCTTTTTTCAACCCAGTACCAGAAGACCTAGCTAGGCAAGATAGAGAAATGAAAGGCATCTACTTGAAAAATAAGAAAAAAAAATTTTCTACATTTGCAAATGACAATCTTAAATGTAGAAAACACTAAACACTCCATCAAAAAACAGAACTAAAAAACAATTTGAGTCAAGTGGTAGAATACAAAAATCAATACATAAATATCAGCTGCATTTCTATACACCAACAAGGAACCATCAAAAAATAAATTAAGAATATTATCTCACTTAAAATTGCATAAAAAAGAATAAAACACTTAGAAGTAAATTTAACCAAGAAAGAGAAAGATCTGTACACTAAAACCTATAAGACACTGATAAACAAAATTGAAGAAGACACAAATAAATGGAAAGTTATACTATGTTCATGGATTGGAAGAATTAATATTGTTAAAATGTCTATATTATTCAATGCAATTTGCAGATTCAATGGAATCACTATCAAGCTTCTAATGTCATTGCTCACAGAAACAGAAAAAAAAAACCAAACCTAAAATTGGTATGGAACCACAAAAAACTAAAGCAATCTTGAGAAAGAATAACAACGCTGGAGGCATCACATGTCCTGATTTCAAACTATAGTACAAAGCTGTGGTGTCAACACACTATGGTACTGGCATAAAAACACACACATTGATCAGTGGGACAGAATAGAGAGCCTAGAATTAAACTCATACATATGTGGTCAATTGATTTATGACAAAGGAACCAAGAATATACATTGGGAAAGAAAATCTCTTCAATAAACGATGATGGGAACACTGGACAGCCACAGGAAAAAGAATGAAACTGGACTCCATTTTGTACCACACACACACACACACACTCACACACACACACACACACACACACACACACACAAATCAATGCAAATGGTTCAAAGACTTGAGCATAACACCTGAAACCATAGGACTCTTAGAAGCAAACATAGGCAGTAAGCTTCTTGATATTGGTTTTGGCAATGATTTTTTTTTTTTTTAATTTTACACCCAAAGCAAAGGCAACAAAAGCAAAAGTCAACAAGTGGGACTACATCAAACCAAACAATCTTCTGCACAGGAAAGGAAACCATGAGCAAATGAAAAGACAACCTATGAATGGGGGGGAATATTTATAAATCACATATCTGATAAGTAAATAATATCCAAAATGTACAAATACCTTATACAACTCAACAGCAAAAACCCAAATAACCCAATTAAAAAATAGGGATAAGGGTTAAATAGACGTTATTCTAAACACATACAAATGTCCAACAGGTGTATTAAAACATGTTCAACATCACTAATCATCAGGGAAATGCAAATCAAAACTATGATGAGATGTCACCTCACACCTGCCAGCATGGCTATCATCCATAAATAAACAAACAAGTGTTGGCGAGGATGTAGAAAAAAGGGAACCCTCGTGCACGTGCACTGTTGGTGGGATTGCAAATTGGTGCAGGCATTATGGAAAAAAGTTGGGAAGTTCCTCACTGAATTAAAAATGGCACTACCATGTGATCCAACCATCCCACTTCTGAGTATCAATCCTAAGGACACGGAATCATTATGTCAAAGAGATATACATTACCTACTCCCATATTCACAGCAGCACTACTGACAATAGCCAAGACATAGAAACAGCCTAAATGTCAGTGGAACTATGAATCAATATCACACCCCACCCCCAAAATAATATTCAGTCTTAAGAAAAAAAAATTGCTGTTATTTGTAACAACACAGATGAACCTGGAGGGCGTTATGCTAAGATGAATGAGGTTTGAGGGTCTGATGTGTGACATGGTGACCAGAGCTGGCAACACTATTGTATAATGGAAATTTGTGAAGAGAGTAGAACTTAAATATTCCTACCAAAAAAAAAAAAACAAAAGTGATGTGATGGATATGTTAATGAACTCAATGGGGGAGAATCCTCTCCAATGTATCAAATATCATGCTGTCCACTTTAAATATCATATAATTTTGTCAACTATACCTCAACAAGCTTGAAAAAAAAAATCCTGAAACGAAGGCCACATGAAAAAATTTTATTCTTTAAAAATAGTAACTGCCTCAGGCATACACATAAAGACCTACACGGAAGTGCTTTGCCGTGGTTAGTCGCTGGCAGGAACTGCAGACTCCAAAGCTTTCCTGGAATATTTAGTACACTGAAAACCTCTGTGCAAACTGATTATTCTGTTATATAACAGCTTTTGAGGAGGAACAAAGGTATTTTATGACACTATCAAATAGGGACAAAAATATTTGATTTCATTTTAGAAGACTTTATTAAAAAAATGAAAACAATTCCTCAGCACTGTCCACCCCGCTCCGAGGAGGAACTCACACCTGTTCATAAACCCAGTCTTTCCAGGTGACTAAATATTTCTAGTACGTTAGAAAATCAGCCAAGGTTCAGTGTCACACCTCGTAACACATCTCAGGGTGCCCTACACCAAAGAATGAATCATATGTTCTGAGTGACTCATTAATTGCAAATTTGCATTTCTCAAAGTCGATATTTGACAAAATTTCAAGCAACAGAGAGATTATAAACATTGCCACAGCTGGAATCTATTTAAGTGGAGGGGTGGATTTTATGAAGCTGTGTGTTATATGCCTGTGATTAAAAAAACAAAAGTGTAAAAGACTGGGTGCTGTGGTAGGTGTCTGGGGGAGATACAAAACTTAATAAAACAAAGTTTCTGTCCCATAAAGGCATAAAATCTCATAGGAGAGGGAATGAGAACACATATAATCAAGACACTGGACTAGCGATGCAGTGAGAACAACACGAGCTCTCGAAGGCCTAGCGTTTGGGCTTCATAGTCCCCAATGCCTAGAACGCAGCCTGGCCCATAGTAGGCACTCTGTAAATACGTGTTGAGTCAATGACAGTCACATGGGAGGACTACGCATGCATGAGTTAATATATGAATGTGCCTGGGATATTATTTGTCATTTTAAGCCCTAACAGGCTGGGGTTGCTGGAAGCAGCACTGCCCTGTGCACTCAAACCCCTACCAAGGCGGACCAGGTGATGGTATCTGTGAAATAGTTGATTCGAATAAGTACATTGACACTTAAAAGAGTTTGCAGTTCTTTCGCAGCGTGGAGGGCATGGGTTTTTCAGTCTGAGTTCCAGGGTCGAATGCTGGCCTCGCCGCCTGCCAAGGGGGTGCCATGGGGGTACTGCCCCCTGTCCCCATCCCCCAGGCCACCACTTCGTTGTTGGAGACGAGGGAATTGAGCCCACAGGGCTGTGACGACAAATAACTGAGCATTCAATGGCAGCAGACTGTCAGAGTCTGTCCTCCATGGACATGAACCACCTTTTCATTTCACTAGGTTTTACAAGCAGCCGAATTCCACATTGCATCTGATTCTTCAGTCCGAATACCTGCCGGCCGTGTGCCTCTGAGGAAGCTGTGTCACTTATGAAAGTAGATGGTGCCACACGAACACACCCACTGGCCTTTCAAGTATCCTGATTTTATGCGGACTCTGTTGGGGGTTTGAAGGCTTTGTTTCCTCCGGGTATTTATAATTTCTGTATCTCCTGTTGATTCGTTTTCATTTCTCATTAATTCTGGTATGATTTATGTGAAGTGAAAAGGAATCGAATCAGGATAGCAACGGGCTGCAGGGGCCTCAGGTTTTCGGAGGTTCTGCCTTACTGCCAAGGGCAACCAGAGAAAGAACCAGGAAAAAGCGAGAACGTAGAGCAGATCTTCACCTCCGGACTGAAGACAGGAGGGTTTGCATCACGAGCCCTGGAATGGAAAACTGAAGGAAACAGAACACTTCCCAGTTCCTCCGCTACAAAACAAGAATTCAGGTACAAGATATTGGTAGATAAAACCTTAATTGGAAAGCTCTCCAGGTCAAGGTGCTTTAAGGTCCAGAGAGTGACTGTGTCTCCGGCTCCCTCTCCACTGCAGGGTCAGAGGCAGGCTCGCCCAAATCCACCCCCACAGAAAAATGAGCAATTACTGCATGCTGGGACATTCACATCCCTAAGTCACCTTGCAAAGTCTCACTCCCATCTCATAGTCTCTGCGAACATAAACTCCTTTTTTTTCCTTAAGTAAGCCGAAAATGTAAACGACATGTTAGAAATGCCCAAAGGTGTATTATTATGACTATATAAACCCAATGCATATTGAAAGGTGGTCAATAATCAAGCGCTTTACAGTCCCGCCAATAAAGTTGTGGGGCCACCATATCATGCCTCTAACAGCAAAAGAACGGAAACAAAAATTGCTAATCTTCAGGGAAGTTAGTAGGACAAACGAGAAGGTGCTGCCAGGAGAAAAAAATCAGATTAACATCAGGAGCGTTTATGGGAACAGCCGAAGGTGAGGCAGGCTGCTTTCCAATGGTGCCACCCGGTAGGGACGCTGGAGAGCCAGCTCAATGACACCCCTGCCGGTGACGTCATGCCAGGAAATGACGTCATCCCTGAGAGGCAGGCACATCCCTCTGGATCACAGGATTCAGTAACCCTAAGGACAAATACCAAAGAGCTAACCACCTTCCAAAGCGGATGCACAAACATAAAATTCACTTCCAAAGGAAACCCCAGCAAGAAACAGCCTGAGGAATCAGCCATGTTTCTAGGGGCGCACAAGGTCCCCATCACGGTTAGAAGAGGAACATGGGGAAGCGAGTTCAGATGCTACGTGTCCTCTTAGCTACCGATCAGCTCAGAACATGCTGGACAAAAACATCTCGCCCACCCGCCTCAAGGTGACAGTACATTATGATTCAGTATCGAACCGGTTTTAACTGGCTATCATAAATAAACATTTCAGTTTAATGGAAATATTGTATGGCATTTAAAGTTCAAAGGAAGAGTCACCCAAGACCAGGCGGCAGGGAATAAATTATTTATCATTATTATTTTTGACGGTACGGTTTGCTACTGAAAAAACTCAAGTCGCCCCCCTCCTCCCCAAACACACCCTATCACAAGGCCAGGGTCATTTTCGATTCGGAAAATAACTCCGTTTTACCCCCCGAACAAAGCTAGCTGAAGCAGCTCTCCTGAGCAGAGCAAATAACTCTCTACCGACCCCTCTCCTGAGCACAGCGCTCCAAACCCTTCTAATGACAGCAGGTGAGTCCCCACGCAATGCCTCGTCCCTAATTATTCTCAGCATTTTCCCCTGGAGAGTTTTTTCGGTGTGTTTTGCTTATGTGGCAGAGCTGTCACAGCAACGAGAAGGGCCACTTGTCACTGTGAACGGCGCAGCGCCCCAGGGGTGTGCCTCTGGGAAGTTTGGTGTGGGTGCTGGGGCTGTTCTCTCTACTCACTCGCCTTACACTCACCTTAAACACCTGCTCGCTCGCTCATTTAATGACTTATTTATTTCATCTGGGGGAGGGGATGGAAGTGGGTGAGCCAGGGACCATCAAGATTTCAAAAGAATATTATGGAAACAAGACACATGTAAAACGTGAATTCATAGCCAACTCTTAGGAACCCATTTCTTCCTTTTACAAGAAACCCTGCAAAACAGCACCGCACCCCACGGCTTGCATTCAAACGGTGAGGAAGAAGCACCCACTCCTGTTGGGGTTTGGGGATTCTGCAGGGGTGACAGCACCGGGGGCAATCATGCCCCACACGATGCAAGGTGAAGTTCACGTGTGCACAGCGGCCCCCAGGCGATGCGGGTGCGGCTTTGCTCCCACACTTCTCTCTGAACCCGCAGCCTCAGGCCCGGCTCTCCAGGACACTCGTGAATCCTGGGAGCTCCCGGATGCCTTACAAGGAACACCTGGCTATGTAAGTCTGCACCTGTCGACTGAAGGAAGACCAGTGACTGTTACTGACTGAATCAAGACTGAATTGGGGGCGGAGAAAATGTCAACCTGAGGCTCAGGTAACTACACACGACTGCACCCCCGAACCGAAGGTGGCCATCTGCTCAGAACGCCACAGCAGCAGACGGGCTAGGGGAGGGACGGCACCCAAAACGAAGCCAGAGCCGCAGGTGGGCGGGGATCTCAGCTCTGCTACCCATTCCATTTCTTAAACTGTAATAGGTAATGTTATACTGCTGGACGTAATCCACGGAAAGTGCTTCGTTAGCACCATTTTCAGAGCAAGTCGTTACACAGAAGAGAAAGGGGCGCCGGTGTCATTCCGCGGGAGCTGCCTAATTTGCGGACCTACCCCCGGAAGAGGGGGCAGCTGGTGAAAACGAACGAGAGGACCTGGAATCCTAACCAAATAAAATGGCTCTTAGGCCCTGGGCCTAGTTCCAGGAGCGGTCTAAAAATGTGAAAAACAAACAAAACGAAGCACAGGTGTCAGCACGCCCCCTCAGGAGAAGTCAGGAAATGCGGTCTCTGAATGGCTGCTTCCTGGGCCTGGGTGCACCCAGAGACTGACCTGAGGCCTGGTGACCCCAAGGCACAGAGCAGCCAAGCACAGAGAGGGTGTCAGGCTGCTCGAGCCATCCCAGCCCGGGCCAGGGCTCAGCTGGCAGGTGAGGGCAGCCTCACAGGTCAGTGGGCCAGGAAGGTGGGAACTCTCCACCGGCCTCACGTTAATTCATGTACACACACACACACACACACACACACACACACACACACAGAGCAAACCTTCACCCTCACAACTTCGTATCGTAGACCTGGCCCCTGTGAACAAGTTGGTTCTCAATACATATTGGCAGGGCTGGTTTAAACGTTCTAATTGAGTAGCCCTGAGAAGCTGCTGGAACATGGTGTTTCTGGTTCCTTTGAACTTCGGGAAAATGTTGAAGGTCGATCAAGCAGCGATAGGTCCTGGTGGTTTAATTACCTGGCACTGTGTCGTGCTTTGATTGGTTCTACCCAGACACTCCCGCACACTGAAGGGGCAGCTGACTGGGTAGGATGACCAGCTGTGGAGAGTGGCGCTGACTGCAATCTACAGGAACTGGCCTGGGAGGGACAGGGGTCAGTCCAGCCGAGGACGGGCTCTCGCAAGGTGAACTGAAATGGAGCCGCAGAGGGAAAAATGCAAGGAAGACAACAAGGTCAATGCTCAGTGACAGCTTCAGACGCCAAACTCGATCCCTGGAAAAGCCACAGCCTCTGACAAGACGGCACAAGGCGGGCTGGCATAAAGGTACCAAACGGCGCGTTCTTTGCTCAGAAGCGACTTTGGCCATGGAGCCTAAGAAACCAAGCTGCAGACACTGACCCTCTGCCGAGAAGCTGGGTCTGTCCACTCCAGGGCAAGTGAGGCAACCAGACGATTAGAGGACTCACATGTTCTTTCTGCTGAGAAAATAGACAGTGGGGACCTCTGTCCTTGCCTGGGTTGGAAATAAAAGAGGGCCTCTAGGTCAAAAAGTCATTCTGGGAAAAAGAAGAAAAGCGTGCTAGATTGAAACTAAACAGGAACCGATTCTAACCAATCAAGCAGGGACGGTATATCCTCGCAGAGAGGAACAGCTGTAACAGTAAATATGACGAGGTATGTGTCATGCTGGCCACGCTACAGCCGGGCTCTGCCATAACCTCCAACACCCCCTAGTGTGTTGCTTATTCCTGCCAGGCCCCTGAACTATTCAAGTGTGTTATCCCTTTGTACATAAATGACTCTTTTTAAAAAACAGAAAGAAAAAAGAGACTGTAGAATTTAAGAAGTATGGTAACAGAGTATTTCTTTCTAACTTTTGTGTAACAAAAAAGTATTTCTTGCTGATTAACTGTCAGAATACAAGCATTTCTTAATAGGTTAGTTTGTATTATACTTAATCATATACTTTGTTGCTTCTGCTTGAATTCCAATTGTACAAACATCAGAGTGTGGTAAGTCATCTGTTTATTCTTCTAGAGAGGATGAATTAAGAAAAAAAAAAGAATTACTTTAAATCAGGGTAGAGCTACTTAATTCAGGTATAACTTGACATATTTCAGTTACAAAGTAGAAGACTGCTTATTCTATTTAGCCTTCCAGTTTTTCAATTCTATATTATTTAGACGATGCTTTGCTGAGCTAGGGAGAAAGGGATCAACGTCAGGATTGATAAATGTACGGACTCGATTTGCTTTTGAAAGCGCAAGGGGGGAGTACCCGAAATTCAGAGCGTGCACTGCGGTGCCCTGCGAAGGTGTGCAAACGCCTCATAAATTGCAGGAAGCTGACAGAACTAATATTTCATGCCACTGGGACCACAACTCAGTAAGTATAAACCTGTTGACAGTAAATATCCGTCGTCTCTTTCTGGGAGAGCATTTCCCCATGAATTTTCACTAAGAAGTAACCTATAGAGCTAAATCTTTAAAATACAGCCCTTGGATAGGAATCCTTTACTGCCAGGACTTGCCAGCCATCAGGTTCGTGAGGCGCTCTGCATGTGGGCGGTTCAATGCTTTCCTTCTGTCACGCTTACCAAGGCATTGATGGCAAAGCCCTTTATATCACTCACGTTGCACAGTTTCCATGCATTTGAAAGCGAGGGAGACTTTTCTACTTCTTTTGTGACCCTCGCTCCAAATTCTAAATAGCAGAGGAAGCTAGAGGCCTAGATTGCCCGTCCACACATTAAGACAATGATGACGGACAGGACGAAACATCGGCTTCCTGAGAATGTTCCATCCGGACCACGTCTACTCTCTGCAATAGACTGATTTCCGAAAGGGAGCCAAAGTGAAGGTCAAGTTCACTGAACACAGCGTCACCCAGGCCCGCAGAGCACCGAGAGGAATCACCGTGGCGGCTGGGTCCCACTCCACCACGATCAGGAGTGAGGGGCCCAGGGGACCCAGGCCCAACAGCATCTATTCAGGCAGCAATCACGGCAACCACCAGCTTCACCCCGTCGTTTGGAAATAAACACCGACTCCCATGTGATTTCTTCAGATAAAGCAAAGCTGCTCCTTTAACGCCAAGGCTTTGGGCTTGCTGGATTTTCACCCTCTGTGAAATTTATGAACATTATTCCTCTGGTGTCTCTGTGCAGAGGCCTTCACAGCAGGTCACATGAGCAGGACTGCCGCGGGGGGACTGTGCCTTTTGAGTGTTGTGTGTAATTTGTAAACAGTGCTCTGTACCCTCCTCACAATTTTTGTGACTGTGGATTAGCCCAGCATGAGGACAGACTTGTCTCCCTTTATCCTTTTATTTTCTGAGTCATGGTTTCCTGGTACCATTTTGGTTCTCTGTAATTCAAGCACGTCAACTTCAGTGTGTGTGTGTGTAACTTCTCAGTTCAGTCCGATGAATACTATTGTTCTTGCCTGTGCAATCACTAGATAATGACAATGACAGCACCTAATCTTTACTAAGTGCCATCCTCAGAGTAAATGTGTTAATCCCTTTCCACGTGTGACCTGACTCTATGAGGTGTAGGAGCTACCATTGTTCATTGCATTCTCCTCATGGGAAAACTGAGGGAAAACCGTGTAGGGCATTTCCCAGGCTCTCACACAGGTTGGTGTAAAGAGCTGAAACTCAACGACCCAAGGCTGTCTGATTCCAAAGGCGCTACTTTCCACAACTTTCAAATGATGGAAAGCTACTGTTATTGAACAGTAACCTCAAGATGAGTAACATGTGGCTATACAAGGATTTCTGTTACAACTGGTTCACACTGATATTTTCAAGCAAAATCCTTAAGTAACAGTGTGTGTGTGTGT
>NW_017731513.1:157435-167959 GCF_001890085.2 Hipposideros armiger | reverse complement strand
AAAAAAAAAAATGTGATTGAAGGGGAGAACACGAGAAAGAAAGGGGGTCTTGGGGAGAACTCTGTGAAATTCAAAATCGAACTCCTAGTTAGAAGAGGACGAGCACTCAGAGAGAGGCCAACTCCATGGGCAGTACAGGCGCCGGTGAAGAAAGCAGAGGGAAGCGTATTTAACAGAGAAAGAAGCTATCACTTCTACTCATCATTTAGTGACGAAATGATATCCATCTTATGAATGCACCATATTCTGCCAACTCCCAGCAAGTGACCACTTGGGTTGTTGCGAGCCGATTCTCAGCACCAGCAATGCTGTGATGCCCTGCCCTATGCATGCATCCTTACTCCTGGCTGACTATCTCCCCAGCATCAATCCCTGTGCAATTAGTAAAAGGGGTATAAATAGCAACAATGCTTAAAATGCGGCACATACAGCCAAACTCCCTTCCAGAAAGGCTGGAAAATGTCCTCCGGTGAACAGCGGGTTACAATGCTCACGTCTTCATGTACTCAAGCTACAACCAGAGCTTTTAGTAACACCTTTTATTCACCTTTACCATCAGGTAAGTGCAAATGTTGGTATTTCATTATGCTTTTAACCTCTTCACATATTTGTTAGCTATTGGTATCAACACTGTGAACTGAATGTCCACATTTTTTGTTTAATTTCTACTGAGATCTGAGTTTTTATGTAAGATTTCTGTGAGTTTTAATTATGAAACAGAGCTTTAAAAACAAGTCTTGAGGGGGTTTGTCCAATATGGTTTCCAATTAGGCAGAGTGCCACTGAAATAGAAAAATTCAAGGCTGCATCCAAAGACATCAGGTCAGTCCACACCTTCCCAATGCAACACAGAAGGCACATCTATAGAAGGGTAGATCAAAGAATTGCTGAGAAATCAAAATATCGGGAGGAATCTGCTTCCTTAATAACAGGTCACAGTGACTTATATTGCATTCATAAAAAGGAAATGCTTTTGTTTACAATGATAATGCAGAAAAAAATGGCACCATTAACACTACACCGCAAAACCTTATGAAATAAGGGATGTTAGGTAAATCCAACAAAAGCACAAAGGTTCACTGCTGAAGGCATTACCGCAGCTTGAGTATGCATATGTCACGGGCAAGACTTTTGTGTCTGCAAATATCACACTCCGGGAGGATTCCTGTTGACACGTGACATGAAAGGCTGAGAAGGACAAAGGTAATGCAGGAGGCAGTAATTATGGGAAGCATCGTGTCTGTCAGGTTAACGGAGACGTAATGAATGACACCCGTGTGCTAATACCGTAGGGCAATTTGGGAAGAGCCCTTAAAATGAAATGAGTGGAAGGAACCCTGCGGTGACTTGGTTTTGGAAGACGTCCTTGAGAAAGCTGACCAATGTCTACATCTAGAGATGGGGAGCTGACCCAAACGTCTCTGCAGATGTTCAGTATGTGTCAGGGCCCAGGAATGCTTTACTGTAATAGCTGCTACTGTGTTGCTGTGACAGTGGGGAGTCCCCAAAATGAGCATCACCGTGAAAGCTCTAAATGAAAGACAGACTCAAGGATTCGTTAAAATAGCCGCCAAAACCCATCCAGTTCTTTCAGTGTGAAAGTTCTGGCCCTTCTTAAGCAAACTCTAATACCTTTCTGGCAAGCTCTGTAATCCCTGTTTGAATTGCTTTTCCCAGCGGCGGTAAACAAACTATTTATCATGCATGCTCTCCTGATTCTTCTGTGTTCTCATCTCTAAGCATAGCCCATCTCCACAACCAAACAAAAACAAAGCAAAAGAAAAAAAATATTTTATCAAGATATCCAAAATAGGTAAGTCGTCTGCCATCGCGGCGGGCAGGCAGCCCCAGCGACCCGAGGTGAGCGCATGGGTGTGGCTGCACTCCAGTGATGCTGGAGCATGTGGGGTTTGGCCCACAGGCCCTCGCTTGTGGACCCCTGACCTACGTGATGGAATAGAAACATCACACCACCAGATGCCTCTGCAGGCCCACCTCCCACCACAGCCTTCCGGAAACTCTCCATCCGGCCACACTGGACCCAGCCCTGTTCTCTACGCCCTACTCTTCCATGACGTAGCTTGTTTCCCTGTGTATCTCCCGACGGTGGGAGAGGAAAGCTCACTTCCCTCTACACATCTGAGTTCTTGTGTAAGGCTCCTGGGATAAAAGACAGATGGGCCAGGGAAAACAAACAGGAGTTTATTAACATGTACACCTCATGTCCACACAGNATTCCTTTCCTTTTAGATTGGTTAAAGTATACGTCCTCATCCATTGGTCTTAACATTTTCAGTTCCCTTTGGAGAATTCTTATTCGATGCGCTTCCATGTTCCTCATGCAGATAGAGGAACTCCTTTCAGTTGCTTAGAGCAACACTATATATTAAAGCATGAGGGTCTGCACTAGCTCTCCCCGCTCTGTACTGCCCCTCACCTGTCCAGCAGGAATACTGCATACACCTCCTATGTCACAGCATTATGCAGGAGATTAGTGGTGCAAAGATATTCTTTAAAGTTTTATAGAAGTTGGAGGAATGTCAGACATCTTTTGCTCTCTAAAAATAGTTTACATTAAAAACAACGACAAAAGCATATCATATGGAAACACGAAGGAATTTGTGGTTTTCTGCTGCCCTCATTTACTCTTTTAGCCAAAGCATAGTTTCCCGTCCCTTTTTCTTTGAGCTGATTTGAGCTGTAAAATTATCCAACAGATGGTATCGATGATGGTGCCTAGAATGATGCAAGAGTTGACTGAAGGCTGGTGAACGCTAGCCTTTCTTAATATTATCTTCCCGTAAAGGAAACTTTGATGGTAAAGCTTAGAGCACGAAAGAGAAAAAAAGAGTCCCAGGTGCTTAAAAAGGTGAGGTAAGTATCTTTCACCAGTTTTTACAAGGTGTATCACATGCCTATTTACAAAAGTGAGAAAACTGTCAATTTGATGAAGTACAACTCACAACTCATTAGGGTTGAACACAGAAGAAGTATTCCCCATCAAAAATGACTGCTGAAATATTCACAATTACCAGCTGCTCAGAAACCATTTTATATGGATAAAAAACATGTCACATTTAATTTATCAGAGGCTTTCTACTGTCATACTTCCCTTTCGCTCAATGTACTGAAAAGTTATAAAAACAACTTCAGTCAGCCTCGCTGTAGCCATGTATAGACATTAAGAATAACACAAATCCATTATCATCCACCACAATATAATTGTATCTGCATGGATGAATAACCTTCTTCAGCTTCTCTGCACTCAATTCTGAATTAAGTATTGCTTTAAAGATATCTGAGTACACAACGTTCAGTATCTCTATTAGAAAACTACCATTTCAATAAAAAGGGAAAAAAATTTATTGCTGCAGCTACATTCCTTGAGAAAGCTGGCGTTATTAGCCCCGTTTTTTTGTAGTGACTACAATGGGAAATATCATCAGAAAAAGAATGCCGTATTAATTTTCTAACAATTGAAACAACTCAAATATGTACTCAGACCTTTGTGAAAATAAGACAGCAATCGTCAAGCTTTCTACTGTGTGTCATCTTGTGATACAGGCTTCAAATACAAATGTAACAGAGTTGTCCCTCCGTATCCGAGAGGGATGGGTTCCCGGACCCCCACGGATACCAACATCCGCGGATGCTCAAGTCCCCTATGTAAAATGGCATAGTTTTTGCGTATAATCTACACACATCTTCCCGTCCACATCATCTCCAGATTCCTTAGAATACCTAATATTGTGTAAGTGCTATATAAATAGCTGTTACACTGTATCATTCAGGGAACAATGGCGGGAGTCTGTACATGTTCAGTACAGACCCCCCATGGTAGACCCACACAGCCCATGTCAGCAACAATGTAACGTTTTTTGTTTTCGAATACTTTCCATCTGCTGTTGGGTGAACCCACCAATGAAGAACCCTTAGCTATGGAGGGCTGACTAGAACTGAATGAACCCTTTTAGAAGATTACCAGACATCAGACACAGCCAATTTCAAAGTAGAAAAGCCCAACAATAAGCAAGCCAAAACAGTCTCATACACACACTCCCCACACAATATAATTATCCCCCAAAAAGCAGACGAGCGAGCACGCGAGCCATGTGTCGGTCTCGGTCTTACACGCCATCACTGTGAGCACAGAGCTGTTCAAGCTCGTGTCTGGCTGGGCCCTGCTGTCCGGCCCTGCTAAGGGTGTGTGACGGTCATTCCTGCTCCAACGGCCCCGACACCACAGGCGACGTTTAGTTACGGACTCTTAACGGGTAGCCCTCCCTTTGTGCTTTCCGTGTCAGCCTCAGTTAGGGTTATGGCTCAATTTAAACTGTCAGCAGACGCTGTTGAAAACCATGAAAAAGAAATAAAGCCTGTTTCCTTGGAGTCTGTCTTGTACGGCAGCATGAACATTTCCTAACAATTACAGACTTGTCTTGTGTTATTTTTAAATGATTCCTCAACCATTCTCAAAAGATATATATGAACACTTAGCTTTTTATATACTTTAAAAATATGCTGTCCTGTCCTGAAAGCATATGGAGAGTGCGGATGAGTCCATTCTGTGAAATAAAATATTAATACCTATCCTTCCAACAAATGTATGCATGCTTGCCTTTGTAGCAAAAAGGATCTTTTTTTTTTTTTTAATGCCTGGCTATAAGTGAAGAAAAAAATTGAGGAAACCCAAAAAAATAAAATAGAAGGAAAGGAAAACAAACGGGCCTGGGTTGTCTCTGTAGACATTACCTGTATCTTGCAGTTTTGCACAATTTCTAGAAGGAAACCACCCCATTGGCTCCAGTAGACAGAGCCGCCATCACAAGCAAAAACCATTCAACTGTCATGTCCATATGTGAAAAAAAATTAGCTGCCCAGAAGTATAATTATGCCTGGAACTGAGGAAATTCTCGGAGTAGTGGAACCCAACAGTCTCCAAAAACTCAGAAGCTTCCGGGATGAGTTTGCACTCACGGCACATCCACGTGGGCTATCCGCCAGCTGCTGGATGGTGAGTCTTAATCCTCTTACTCGTGTCCAAGGCCTTCCCATCAGAAAGTCGATTTCATGTCTGTTTTTCTTTCCAGGAGGACAGGAGCCAGAATGGTCTATTTAATTGCTTTGGAAGAATGAATCGCTGTGCTGGGTGTTACAGAGGCCTTTTTCTGTGCCCGTTTTGATGGAAGCCCCAGAAACAGACCAAAACCACAAGGCATGTGATTCCTCCTTCCAAAAGAGAATGGTCGACCATGTTGGTGGGGTGACAAAGTATGGTGCATAAGTGGGTCTTGTGACACTCAGACCAACACTCCTTTTTTGGGTATATAGATTTAAAAGGTTAGAAAGAGAAAGATGTCAAGTCTGGCACCACTGTTTTTTTGGAGTACTCAGAGTGCAGTGGTGTTTTTGTGACCCCCTTGAGGAGGGCACCTCTGTGCCCCTCAGCTCTGGGAAGGAGAGACGAATCAGAGAGACACTCAGAAAGCTTGACGTTGTCCCTTGAAGTTGGGGCCAGGTTTCTGACCCACAGCCCCAAAAGATTTTAAGAGATAGTGAATGGAACTGTCTGCTCAGCTGTAGAGGAAGAAACAGCCATATTAGAAACCAGTTGCACTTCCGATGACATCGGGGAAGAAGATGCTTGCTTCCTGGGGACCAGGTGAATCTCAGCCACGCAGGAAAATGCCAGGCCCCGATGGCTTCCACCGGGAGACGGACACATCATGCGAGCAAGGCAGAGAGTCTGACTTGTTTTAGTGTTTACTAAGTCCCTTGGCTAGAAAAAGGTCAACTCTCTAACTCAACAAATCAAGCTAGATCGGAAGACAGTTACACAAAAGTTAAAATGAAGATGAGATCATGTTTTCCATGGAGCGCAGTATTAATTAGAGGACAGCACGAGGCAGAGAAGAGCTAGTTAATATATAATCAATGATGTTGGCATCCAGGACGAAAACACTGTAAGAGTTTCTTCTACACTTACCCCACATTCGGCCATTCATCAATGCCAGATTATTTAAATCTAAATCTAAAAGGAAATTCTCTTCTGTGATTAATGCATTTAAGTAGAAGAATGACCTAAACATTTTCCTTTCCTCAAAATCTCCAAGCCCCATTGGATCCAGAGCCAATGCTGAGATAATTCCACCAAAGCGTACTTAGAGTAAGTCAGACTTCCCGTACATACCCAGATGCCCACGCGAGTAGCATGGGATTTATAAGGCTGAGTGTCGGCGTCCAAACGAAAGCACAGGCAGCCTGACAGAAACCAAATGCAATCATGAAATGAGATTTCCCCCACGTCAATCCAGAGAGCTCACCGGCCGCTCTGCTGAGTTGGGCAGTGAGGAGGCGGGCTGATAGATTCAACTTTCTACCTGCTAATCCTGTTTTTTTCTGATGATCAAGTATATAAATGATGTAAAATGTTGAGTAAGGTGACCTAGCATGCTCAAATCTATTTTCAAGAGAGATAAAACATAGGCTCCTTAGTGCTAGCCTGTCTGATTAACTTAATACGTATGTATATATTACTGAGGTGTATGCTCTAGGAGATGAGCCGTATCTGAAAGTAGGTGACCACTGACTTTTCCAAACATAGCTGTCACAGCCCTCAATGCCCATATAAGCTGTCTGACTCTAAGAAGCAAAAGTCATCAGATCCACACCAGGGCAAGTCAGGGTGTCAAGACTTCTTCTGGAAATAAAGGCGTCAGCAAGCTTTTTGGACCAAACCATCTGTAACAGGAAAGTGATCACTGTCGACCCAGGACCCAGCCAGGTAAGGAAGATGAGGAAAATCCCGATGGCCTATTGTTAGGAAAATGGGGGTAGACCATGTGCGGACATTCCAAAGTCAATAGTCAAAAGGTCTGAGTCCCTCCTAGTAGTCAGTTATTTCTCATGTGCACGCACTGTTAGTCCCTGTTAGGCTGAGAACTTTCTAAAGATAGGCTTTGCTCTTAATTCAGCTTAGTAGTGTTCACGGTCCCTAACATGGCTCTTTTACTCACAAGAAGATGGGTAGTGATGACCAGGCACCCATGACCCATCCGGTCCTTCCCTGGACACTCTCAGGCGCTAACTCACTGATACTCACGAGAGGTCGATCAAAAAATTAAAACAATGGAGTTAGGGGTCCAACATCAGCATTCAAAGGTGAGGCTGTGAACTGGTTATTGAATTGAAAGGGGCAGGAGCAGTGGGGACTTATTCATCACTGGGAGTGAAGCTTCAGTGAGGTAAGATGAATACCGGGTCTGACAATTAAGTTCGAGAACTTGTTGCAACGACGTTGCTAACCTTTATTGCTATCAGAGGGATTATTCATTATGAATTTGTACCAACTGGACAGACAGTTAACCAAGTTTACTATTTGGAAGTGCTGAAAAGGCTGCGTGAAAAAGTTAGACGACCTGAACTTTTCACCAACAACTCATGGCTCTTGCATCACGACAATGCACCAGCTCACACGGCACTGTCTGTGAGGGAGTTTTTAGCCAGGAAACAAATAACTGTATTGGAACACCCTCCCTACTCACCTGATCTGGCCCCCAATGACTTCTTTCTTTACCTGAAGATAAAAGAATATTGAAAGGAAGACATTTTGATGACATTCAGGACATCACGGGTAATATGATGACAGTTCTGATGGCCATTCCAGAAAAAGAGTTCCAAAATTGCTTTGAAGGGTGGACTAGGCGCTGGCGTCGGTGCATAGCTTCCCAAGGGGAGTACTTCAAAGGTGACCATAGTGATATTCAGCAATGAGGTTTGTTAATACTTTTTCTTGGATAAGTTCGTGAACTTAATTGTCCGACCTTATAATCCTAAAGTTCTGTTGTAGGATACTGTACCTACAGCCAATGACAACGCTTCGTACACTTAAGACCTGTGCAGAGCATAGATCTCATGGTAGGTATTCTTACTATGACTTTGAAAAGCAGTGTTAGCTCAAAGTTAGGTTTGAGACCATTATCTGAGGGGTGGGGGTGGGGACGGAAATAAGACCCAAAGCAATAACAATAATATAAGTAGCACATAATTAACCAAAGGTAAGTGGAATCTGAAGTACCTATGAGAACGTCACACAAGCTTTGTAAAATAGTTAAGGTAATTTGTGTCTTCTCCCCTCCTGGAAATGTTGTTCCTTTGTTCAGGAAGGTACCAGAAAACAGTCTGCCCAAGTGGCTTGAAATAGCAGGACCACTGATACAGTCTGAGCAGAATCACCCAGGGACCTTCCGTAAGATTTAAGTGTCTGGGTTCAGTGCTGGGTCTTAGCTTAGTTTCCAGGTCGCCCCCCCTCGCCTCTCTTCTTTGGATCCAAAGCACGGCCTCCCGGGACCCGTCTCTGCTGCCATCACCTGGGCAGAATTCCATCAGAATCTCCCTAAGCACTTCAATCCCCTTTTCAAGGTCGCTGGGAAGACAGACACAGCAGCCAGCAGTGATAGGGAAACAGTGTGAAAATAATAAGCCAGAAGACATTGTAAGGGGAAATCTTTAAAAACCTAAAATACTATTATCAGTGATCATCACCAAATACTACACAGTGACAGTGGCCCTTCAGTCGCTTGTTTCTCCATTATTATTTGGTTACTTGTTTTCAGTTCCTTTGATTTTTTTTTTAATAGTCTCAACCCTGGTACAAGCCTTTTGTTTCCATTTCTCACCTCCTAAGTGTCTTCGTCTTCCCGTTTGTCATGTCCTGTCTTTTGAATGGTCGATATATCCATATAAAAATGACGGCACTGGATGGAGCCGTGGGTAACCCTTTCATCCCCTTTCTCAAGCTGCGGGCTCCCCCACCCTGCAATGTATCTGCTGTATTTTCTTTAGAATCAGACCCTGAAGATACTTTAAAAAAAAGGGGGGGGGGTTATGTGATAGGCAACCAGACCCATAAGTCTTACCGCAAAGTGAGCTGACACCTCAAACTGACATTTTAACAAAGTGCCATTCTCTCTTATACTCAGAAGTCATCGTCTTTTCCTTACAAGGAAAGGCATTATTTGAAAACGGCACATTGCCTGAGCACTAAGAGAGACTTAAAACCCATGCGGCACGGAAGGCAGAAAACCTATAAAAAATAGATTCAAGAATCCCACATGATGGAGGATGGAGAAATCCAACGGAGACTTAAGTCGCTTCGACTCTTTTAAGAACTTCATAACATAAAACACGTGATTTCACACGATTCAGGTAATATAACATCTACCTATCTACTACAATGCATTCTATAAATTCAAGAAAACATTATGATTGGTAAAGCTGTCATGGTGACGCTAAATCATCAAGAAAAGATGGAAGCTATGTGTTCGCCTACAGAATAGTATTATGCTGACTGAGTCAGGGCATGTGCAATGCATTTTACCATTTATTCTGACATTGTTGCTGATAGGAAAAAAATAAGACAATGATAAACCGACCAACTATTTCTGTACGGCTTAGTCTTACCTAAATTCACTTATAAGACCAACATTTTGGGAGAAAATTAAACAGCACAGGCTTTGCAGATGGGTGTTTCTTATCCAGAAAGCCAGGGACTCGAGCTACGCACACAGTACTGACCCAAACCTCAGGAAGTATCAGGAAAAACAAGCTAATTTTAGGGGGTTTCTGAAGACAGCATCAAGAAAAATGCGCAGGTCAAGTTCACACTGTCTTAGAACCAGTCCAATATGGCAACCACTTTCAAAGGTAACACTGGGTTTTAGCTCACCCAAATGCTGTGAGGATTACCATAATAATTTGCTGCTGTGGCTTGAGCGTTCAGCGTACAGAATAAGATGAATACTCTCCTTTCGGTGACTCAGACACACATGGTCCGGGCTACTGATTTCATAGTAAAGGTCACAGATGGTTGTTCTCAATGCAACGATCCTGAAAACACAGTGACCTCTGACAGCTCCAGGAGACCCTAATAAATCATTCATGTAAGCTCCGTCTCATCAGAGATGCTTTGCGGGAATGTGCATGTCATCCTGGCCACCAGGATCTGTTAGGGTCTTACGAGTATTTCCCGTACTGTTCTTCCTGCTTATAAAGAGAGTCAGCATGTTAAATTCCCCTGTAACATCCAGCCTAAAATACCAGTGTCTCTTCATCGTTTTCAAGATAAAACACTATCCATTTTGCACAGCATACCACGCCCTTCCTCACTAGCTCAAATCCTAGAGCTTGTCCAAAAGGACATAATGGAACATAAGTTTCATAGGACTTCCTGAAATTCCTCAGACACACCACCATTTCTGTACCTTTGCCCAGGCTAGTTCCTTTGCAATGCATGTTTAACATGTTGGTTACTACTCATTTATATCGATTTCATGCCTAGAGACTGGATCACAGCCCCCAGTTTAAAAAAAAAAAAAAGGTGATAAGGGCCGGCCAAGTGGCTCAGTTGGTTAAGAGCTCGCTCAAGAGTGCGAGCTCTGAGCAACAGCGGTTTGAGTCCCGGCCCGAGCTGAGCTGCCGCTGAGCTGCCAACAGGTGGCAGGATGGCTCAGCTAAAAAAAAAAA
>NW_017731513.1:149541-155365 GCF_001890085.2 Hipposideros armiger | reverse complement strand
TCTGAGTTCTTGTGTAAGGCTCCTGGGATAAAAGACAGATGGGCCAGGGAAAACAAACAGGAGTTTATTAACATGTACACCTCATGTCCACACAGGGGGGTACTCAGACGAAAATGAGCACCCCTAGGAGACGGCTCAGAAGCTGGGAGTAAATGCCATGTTAATAGGAAAAGGGAGGGTTATGAAGGCCTCCTAGCGGGCAGTGAAGGAATTTTAGTAAAGATGAACAGGCCCTTAGAAGAGCGGGTGATCGGTATGACAGTTTGGGACAGAGTCTGTCTGGGCCGCGTAGCTTTCTAGTCTCCCCATAAGAGTCCATCTTGCCTGGTCAATGCAGCTCCCAGAAAGGGGCTGCTGACACACGAGTTCTTTCTGGAGGATCTGTCTGTAGGCAGATAAGGGTGTCCAGAGAGACCCTCTCCCTGCACTGGCTGGTTTTCAAGCATCTACACCTCAAAATAATCAGTATACCAAAGTGGGCTATTTTGAGGTGGCATATTCTGGTCCCCTGCACCCCTTCGAATGTCTCAGCCCCCTCTTCACCTGGGAAATCCCAATTAAATTAAAATCCATTTACTAATGACCAGCCTTCTCCGAAGCATTTCCCACACCCCCCCCGACCCCACCCTGAGATAGAACCACCCCCATTCCCGAGCTGACAGTGCACTGTCCTCCTGTTCTCTACACTCCCTATCACAACGGGATCTTATAGTCTTAGGGGAAAGATGACAGCCACTCATTTTTGCATCCTCTGGTTCTGGGATATGGTGGGAACTCAACCAAGGTTTTTTGTTTTGTTTGTTGTTGTTGTTTTTTTAACATGACTGGAAACATCTTATTAACATAGGAGGCAGAGATTACCAGTTTCCCCCCAATATCCACTGACACATTAGTCCCCAGGTGCAGACTCTATTTTAAGCCAAACTCATGGCTGCCTAGAAAAATGACTATTTAAAAATCTCCCTTACAAGTAGGTTCTGTCCAATAGGATCAACCCAGAACTAATATATGCAAATTCTTGCTCATGTCCTCTAAGGGAAAGAAAAACAGATTTTTATGTGAGAAAAAATATGTCTTTAAGTCACTCTTTCAGTGTCTGTCATCCATGATCATTATATAAAAATAAAACTTCATATGGTTGTAATTAATATACTTGGTGCCAATGTTTTGATCTTAAAATATGTTGTTATAGAAATATGAAACTATTTATTGGGCTCGTATATTATTTTAAAATTTTCCTTGCTATTATGTTACTATTTCTAAATTTAAAAAAGATAGCTAAATGTGTAAGGCATCAACAAAAGAAATAAAAATTTCAACTGTCTACCTATAGTACAGATTATGTCAATCAAGAAAAGGTAAGAAATTAGCTAAGTACAAAGAGAAAGCACTCTGATGTTATCTAGAAAAGGAGTGAATGATCCAACTAGGACAGTGAGCTATTAGCAGAGAAGCGACCAGAAAGGCTAGAATCTGATTTAGTTTAAAATGGACCATAAGAGACATGTTATCTGAAAAAGTATATTCAGGATTAGGGTCATAAAGAAAGAGAATTTTCAATGAATTCCAGGCACTGTAATTTATGTAAGGCTATATGGCACTGGAATATATGCAATCATATATGTATATTAAATTGTTAACATGAAATAGACCTAGGGGTTTATAACAAGTGTTAACCACTTGTTGTTTTTAAATACACAAAGGGGACACATGTTGTTGTTCTTTGGGTTTTTCTTTTCCCCAAGAGATACGGACCAAAAGTTACCTGCAACCCATGTAGAATGGAGCTGGCAGAGTAACACTTTTGAAGGCTCAGAGGAGAGCCATCCTGAGATACTATTATAACTGGGCAATGGTGAGACCAATTATCTTCCTCTCCAGCTCATAGAGGTAGATGAATGAAGACGGATATCCAGGAGGGTTACATTCAGGTGCAGAGTTGTCAGTTATCAAGAGAATGAAGAGATACTCAGTGGTCACTCGGTATCTTTGAGACCGTCCCCTTGAAGGAGGCGTACCCCTGAGTGATGTGCTTTCCAAGGCTTGGCACTGCTGCTGGTGGGCGAAACAAAGGAACTCCAACAGCCAGAGGAGCTGAGGCTATCAGGGAATCTGTGAGTTTAGGATAGTTCCTCGGTTATGAAGAACGACGGTGCAGTCCCTGCAGGCTGTCAGGAGAACAGTACGATTACTGACTTCACTCAGAAAAGGGGAACTCTAAAACTCAGTGAGTGAAATTGACTGGGACATCAAGAATGTCATACGGGAGAATCATTTGGTGATCAAAAGAGAATGCATGGTTGGGTGACAATGAAATAATACAGGTGGTATTTGAGAGTGAGCTGTAGGTCCCCCTCTCCTCGTAACAGGGGATCTATGTTGCGACCCTCTGGTTCCACTGGAAGTTCCACAAACACAGACATAGGGGACGTTAAGAGAACTGGCACTCCCTTCCTACTTGGGTGACAATCCTCATGGTACAGCGAGAACGGTTATTCAAAGGCTGGGCATAGAGGAAGTGTGTCCACACAGCTAGACCCGAGCCTCACGGAAATAAGTCACGTGTGGTAGGTAAAGGCTTTGGTGGCATGTTGAGGACAGTTCCTGATGGAAGCAGGGGTTATGCAGGAGGCACGTGCTCATGACAGAATTGTAGATGGAACCTCCAGAGTCCAGTTGGGAGGTCAAGTGGCTACAACTGGTTTCCTCCCAGTAAGAAATCTGGCAGCTCATGGTCACCAGGAAGCAAGACCTGGAGAAGCATCAGAGACTCTCTCGTAGTGATACGAAAAGAGGTACAGCCAAAGGCATCATACCAGTAACCCAAAACTACTTTTACGTGCTTACTGAAAAACCATTATTTGCTGGGAAAATTATACACAGACTTGAAAGATTCCAAAAGGAATATAATCCTTGTAATGAAATTCCACCGGACTGGTTCTCAATATATTGAGATTTTTAATATGTTGCAGGCACTCTTCAAAAGAACTCAGTGAGGTTGGCGTTAAAGCAAGAAACCAAGCCATGGAATGGTTAAGACAGAGTTCTAAACTTTTCACTCCCACTCAAAGTGCATCTTGTTTGAAATAATGTTATCCACAGACACAGGAAGGAAGGAGGGAATGGAGAAGGGAGGAAGGGAGGAAGAAAAAACTTAACCACATATCACATTAAAACACTTGACTGGCTCCACAAATCACCAAGATACTCCCTAGTCAAATAACCAGTCGACTTAGTTGAATAGCACAAAGTACCGATCTACTAAACTTAAACCAATCAGAGAAATGGAGAGACCTTTGCATTCGCTGACATCCTTGTTTATTACAGGATCGCTATTCACAGTCAGTACACCATGGCAAACACGCACACGTGCATCCTTCAAAATTCACCGCTTCACGGTTCTACGGTTTCAAATGCGCTATTAACGCCATTACATAATCCAACTCTATGACTCAAGAGGCCCCCAAAAGAAAATATTTAAAATGATGATTACATAACTGCGGCCATGACACTCCCATCTCTTTTACCTTGCGCTAGCATTCCAGCCCTGTGATTATCAGAAGAATCGCTGTACGAAGCCACTTTACAGCACTCAGCTTAACATTTTAACTGAGAGAACACTAGTTTGACGATGAATGCTGGGAGTCAGAACACAGAGGAACTTCCTGTGATACTGGGTCCCTGGCATTTAGTTATGTGTGGTCCTCTAGGCAGTCCACAATCTTCTGCATTTGCTTTATTTGAAGATATTTCATTTCGAACTCCGTCTCAAGTGCCTCTATGTAGCAATATGCTGATCTACCAATTTAGCACTGCATTGAATTGCAAACAGGAAAACAGACTTATGTTTTCAAAGGGCTCAGCTTTAGGCCAAGAAATGGAACGCCTGTTGAGGGATGTATGCTGAAATCAAAGGAGAACATTATTCATAGTCCCAAGGACAGTTTTTTTTCAGAACCCTAGGTCATCAAAAACCTTCTAACAGAATCTTAAATTTAAAGGACCAAGAACATGGAAATGCTTTTTGTAGCTAGCTTGTCAGATTTAGGGCAAATTTATGGTACAAGAGTTATGTTATTTATGTGTTGTATGAAGATCAGACTGCATTTCTCTGTGTAGGATGTATCTAATGTGTATGCAACACATTTATAATATATATTTGAGCTTTTCCTAAAACTGGAGGCACGTTTCACTATTTTAAATGATTATGAAGGATTATAATCAAATCCCAACTTGGAGGAAACAAAGATGAATAAAGTTATGGTCCTGGCCCTTGAGAATCATGCAATGTATGTCAGTAAGTTTTTGCTTTGAGGAATGTTACACCATAATTTAGGGGGGAAAGGCTTTCTTCTTTTAACCATCCCCTCTATCTAGCTTCTACTCCAATCTCGGTCCCATTACCCAAGAATAACTGATACTTCCAGCTTCTATTTGCAAAGTCACCGATCTTATTATAAAAGCATTTTCACTACTTTAAGGAACCCAGTGAATGAACCCCGTCTAGACTGGCGGCATCAGCCCAGCCTCACAAAAGCGAGTTTTAACCCCATTTGCAGAATCAACAGAGACAAATCTTGGGAGAAAGTAAGGTCTCAGGCTGTGGATCTTGGCTCCGTCACTTACAAATCAGCAAACTTCTTTGAGTTTCAGATTCGTCATCTGCCAATGGCAATGGAAGCCCAGGTCAGGCTGCGTAAGGCTTCAGTGAGATGCTGTACATCGCCAGCTCGGCAGACCCTCACAACAGGACAAGCTCAGGAAGGGGTAGCTCTTGCTACTTATTTTTCTCTCTGTCTGGCTTTCTTTGTTTCCTCTCCTGCCTGTCATTTTTCTTCCTGCTGAAATTATTTCCAGGCGGATTTCCTCCTCCACCATTTTTTTCTCTCTGTACATTTTGTGCCTGTCTTCTAGGGGCCCAGGATGTCCTCCGTCAGGGAGAACATTTCACATGAGCTGGAGAAGACTGTGTATTCTGATGCTGTTCTATAATGTCAATTAGATCAAGTTGAATGAGAGCGCTACTCAGGCCAACTCCATCCTCGCCGACTCTTCGTCAGTTACTGAAAAGGGGGCGTTGCAGACTCCAACTGTAATGGTGAATTTGTTGGCTTCTGCTTTGGGTTCTATCAGTTTTGGTGTCACAAACACGTTTAGGATGGCTATGTCTCCTTCTACAGCCGCTCCCTTTGTCATTAAGCGGCGCCTCCCTTCGCTCCTCATAATTTTCGCTGCTCTGATGTCTGTCTGCTTTGTCTGAAATTCAAATAGCTACTTCTGCTTTCTTTTGATCACAGTATATCTTTCCCTTTACATCCAAGTCTGTGTGTCTTAAAGCCCTTTCAGCTATAATCTGTTTATCCATCTAGGTATCTATCATCTATTATATATCTGTATCTATCATCTATCATATAATCTATTATCTATCTATCTTTCTATCTATCTCTATCATCTGTCTATCTATGTATCTATCTACCTACCTACCTACCTATCATCTTGTGCCTATCCAGCCACAACTGTACTGAGTGCTACTGGCACAGTGGTAAGGTGTGGTGAAGTGGAAGAGTCCTAAATGTCAAATGTTTCCTAGAAAAAAACTCTACCATCTGAATTCACTACAAAGACAGAGCACCATGACAGAATGCTGAGAAATTCCTTCCAGCTGTCTTGGTTAGCATCATAAAAAGATACCACAATCTCTCCATTTGAAATATAAGCAGAACCCATCTCTTCTATGAATGTAGAGGGGAGAACACCCTTCTTTAAGATACGCACTCCTGACACCGCCATATAATTGGACGAGGCTCTGCCTCAAATCCACGTA
>NW_017731513.1:145134-147271 GCF_001890085.2 Hipposideros armiger | reverse complement strand
ACCTAATTAAATGAAATGCCATTAAATTTTAATTAACACGTGCTATTCAAAATTAATCAGATCCATAACGAAAACCGTGCTTAGCAAACGATCACACACACACACACACACACACACACACACACACACACACAATGAGGTTCCTTAGTAACCAAGTTAATTTCTACTTAAAAAGGGGTTAGTGTATCATTTTTTCTGCTACACAGGGAGGCTCTTACTTGTGCCTATATTTTACTGGTCAGAATAGAGACATAACTTGTAGGTATAAAAAAAGGCAGTCATTAAATTTCAAATTTTTGAGAGATGCTGAGTTTAAGCGATTGAATTTATGGGTAGAGAATGAGAATAAACATTTGAACATGCTGAAATAAAAGAAATAAACAGATCTACCAGGAATTCAACTACAGTTAAATTTAACAATGTTGAAGCAAATGGTATTAAAGATATAGACATAATAATAAACCACTAAGATTTTGCTTCTGTTCTAACAAGTATGGTCAGGATACACTTGTAACAGGTAAAAACCACCCCCCCTAATTTCCAACCTAATTATCTATGTCAACTAATAAAACATGCTAATGTAAGTACTAGTAATAACTTGACAAAGCTTATGGAAATAAGATAATTTATCTTTCTACTTTTGAGCACGCATCACACACACACTTTTTGAGAGAAGTCTAATGAATGATTTAGAGCACAAGGAATGTGCTTATCAAAAGGAGCACCACTCGTAATCTTCCACGTCTTTCTTAGCCAGAATTTCCGTAAATTGCAAATGTAAATTGCAAACCAGGCAATTAGGCAGATTTAGGCTAGAGATGCTGAAGAGTAAATGAATTAGCAAGAGAAGTAACGGCAATTTCTGGGAAATCGGAGTAAAAATGGCTTTGCTAAAATCGTGATAAAAACATGAGTTTAAAGGAGTTTCTAAATGTTTAACTATCTGGGTGTAAGTTAACAGAAAGTGGAGGACACGGGTTTTACATACATCGGTGATCGTGAGCACGTGCAATTCCCCAAAGTGAAAATAATAATTTTACAAAGTGTTAGATTCTTTGTATTATAATCAAATAATGGCACCGAACATCAAGTCTTCCTTTAACTTTTAACTAGTGTTATCCAGGCAAACTACAGTTTTCATTAGGGTTAAAAATTCAAAGAGATATTCTGTACAATTTTAATTCTTCTGTCTTTGATTCAGAAAATAAATCACCAGGCAGTGGGACAGCAGAATGCAGGCAATTTCTCGCTCAGATTAAATATTCAGAAATGGCTATAAACTGCGCAGCTAACGGACTATCACTTTACTGTTGGTTTACATTCCATAAAAAGGCTACAAGATTCTNGTGCTTTATGGCTCTTTCACTTGTCTACAAAAGTAATAACGGCAACAGGCTCAAGAGAAGGTGGAGGGCAGTGATATTTAAAAGGAAAGAAAAGGCAAGGATTGGTGACCAATGTACCTATTGAATAATTTAACTAATGCGTCATTGAAATAATAAAGAACCAAAGATGGGAGGCAGAGGAGGAAGGGAAGAAGAGAAGCGTAACACAGCCAGTGTCCGTGAAACCTAGGGCTTCTCCAGCTGAGCCAAATTACATTTCACCTGCCCAGGCAAAAGGCGCAGCTCTGACCACGACACCTGTCCCCTGAAAAACGGCAGCTCCAATAAACTGATATACTTCTTCAGACGAAGCAGCAGACATGAGAGCTGCCTCTAGGACACCGACCCCTCCCTGTCCCTCCGTGCCAGCAGAGGCCTGGCTGTGCTGAGAGAGACCCCTCTTCATAGGACCACACGCCAGTCAAAATGCCAGTCAGGGCAAACCCACCCCCGGTGGTGGCTGTTTGTTTAGAAACAGGGTGTGGCACAATTCTGACCAAGATGATGCGATGGGAGGGGGAGCTTCCTGAGAGCTTCTGGAATGACTCCTCATTACCAAGGAAACACATCTAGTGTCTCCACCTTCCGGCTAGCACTTGACCTGGCCACCTGGTCCCAGAACGAAGGCGGCCACCTTGACATCGTGAGAAAAGAGACACGCTCAGGATAACAGGGCCGCAAGACAGGAAAATCTCACATCTGGCTGCTGAATGGCTGAGCCTGAAAGCGCCCACTTTGGAAATGCTAAAGCG
>NW_017731513.1:142905-143829 GCF_001890085.2 Hipposideros armiger | reverse complement strand
AGGAAACTGCTTCCCAGCCACGCATGAGGGCATCTGCCTCTCCAAAGCCACACAACAGACTGATCTTTGAAGCCATTCGATATGTTTCAGAGCTATTTATTTTTTGTGAACTGTTTGATCATATCTTCAACCTATTTCTCTATTGAATTTTTCATCTTTTCTTACCAACTTGTATGAGCCCTTTATATATATGCTAGGGAAATATGTATCACAGTCTGTCATTCTGTCATTGCATTTTCCTTATGGTAATGTGTCTACCGATTTTTAAATGCTTTTATATACTATTTTTAAACTGGGTGCGAGTTTTGTATCCTACTTACAAAAACCATATATATATATATATATATATATATATATATATATATATATATATATATATATATATAAAAACACACACACACACACGTATATGTTACATGCACATTTATTTGTACATATACACACATGTATGTGTTATATACACATGTATTTATAATCATTTTTCTTCTATTTTCTGGTTTCTTTTCACATATACACACACGTGTGTGTGTGTGTGTGTGTGTGTGTGTTTATATATACAGTTTTTGGGGGGTTTTTTTGCTCAATTTGTAATGCTGAGGGTTTAGGGTATTACATATGGCCCCAAATTTATTTTTTGCCAGGTAGACACAAGACTGTCCCACCATCACTGACTGTGTGATCCATCAGACTGGAATGTCACTTGTAGTTTAGGCTAAATTTCTGTGTGCATTTGCTCTATTTCTGCTTGTTGGTCCCCTCTGCTTCCCTTGGTGTTGTTCCACCAATCTCTCTGTGAAAATACAGTACCACATTCCTTAAAAGAGTGAAGCTTTAAAATAAAATTTAGTATCTAATAAGGCTAGTTTTCCCTCATTACTCTCATTCTCAGATGTTTCATTTTAGCTATTTATTCTGTTTTTACTA
>NW_017731513.1:122393-141162 GCF_001890085.2 Hipposideros armiger | reverse complement strand
CATATCAATTAGAAGTTATTGGCCTTAATTCAACATTTTATTACATAACAGTCACAGACCTTGATATCTGTTTATTGGCTTTTGTTTTGTCTCTCTTCGCCCACATTTGTATTAACATGCTTATATTACCAATCTTTAAGTCTCACTGTATTATACAAGTATCTGTTGTCAAAAGGACAAAATTGGGCTTTGATTTCTGATCAGAGATAATTCTTTTCTGTTAATAGTTACACTTAACCCATTTTTCATTGATTTGTATCACAGATATTATTCTTGATTCTGACAGTTCATTTTAACATATTCTGTCAATTTTAAGAGGTGCATCTTTTCACATGTTAACGTCTCTAAAATTGGGATGCATTATTAATCTCCATGAAGTCACACAATCCTAAGCCTCTCACAACTGCGTTTGGCTGGTGGCCGCCACAGCCTCACTGCCTGGCACGTGGCAGCCATCTGAAAGGCACCGTGCTTCTTCGTTGCTCTGGGTGGCATGACAGGACATTTGTGGTCACCAAACCACTTAAGGACCATGTGGCCCCTGTCTGAAACCTTCTGTGGACCACTTTAGGGAGAGACCCAGGAAGTTCCAGCATCCAACAAATCAATGGCATGAAAAAACCTGGGAGGGAGCAAAGGCTGCTGTAGATTTTTCAAAGGCTCAGGATGGAATAACAGCACGTCTCTTATCTTTCCATTATACTCCAGGAACTCTTGTCTCTGTGTATGGTACTCGCTCACAGATGCATAAGCTTTTAAAATTTCTGGCAAAATGGTCAAAATGTTCATCTGCTATGCAGCCACATTTATTTTTCTAAGCCTTTTTTTCCTGTTTTGGGCCTTTTGTGTTCATTTCCATAGATGTTATCTCTTCTAGAATGTTTGCATAGACCTTTTGTTGCTTTCTTTTTGAGTTTCTGAGTTCTTCCTTGCTGAGGTATTTATATGTGGTTTATGTTCAGGAGGGATCAGAGTTATGATCCAAGTTAGGTCGGTTTTTTTTTTCTCCCCAGAGTTTTGGGTTGAGTTTTAATTAGCTTGTACTTCTGAACAGCTAGTGGAGATAGGCAGCTCCTTTTTTTTGTTTTTCATAACTCAAAGACTTGCTATTTCCCCTACTAAGGAGACAGACGTCTTCCTAAAAATAGGTTTTGGGTGCATATTCTTTATGTATCCTGCCCTCTGTTTGTGGAAACAGATTGTTTTGGGACGTTTCTGACCCAAGTAAATGCATCCAGTTCTGGCCTCTTCAGGTGAAAGGCCTGGTTTTGTGTGTCAGGAAGGGCGGCTCCTTTGAAAAGTGACCTGGATTGGATTCTGAGATGTGCAGCTCGGGGTGGGGTGGGGGGGGGTCCACAATCCTTTCTTCCCCATTCACCCCTTTCTCCCTCTCCATGTGTTTGGCAGCCCTTCTAATGTACTGTCACAAAAAAATGTAACTAGACGTGTGTTTTCTGCTTTCCTTCTGGCCTTGAGCAATTTTTTGAATAAGAAAGAGGTGTTTGTTCTGAATGTCATTTTTAATTAATACTGCTTTACTCAATGAAGGACTTTAATTTTAAAATACCTACGCTTATGCATTTTAAAAATTTGGATGTGAAGAAGGAAAATATAGAAATTAGGACTGAGAAGGAAGGAGGCCGTCTCATCTCTCTTGGATTTTCTGTTTGATCCAGCTCAGCTCTGCACTGGAGCCCTGACGCCCGATAGGCAGTGAAGACCCACTGTCTGCATTTTCCCAGGTTGTACAGCAAAGCTGCCTGCCTGTCCACGTGGGTTTAGAAATTGGCTTATGACGTTACAGACCAGGGTGAAGCGTGCCCACAGGGGCCGGAGGAAGAAGGAAACCAGGAAACGCGGGTCTGATCCCACCAAAAGGCGGCGAAAAACGGCCCAAGGTTTCTCTGGCTTTCCTTGGTTACAGGGATTTTCATTGCCCTCCCCTGGTCCTGAGTTTTCCATCACGACGCCGCTTGTCCTGGGAAGTTCCCATCCCCGGGAACCTTGAGGTTTAAGTTCCGGCTTTCGGGGGGGTAAGGTAAGCAAGCTCACTCACCCTCCCCGGGCCCCCAGTCCTTGGCATCCTTTGGGTTCAGCGGCCCTTCCGGGGGCTTTTCCTGGCAAATGGTGGCACTTCCTTCACAGTTGTCCTGAACTGATGCAAGGTGGCAAGCCTTTGTGCCTGTGTCATCGTGGCATGGGCTATAGGGTGTCCCCCGCACAGAGGTTCCACCTTGGCCCAGGCAGGTCCCTGAATTTGATGTGAGGTACGGCTGCTGCTACTCCAGGCACCGAGGGGTGAAGGTGAAGTGGGGCCAGGCACGCGGCCCCTGCACGCCCCACGGCTGTGGAGCCTGACCTGTGCTCCTTAGAAGGGAGTCTGAAAAGACTCAGCCAGGTGGACCGGGCTGCTGCATCAGTCCAGCCAGCTGACCCACCCCAACGCTAGCCACACCTAACCACATTTTTCCTTCTTATTGATCATTGATGAGCATCCCCGAAACCTCACTGCAATCCAAATATTTGCATAAGAAATCCAATTCGGGCATAGTCATAGATATCTAAGATTCACTGTCAACATTGCTGGGATAATTTTTGCTGCTTGAAAAAGGCTATTATTATAGTTTCTGTGAATCTCTTTGCCTTAAGACACTGGGGTCTCATGCTCTTCTGTTTCTTTCCCTTACTGATTGTAGAATGCCTTCCTTCTTTCCACATTAATATTCTGCTTTATCTTCAGTTTGCTCATCCAAACCGTGCCCCCGGTGTTTGTCAAGGCGGCTACGTCGCTTCCTGGAATGAGTGATCACTCTTACATTCAATCACCAGCCAGTGAGGTCTCCTTACCGTTCACGGAGGAAGAGCTGGAAAGGCGTTCGAAGGTGGAATATAAGATTTTTAAATAAACTACATGACAAGCATCACATTGTGATTCCAATTTATGCTCCTAAATTATCTATAAGTAACAGAAAAGAAACCGATGCAATTCAAGGAACTTGGAAAACGCGTAATTTTTTTTTTAATTTGCTTGTTTGTCATGCAATTTCTGTTCCCTTTCCTCACATTTTACAGAATTAAATCTATGCAGATTTTTTTCCTAATTGCCCCATATATATTCCACTAAATTAAAGCTTATTCATATTTTCTAATAACGCTGCCTTTTTCATCTCTCCCGATTCCTGAACATATTGTTTCTTATTTTATGTAGATGAGCATCTGTTGCTGAATAAATATGCACCGAGTGACTAGATGAATTACTAAAGGGAGGAAACAGTGAGAGCTAGAGGCACGGAAGAGTCTTTTATTACTCCATGTTAAGGATTTTTAAATGAAAATAATTTGCTCTCTCATTCAATTTTCACATGAGCAAATATTACATGCTTAATAAATATTGGTTATATGCTTGGATGAGAGAATGAATAAATAAGTGACTTTTCTTTTTCTCAAGTGTTGGTAGATTTCCTAGATTTTAAGCTTAAAACAGCAAAACTAAAGCTATTTTCTAGTTTTATCATCTCGGTTTGTCCCTGTTAGCTGCAAGTACTTTTCACAAATCAGCTCTGTGACTTGTTTTCCAAAAGTCAAAGGAAAATAGTTTTAATAAAAGAAAAAAAAGGTAACTTGACAATAGAAGCCTTCACCATGAGTATATAAAAATACCAAGACCAGAAACTGTTGAATGAAGTTACTATAGTCAAGTCAGCATCTAGTTTTCTAGAATAAATGTCACCTCAATGTTTATAGCTCAAACCTCAAGATAATCGCATACCATTAACACTCTGCTTTGATTATTGCATAATCCTTTCCATTCTGATGTATTGTGACAAATAAATATTAAGAAAAATGGGACTGCAAACCATCTAATAAAATGCGCAGTTACTCTGAACAAGCGAAGTGCTTCTATGCCTTTTCCTTAAAAACTTGTGTGACTGTGAGAGAAGTAGAAGATTACAAGTCACCCTTTTATAAATATTACATAAAATATTTGTGGGAATGCGTGTCACATAGAACAGAGAAGAATATGATCTAAAGGTGCCAGTGGCTTAGAGAACGAACTCATTTTCCAAAGAAAGTGAAAGATGATAAAGAATTGCTGCAAAAGAATTTCACAAATATCACATTATGTTAGTGGACAGTTGAACACAACTCAAAATGACGGGGGTTTAAAAATATAGCATTAAAACCTGAAAGACATGATGACTTTCTATCCCATCAATATGCTTCTCATAAAAAGAGAAAGCGTCAGAACCAAAATATGTTAAATACACATAGGTCATTGAAATGTGTGCATTTACTTCTGTTAATCTACACTTCGGATGGAAACTGAAATACCCATATGAGCTCAGATGTGGACATGCGCTCTCCTTCTCTGTCCAATAGACCAAAAAAGAAAATACTGTTAATCTGAGGAAGAAAATAGAAATATTGGCTAGTAACCATTTTACTTATGATTACTATTATATTGCATCCATGGTCCGTCAATACGCTTTTAGCTCCAGGTCACACATTTCTGTTTTAAATTTCTCAGCGTGGTTTAATGAAAGACTCCTAAACACCTACATCTCTCCCTGATTAGCTATCTTGGGAAACTAATTAAGTAATCAATAAACAGAACAAGTATAAGTCAATAGAACCTCTGATAAGCTTGCATGATCTTCAACATACAACACAGTTATCAGCAATTACAGGGGAAGCTGGACCTTAAAGCTCATTAAAACACACTTGCACGGCTATTAAATGTTATCTGGAAACGTTTCTGTACTATTTGCAAAGCAGCTCTTCAGTACTAAATTTGAACTCACATGGTGTATTTTTAAGCAAGGTAAACAACAGGCTGCACATTGTATTCAACTCAAGGAGCACGATCTGAGTAACAGCTCTATATTGCGTCTGTAATTCATGCATTGAGCCAACATTTATTTATTTTGTTTCTAGCACGTGACAGATGCTGTGCTGTTACAAAGACGGAGACATCAATATGTCCCCATATCAGCCATCACTCACACTGAGTTCAGAGGAACAGACAGACACATACGGAGAGTAATTTACTGTATTAGTCTAAGTGAAAGTACGCAGTCCAGGTCCCCTAACCACAATAGGACGTTGGTAAAACTGAAATCACATTAGTATTCATATTCGGTTTCTCTGGCTCATAGGCTCCTACCTAGGTAACCACAGGTAATCCTCTCAAAGTCTCCTGAAACATTTCTGGGGTCCCTGAGGCATCCAGTCGCTTGTTACAGCATGGCGCTCCGGGCCTAGGGAGGACTTCCTTCAGCAGGGTGTCCCCAGCCTGTGCGCTGTACAGAACACTGGGTCCCCAACCTTAGGTGCTGTCTCCTGTTTTCCAAAAGCTGTTCACCCATAAGCAGCCAAACGTGGCGACTTCACTGCTCGTGGTGCCAGAGCCCGGTTTTATTTTCTACCGGAATGGCGAGACCACAGCCGGCCCAAGCTCTGACCACACATCGTCACCTGGGTACTGCAGCCTTGGTATCTGTGTGATCTTGTCCCTCGTTGGAAAGCACACTTGCCTTCTGTGCAGCGCTCCTTTTTTGTCTCTAAGGCTCTGACCTGACCTGGTCCTTAGGGCCGAGTCCCGAAGCGGATGCCATGTCTCTCCACCATCCCTGATACTCTGTGCAAGAATCTCAGCAGAAAAATACCCCCTTTCCAGAATTCCCAAACTCGCCCCGTTCACATGCATCGCTTCATGCATATCAATACCCTACAATCATTTTGCTTCACAAACCGGCTGAGTTTCTGCCTCAGTGCATAGCATGCAATCTACTCCACTGTTTAAGCCAATGTGTTGTGTTATTTTTTCTTCTCCCCTTACTCCTATCTCCCCCATTTGACTCATAATTCAGTCTCCAATGCCTCTTAGCAACACCATTCTAAGCTCCCAAATGTTACACGGTTATCTTTATAAAAGTGAAAACTACTTAGCTCATTTCTCTGCCTACGTAGAACCCTCAGATGGCTTTCCACGGACCTGATAGGATGGCTGAGGCTCCAGCTTCTGCTGAAGAAACGCTCAGATGTATTTGCACTAAATAAAATACTGGATGCTGATCTGGCCTTAGAAGGAACATGACAAATTGGCCGAGGACTAGCAAAGGTGTGCACTCATTATCATGAGCTATATGATGGGAACAGGAAGGGGAGGACTCTGCAAACTGTAATTAATACGTTCTTTAAAAGAAATGACACTTTCTACATGTTTCTAATATTTCAAATTACAGTGTACTAAGTAAATGTCAGTTTTACCATTTTTTATCTCCTTATACATATACAATTTAGAGTAAGAGAGGTTTTGATGCTTTGGCAAACATGTAAAGGTCACAGGCAATCCCAATTTTCCCCGTGGATTTTTAAGACCACTTGGCACCGTTTCAGCTGGTACCATCTTTTTGGCGGTCTCACACGACCATGCATAGTAAGACTACCTGTATTCTCTTAATTCTAACATTACCACAGATTAATCCACAAAGTCTTTCACTCTCTCCCACACTGTCCAGTGAACAATCGAGGTCACTTGCTGACCCCTCCCATCACGGGTGTATCTGCTCCATGACATCAACGGTGCCAACACTTTCAAGACCCATCAGTCAATAAACCAAGGCACAGCGATCAGCTGGTCCATGTCATACATCCATTTACCTGTGCAACTGCCTGACTGAGCAACTGATTTTTTTTTTTTAAGCAAGAGAAACTATACATTACTTTGGATTTGGGAAGACCAGGTAAGCTTGGAGCTGACTTAATTTTGTCTACATGGTTCTAGAAGTGGTTACCTCTCAGTCAAGTAAATGCAAGACAACACGGTCTCCTGCCCTAGGGAATGGCGAAACAAAGAACTTTCTTTGTGACTAACATGCCACAATTTTGCATGCAGAGCTCCGGAAACCGGATGGAATAATGCACATCAGGAGCCTGAGGCTTTTGCAAGGGAAAGCAAAGATGACTCTGGTGACCAGGAGATGTCACAGCCCTAGGAAAGACATGTCCTGGGACATGTGTGTGGGACTCAAAGCTGTTCACTCAGAAAATGCTCTGGTTGCTTGGGAATCGTTTGGCTTTCAACAGTCTGATTTGAGCTCGTCATTCAGCAAGTTTCCACACCTCGAATAATTATTACCTCGGTACGAAACCTCCGCGCAGCCAGTAGTTGATGCTAAATGATAGCTTTGAGGGCAGCACACCTTCAAGTTACGTGAAAGACACATACGGTGAAAAAGAGCGCATGCTTGTGGGGCAAACACGGCTTCGTGAAAATGTCTACTTGGCATGAAATCTGGAGCCACCCGCCCTCCCCTCTCCCTGAGAACGCTGAAAAGATGGCACAGGTGGAGCCATTTTAAAATGGAGCTAGGACAGCCATTTGCGAGTCAACGCCTCGTGCGTCTTCATCCTTGAAGCTTTCGAATGTTAGAACTGTGCAAAATAACCTTTGGACCACGCCACAGCTGCACCGTCTTCTAAACAACTGTGTGGGTCCCTCTCCGAATCAGTGCTCCCCAAATAGCTATTGTTTGTGATAAAATACACGCTTCCTGCCTCTCACTTTGGCTTTTTATGTTTAGGTTAACAGAACCACAGGCACCTCCCCATTTCTGTCCCTTGTCCCCAGGAGCTCCAAGTCTCCTATACCAGCTGGAGGAGGAAGCACAGTTCATGTTACCATGCTCCCGACATACAAACGTCACCAACTGATGTTGTCCCAGAGGAAGCATCCCTTCTATTGTCAGCAGGACCAAACAAGGTCAAGTTCCAAATGGCTCAAGGATTCTTAGATCCACATGGGAGACCTGGAGCGAGTGTGGGCAGAGACGACTACGTGAAATGGACCGCGGTGGCTATCAAACGTGGCTATTTCCTATACTATGCGACCTCCAATACAGGACAATGGCGTCTAAGGGGAACAAAAAAGATGTGGTCCCATGAAAACAGAGGAGGGGAGCTGTTCTCTCACGCAGCCTGCACAGAGAACCAACACACATATCTGGCTGTCGTGACATTGATCTGCCAGTCCTTTGTCCCGGGCCTCTCTTCCCAGGAGTCTCCTCGCCCAGCAGATGCTTTGACCCTTCGTTACAGGACCTTCCCTGAAGATCTCTTCAACGAAAACCCCAATGGGCAGTGGAACCATCCACTTCACATCCGTGCCGCGCTGCTAAGCCAACCCTGGACTCTTGTGTCCTTATCCTCATTCAATTTTAGCCAACCCACCTCCTGCTTTGAAAGACCAGCCGAAATTCTAATTCTCAGCAGAGTCTCTCTCTAACTCCCCCCCACCCCCAAGACACTGTCAGGGCTCGGAGGCAGCTTTCTCCCTCACCCCAACAAGTGATGAGCTCTGCTTGTCTTGCGAGCAGGTTCTGTTTGTAATGTTTGGGGAGGGGCCCCCATATGACAGCAGAACCCTGACACACAGCCTCTGCAGCAACCAGCTCGGATGGGTCCTTGACGGCCAGCTTCCCTAACTGACCCTGCCCACTTCCAGCCTCCAATCAGCAGACTTCTTTTACTTCCCACTCCCACCTGCCTCTGAGTCTCCTCCGAACACAGGTGATGGGGGCTGACGCCACCGTTGTACCAAGTTCTGACTGAATGGCCTCCACTTGCGTCCATTTTGATGGCCCCTTTGCTTTCCACAGGAGCCAGCTTTTGACAACAGGATTTGAAACGCATAGGAAAAGCTTTTAGAAGAATAAATTGCCAGCGTATTCTTCAGAACTACTCATTTGTCAGTCAAGCTTTTAATAAATAGTGGTGAGCTCGCTGACCGTCCGAGAGTGTAAATGTCAGGTGAGCTCTAAAAGTCACCGCCAAATCCTGCCACTCAAAAAACAAAAAACAAAAAAAAGCTGTCTTCTACACTCTCATTTTTCATTCTTTAGTTCAACCCCGGTTATCCAATCACAGTTCACTTTTACCTCTTTCAACACCACTTACAATAACGCTCAACTGCCTACGATTTCTCTTAAACCCCTCTTAAATGCTGGTGACATTTTCTAAGTACCTATTTTTGAAAAAGGTACCAAAATAAATTAAAAAGTAGAATATGAAGTACAATAATTTTTTCTTTTTCTTTTTTATAGAGTGGAGAGAGAAAAAAGTACCCAACAACCGTATACAGCGCCTTCCGAGAGAGACACTTCCTTTTGCTCCAGGGTAGATGACTAGTCATAGAAGCAACATGATGGGCTGTTTTTACATAAATTCCTGCCACAAGAAAAGGAGAGAACTAAATTTCATGTGTAATAAAACATGAGCACGAAAAGACATGCAAGATGGAGGTGAGGCAGTGAGGAAGGCCGCAGTGCTTGGAGGGTGCGGTCTCAGCACTCATCACGGAAGTCCAGGAGATGAGGACACTGGTGTCTGAGGACAGGGATGGCCTGTGAGAATTCCCCTCAGTGCAGTGACTGTGAGGCTGTGAAGACTAGTGTTCTCATAATATTCTAATAATCAACTGGTTGTTTTCTGAGCTGTACTACCCACAATGGTTTAGGGAAACGGTGCTAAATTCAAGAGCTTTGTGACGACCATGAATGACTTGGAGAACCAAAGGGCGAAAAAAAAAAATGTGTGCATTTATGTCAACATAGAACGGCATGAAAGACACCAGAAGATGGAGAATTCAGGGGAAATGTGAAATCAGGACAAGAGGTGACTGTGAGAAATTTAGGTCCCAAGTATTTCTAATAGACAGTGTGGGGGAATGGTTGACTTTTCTATAGTAATTGGGATGGAAACATACCTAAATTTAACTTCTCTATGAAAGGAAGAATAACCTCACAAGGTCAGAAAGTTTGGGGACCCTCTGGGAACTGACCTTTAGGTGACATGGGATGCAATTATGTAATTATCACCATACAATGGTTAGTTCATAAGCAAATAAAATGCACTGGTGGGTAAAAAGTATAACTATTGCACTGTGTTGTACACCTAAAACTAACAAAAAAAAATGCACTGGTCATTGAAAGTGTGACGCTCCACTCTTCACTTACAAATGAGTCAAAATAAAAACAAAAACTGGAAGTAGTCCACTTTAACAAGCCATGCTGGCGCCCACACAGGAACATGGAAACCTTCATGCTCTACTATGAGAGTAGACATTTTAAAAAATTCTGATGGTGATTCTCGAATAGGAATCCAATGTTTCAGAAGCACTCCCCTAGTAATTCACAACTCTTCGCAAGAAACATTTCGAGATGTGCGCTGATCAGAGTGGCCTTCCCCTCCTCTCAGCTTGACTGCACTTTGGACAGGTTTCTGCCTGACTCAGGGCCCTAACCTCCCTTTTCTGAGCACATTTACCATAGAAAACTCACCATTGTAAATTCTCTCTCTGAGAATTTTGAGATATACATCTTTTTTACAAGCCTCTTGCCAGTTTTACAACCCACGGATGTCTTTCTCGAGGACCTACGAGCCATCTCTTTGAAATGTATTCATCCAGGGAGCCAGCTCCCAATCTCCCCGTCTCTGTGGGAGGGTGCCAGACTGACTCCTGCAGGTGCCCGGCTCCAAATTATAAAAATACCTCCTGTCACAAAGATAAGAGAAAGTTTACTTTTCCTTTGAGTGAAGACAACTAACAAATACAGATGGCCTCGGGTCTCCCTCTCACTGCGGCTCTCTCTTCGAAGTCCTCTGACATACCTAGAGCTGAACGCTGATCTCTCTCCATTATTGCACTAACTTAAATAAAATCTTTCTTGCCTGTTTACCTTGGTCCAGTGCAATGTTTTCTTCAGAAGCATAAAAAGGCATGCATTATTATATGTATTAATATGTAATTTGTGATAGCAAAAAGTAAATGTTTAATATACCGATTGCTTTAAAATTATAAGCATTGTGAAGCAAATAAAATACATCAGAGAAAAATACTTTCCTTTTACAAATGTCCACACACAGGTTTCTAGGCAGGGAAGCAAACATGTTTTAAAATGGAAATATCTTGCATCTATTCTCATTCTTGGGGCAACATCTTTGTTCGCTAATTATGGTTTCACATAGGGCAATAGAATACATTAGAACAACACGACGCAACTAAAATGCAAAAGGAACACAGTGTGACATGACAAATCTCCCACAGATGCAGAATTCCATGTAATGGATGAATGTGACTTTCTGCAACTATTTATATAGCAAACTAAGCCACCGAGAAATGAGGCCTTGTCACAGTTTGAAAAGATAATAATTGAAGTACAGAAAATCAGCAATAACGACATGACGGATGCTTTCAATGATTCTCATAGGATGGGAGGATGGTCCTCACAATGGTCCTCATACTTGGCTGCCCGTTGGAGTCCACTCGGGGAATGTTAAAAAATATTGATGCCTGGGGTGTGGCCTGGGCCTTGAGATTTTTTAAAGCTCCCGGATGTTTCTCATGTGCAGAAACTCTACAGAATCACTGCTATACTCAATATTCTTGGTGTCCTGCACACATCCCCCAACACTCAGCTTGTAATTCCCACCGTGCACACCACCGGACTTCCCACCGGGGACTCAGCCTGCGGGCTGGATCTGCCCACTGGTGCCAAGTTAATCTCCTTATTCCATGTGCGTCAGAATACCAGCAGAACTCACTCCGTACACGTCTATGGTAACTGAGATTTGATCTCAGTAACCACAGAACTAGGTGAGCTGACTGCCTGCACAGCAGTCATCACGAGAAGTTCCAGGTCCAAGGTCACCCCTCAACCATGACAAGAATCTACATCCCCCTGCTTGTCCCCAACACCCCCTGCTCTCCCATCCTGAAACCACTGGACCTTCTAGAATTCATGTTCAATTTTCAGCAAAACCCGTTACCCACACACCCTCTTCTCTGAACAGTCTCTGAACCCTACCCACTCCTGAGAATGATACTTTTTTTATAACCCTATTAACGTGGTGTTTTCTCTCCATAGTCCTTGAAACAACAGTTGTTTTATTTCTCTTTACCACTTCTAGCCCATTTCTCCCCACTCTTCCAAAAGCCTCCACTTTTAAATGCCATGAAAATCAGGTATCGCCCATGACCCCCATCATTTTATGCATCTACCGACCAGCTGGTTAACCCCCTTCTCTGCTGGAGGAGCTCAGCAACCTGGCTGACGGTCACCCTCTCCAGGACTAACTCACGACTGTTGATTGTTCCAAAGACCTCTGCAGTCACCTGGCCTAAGAGTTCCTTGACGGTTCTTTCTCCATGATGGAATCTCTACCCTGCCTCATCTGCCCCAGCCCCATCACATAGCCACTTTTTCCCTTGTCCAGATTAAACTTTTTGGTCCATCGTAATGATTGATATATTTTAGTCACGTTTACTCAGCTCCTTAACCTCTCACTTGTGTCACTGTGCTCGCCTAGCGATTGGTCAACCTTGGTCAGCGCTGACTGTCACCACCATTTGTGTCTGTGTGCAGATAACCAAATGTGACCAGAGAAGCCGCCAGAGCTGTGCCGTCGGATGGCACCTCCATCCTTTTAAGTGAGCAAGTCAAACATATTCAAGTCATCCTTATCTTCACTCTTTCTCTTGGTCCACAGATTCAGTTGTTAGCTAATCCTGCCAGTTATATATTCCTGCAAGGCATATTTACAACCTGATCATGTATCACTGCTCCACGGCGACCCTTGTGGTCTAAACCACCATGATTTCTCACTTTCATTATTGCAACAGCCTCCTTACTGGTCTCACTGCTTCCATCAACACAGCACCCATAGGCATCCTTCTAACTAGAAGTCACATTACTTTACTCCTCTACTAAAACTCTCCAATAACTCCTATTCCCACTCAGTAAATCTCTTCAACACGCCTGCAATCGACCCTAGGATTCTGTCTGACGTCACTTCCTCTGACTGTTCTTTCCTTACCCCCGTCAGTCACACTCCTTCTTGTTCCTCTAACATGTGCGACACGCTCTCACCCCAGGGCCTTTGCACTTGCTATGCTTGGAGATTAGGATCCTCTTCCCAAGACAGCCACAGAACTCTGTCCCTCCTCCAGGTCTTTATCACATGTCACCTTCTCAGTCACTGCCTTATTTAAAATTACAACCTCCCTACCCCAGCACTCCTGATCCCGCTTCCATGCTCCACGGCATTATACACCCATCACACCATATGGTTTATTTTTGTTTATTCATTACCTGTCGGCCACTAGTATTCTTGTCCTGAGGTTTAGTCCTCTCACCTTAAAAAAGTGGGTGAAGTGTACATCTTCGGAATGACGGTCATCTAACAGTTGGCCTCCTATGCATTATTACTTAATGCTAACTCTCAAGTCACAAGATGTATTTTCTATTCTCTGAAGTAATAGTTAAACGGATATACTTAAAAGATTTTTAAAGTCTTTGAGCTCTTGGATGAAGTTTTTAATTGTAGCATTAAAATGCATCACTGCATTTATCAGAGGTATGGAAGGCTTGGTCAGAGTCCCTATCTTGTCAGAGGTATAAGACCGAGCCATGTTTGCAATTCATCAGTGGCCAGTGTATCATTGAGGCTAAATTAACGTGCCGAAATAAAAAATCAAATGCACTAAGTTTTTGCTTTCTGATATCACACACAATTATATTTCTCTCCTCTCATTTCTCCTCTCCTGTCCCCTGTTTAACTCTCCACTCCTTTGTATTTTGATTTTATTTTGTTTTTAACAGAGAAAGAAATTCACTTGAATATTTCCGTGGAAATACAGGCACCCAAGTAGGCCTGGTGTTGAATACATTCTTTGCATTAGAAATGACACTAATTTTAGGTTTCCAAGTGATCATATCTTTCACTGTAATTAATATAATTCAAAGTAGATATTTTAAGATAATGGAAAAAATACTAGTTAGAAAGAGAGCTTTGGCCTAACCATCTTTTGCCATTACGGGGTCTATGAAGGGTTTAAATGATTTTTCACCCGTGGCCTGCTCATTTAATGACTCTGCAGGGTCCCTTAACCCAGCATTCTCTAGGGAATGTCCAGCCTGACGGAGCTGAGACTAACTACTATTAAAGGTCTCTGACTCCTGTGCACTAAAAAATCTCTCCAGGCTGCACAGCTCTCCTGGAACCATCCTGCTATGAAGTGGCAAAACCATCTGTAAGCAAGGAAAAATGGACAGCCCCGTAACTGGTCCTTAAACACATCTAAGTGCTGTATTTAACAACCTAAACATTTCATTATTTAGCTGGAAAGGAACTGACTTGTTTAACAAAACACCAATGTCACTATTATAAGAGAATAAAAATGAATTTTATATAGCCTGACATTATACATTTCTCTAACGGTGAACTGCAGATGACTTTAGACGCTAAAAAACAATCGTTCACACAGAGCAATTTTCTGCCTTACTGCTTGACTTTCTGAGAATAACTAACCTTTTACATAATGGAAAATTGGAAGAAAACGGTATTATGAAATAAGACATTTTCATACCTGGTAATCCGGGGAAGGAAAGACTGAATGCTTACCAGTGAAGGAGATTGCTTCTCATTGTAATATTTCTTTAGCTACATTTCATTATAATACAGGAGTAATTCTCTAAAGCCAAATTTGTTGACTATTTCTCTTTAATTTGTTACTCTTTTTCTTTTAGCTCTTACGACAAAATTACAGTGTGTATTATAGAATGATATCCTAACTTAATTGATTCCTTCAATTTGATGTCCTGCAATCTCTTTTTAACTTTTTAACTGGTCTGAAAGTAATGCTGTTTAATAAACATAATTAACACCTATTATTATCCTAGTAGAATGTGTGTTCACTTCTGGGTATCAGCCATTTCACTAACCATGATAATTACATGACATTGCACAGGCTTCAAGTCTCCACCTCTGAGGAACCTCTCAAGCTCTTAGATATGTTACCCCTGCCCTTGCCTTGGGAAAGCACAGAATCCTGAGCGATCAGGGCAACAAATCTGTAAGGGATGCTTTGGGCTACAAATAAGAGGCAATCCAACTCCCTGTGGCCTGGATCATAAGAATATTAATTGATCGCTAAAATGATGTCTGGGTCCAAGGTCCATCCAGGGATTATACAAGGACCCAGGCTCTTTTAATCGGTTGCAACACCATGTTGGCATTTCTTCCTCAGGTCACAAGATGGATGCTCTCTGTCCAGCATCACGCCCTCACACCAGCATCCCAGGAACAGAGAGGGAGCAGGGGAAGCAGCTGTTCTTGTCATGAGGCTATCTTTTAATAAGAGGGAGCATTTGCCTATTTCTTTCCATGACCCCTTCTATGTGGTGTTGCTGACAAGCAGAGCAGGAAGATGACTCGGATGTGCACGTATGTGACGTCTGCGTATACTGACTTCATTAAAGTCAACAGAGAAAGCAGAGGACACCAATGCCCAGGGAACTATCCAAGAGAAGGCTCAGGTTACCTCTTTCATACACAAGTCAACATTTATACCTCAATACCTTATTCTTTGTGGCACAAATTCTTCCCAAATCCCTCGGCTAAACCTCCCCCCTCCCCCAAAAAAAAGGAGCTCCCTGGAATACCAATGGCTCCACTTCTCCTTACTGTTCACCACATTTGTCTGTGGATTATCGTACAATGCCATTGAAAACAGTGAGGAGAGGTGTCTGCTTTCTATGCCAGCCAGGATTGAGGACACAATTTACATTGAGTTAAATGCTTTGCTCCATTTTGTCAAGCTCCGACGGTTTTCTTGGCTCACCTCACTTTTGCAAACTAAAAAAAGAAAAAAAAAAAGATAAACATTCTGTGACTTCCCGTCTGCGTTTGGGCTAGCCCATAGAGTCTGGGTGACCTATATAGTCACCTGACTTTGGTGAACTCACACATTATTTTTATCTCTTGCTTGAATAGCTGCTCAGCCATTACAACAGCATTCTCCTTTGATCAATAGTGAAACCTCCATAGAGGTGGCAAGAAAAATAAACACACAAGACCTTGCAAACTACGGCTGAGTCTTCCTGCAGTTGAAGAATGGACCTTTAGGTTAGGAGCCACCTCCCACCCTCCACCCTAATGCCTTTTTATTCCCAGCAGGCCCTGACGTTTGCAGTACAAAAGGGCTGACCATAGAGAGTAAGGAGACAGAAAAAAAAATTAATACTGTTCTACTTACTCGCTAACTCATCCCAATACACGTGAGCAATTACTCTGTGCCAGCCATACAAAGCCTGGGGCATATGCCAGAGAAAAAGCGATAAGGTCCCTGACCTTGTGGAACTTACAATCTAGGGAGAAAGAGAGGCTGTATCAGCCTAACAAATCCATTCGCACATCGGTCACATTTTTCAGGGCTATACAGGGCAATATGCCATCCAGTACGTACAGGAGACAGAGGGGGGGGGGACAGATAACATTCCTGGGAGAGGGGGGTCTCTAGAAGAATGCACTTCACAGACAAGGACACAGAGAGAGCAGGGAGGCAGGCAGACGCACACCAAACAGGGGGAGAGGTTTCCGAGGAGCAGAAATGTCACGTGTAAACTCATGAGGCAGCAGAGGAGCTAGCTTGCCCAGAGCCAAGGGCTGCAGCACAGGTGCCGGGAAGAGAGGACTCAGGGTGAAATGGGGAGATAGGCAGTGGCTAGGTCGGGAACCCTGGGACAGCCAGGATTTCCTCCACGCGACATGGCACGCCACTGGAGGCTTCCAGACGGGGGCGGAGGCAGGGTGCAATTCCCTGATATTCGGGCACGTACATGCAATTGTGCTTATGAGCTTTCCTCAGGCGGGCAGGGTAAAGAAGGACAGTAGGGGCAGAGTTCAGGACGGGACAGCGCCTGCTGAGCTCCCCCAAAACAGGCAACCCACACACAAGAGTTCCAAAGAAGGGAAGCCGGGAAGGGAGGGCAGCACGAACACCAAGGGGGCGAAGTCAGAGGGGTCCCCGCTCCGCGGAGGACATCCGGCTCACGGTGCTCACATCTGTAAAACCCTACAGTTCTTAAGCCATTTCTGAGAGAAAAATTACACCCAGATAGCTCAGCGTCTCAAAGTGCGGAGGCTTGAACTGTCCCACCCCACTCTTCCCCCCGAGGGAAGATGCTAAGACAGCAAAATCGGCATGGCTACATGAAAATTAGAAGAAAGTTAAAATAACCTTGTCGGGTATCTAGGAATTCTCCAGGGGTCTTTGGGACATGCCAGTGTCCCATGTGGTTTTCAGAAATTGTTCCGCTTAGGTCTTCAACCCACAGCAACACTTAGAAAGCAAGTCAAGACTTGGCCTCCACACACACGTTAACACCCCTTTCAGCGGGGATGACAGCACTTACAGCAGAGCTAATCAGTGTGGACTTCCCACATGCAAACTCACATGCACACACATATGCACACACGTATGCACACGCAGACACGCACACGCACGCGCCTCTATCTTGGTGATAATGCACCCCCTTCTCAGGCACATAGGCTGTGAAACACAGGCTCACAGCATCCCAGAGTTTTCGCTGGAGAATAAACCTAAGTGAAAAAGGCCATTTGTCTCCATGCCACGTTTTTTAACCTCATGGGATCACAACAAAAAAGATTATCTTCTCCCAAAACACTTGTTGTCTTGCAAATTCTCCATTTTGGGAGGGAACACGCCCTTCCTCTTCTAGTTTAGAATATATATAAATATGTAGATGAAACCTCCACCCAAATTTTCCTGGAGAAACGGTGGTAGGGATCGCCCAGTACACAGCAGTGCCAGGCTGGGCACTAGGGATTCCCGGCCAAAGTCTGAGGTGTGGAGGACACATGCTCAGAGCAAGGGTGCAGTCAAGGTCTCTGACACCTCCTGGGCCATCGTGACCGTGTGCGGGGCCCATCGCACGCATGGTGTGAAATGCACAGATAAAGAAGATCTACTGACTTTTCTTACACCCCTTCCACTAGAAAAAATTCAACTCTTTAGCCTAGGAACATAAACATATCTTGTTATGTAAACTTGGGGAGTAAAAACCAAAACAGTGATATGGCATTGCATATTTTGGTGTGTGGGGGGGGAGTAAATGGATATACTACATGTTGGTGTTCATCGAAATTTTGAAAATCTCTAAATAATATTTCTACGCGGAAAATTTGGTACATTGTTTTCTGCCACTGACAACGGGATCTACCTAGTGACAACCTCAGAGATATCACTGGTTACTAAGGTTGAAGTGAGTGCTTTACTGTGGAAAAGTTTCAAGGGCAAATGAAGAGTACTCTACTGTGTATGTATGAGACTCAAATTTACTGTTACAGTCACAGGGGTCAGCATCCACTATCCTCTCACAGGTACTAATAATACTATTGGGTTGTCGGAAAAGTCATGACGCATTCTTGCAGCGAAAAACATAGAAAAAAAATGCGTCATAACTTTTCCCACAACCCAATACTTAGAGAAGCCACCAGGACATGAGTCACTGAACCTCCGGTACTGACGACTCTCAACTCACCGTTACCACCATCAGGACTCAAGATATGTTTCTTGATTCTACTAATAAAATGGCGGCCGAGTCCAAGGAACACATTTTTTCTCATTATGAGTTTACCATACCCAAAAGCTTTAAATCTCTATTCTTTCAGCATTTAGACCTCAGCTCAACTGTTATCTCTTCAGATAAATCATCCATGATCCCCTGTATCTGAAGGTGTCCACCCATTCTAAATCATTCTCTCACTCAGCCTCACCTGCAAGGCTGAACAAACGGCCCCCGACCAAGATGTCCACAATAGAATCCCAAGACGCTGGGAACATTTCCTCACCTGGAGAAAGGGACTTGAAAGATGAAATCGAGTTCAGGGTTTTGAGATGGGAGAT
>NW_017731513.1:120076-122103 GCF_001890085.2 Hipposideros armiger | reverse complement strand
CCTAACATTTAGCCCCATCTGAAATCGCCTTATTTCTGACCAGTACAAGAGAAACAGCAGGTACAGGTGGGGTTGATGACAGGATCTTGATCCTCTAGACACAGGTGACAGATCCCCAGGTGACACCCAACCCGAACCTGACCTATCAAATACGTCTGGGATTTTCACTCTGGTGGTAGGTGTGAGTTTTGAAGCTTTGACGACTGTCTCTCTCATATGCCGTACGATGAAAACCTACCGTGGGAAGAGATAAGACAGAGGGTTCTGGAAGTTTCTAGTCATTCATGCTGCTTTGTTTAATCCTCTCTTCGGTAATGTAGGAGTCGTTCAAATATTAGCTATGCCTGTTCTCATTTGAATTGGATTTTCATGACTTACAGACATGAAATTCCTGAATTACGCAAAAAAAATATCAAGAGCAAAGGAACAATCAGTTGGTCATAGCACCAGCAAGTTTTATTAATATTGGGTGCAAGACTATTTTTTTTTTTTGATGGTTTTGAAATTGCTTTGGTGTTCAGGAAAGTAATCTTAGACACAGAAACTTGTGCCTTTAGTTGTACCTTAGAGAATAAAAATGCTCTTCTTTGTCCTTAGCTGTTTCGCTAAATATTACCTAAGAGGGAGGGGCCTTAATTTCACAGTCGTGTGTAAGATGAACGCCAAGTACTCAGCACAGAATATTCGGCTAGGCTTCCTGAAGTTCACGGAGAGAAAATACCAGTGCATCTTCTCTCTCTCAACTCTCATCTTCTAATAATACACATATGAAGTGACAAAGCACAAAATGATAAATATATGATTAGAAATTATTACAGGGAAGAGAGGGAAAGCCTTTTGCTCAGACTCGGAACTCTTATCCATGCTTATCAATACCAAGGCGCACACATGCACCCCCACAGATGCGGCCACCACATTTAAGTATTCATATTTTTTTAAAGTTCCCATTTCATTTTTACATTTGAGCAAAAAATGTCATTTTTGGTATTTGATCATGACCCTGGATTTGGGGGGCTTCACAACAGTTTGTTGGGGGAAAATGTGCTTCTTGTCACTTAACTCATCAAAAAGTGGGTCTGAGTTTAGACTGAGAAAGGAGGCGGGACTAAGGGGACAGTGGGCAAAAAAAAAATTCTCTCTTTTATGGTTCCTTGTCCCTAGTTTTCTTATGTCTTTGTCAGACTGATGATCAAGAAAAAATTTAAAATGTACACGGGGGCAAGGTGCTTATGCAATTTTAGTAACCTTCTCATTCCCTTCCACCAAAAAAACCTATCTCTCCCTCCTTTCCTGTTATTATTGTATATTGTCTGATTTTTGATGAAAAGATTTTTGTTCTGTAACTGTTCAGAAAGAATCTTACACCTACATCTAATTCAGTCTTTCTTGCAGGAACTACATACCAGGGGTAACAAAAAAATGGATACACATAACTTGTATTCATCTTTTCTTATCGGTGTATATTGAGTATTGCATTTTTGATATAGTTTTTTTCCTTTCTTAAAATGTGGACACATTTTTCTGGCTCCTTCTGTATTTTCCACCTTTGATTGCATTGCAAATGACGCTAACAGCTAAACCAAGACTTCTCCCAAAGCGTATAACCAAAATGTGGTCAACATCCTCTAAGGTAACCCCAACCACCGTCTCTCTACTTAGGTCCTGTGTAATCCTCTTGTCTTGCGTGGGGACTCATTTCTATTGAATACAAATGCAGCAGAGTCAATAGGGCTTATGTCTGAGATTAGTAACAGAGATGGTGGCTTCTGTGTGAATGTCATTTCTTGCTGAGGGGAGCCGGCTGTCATATTGGGAGCTGTCCCAATATGACCCACTGGGCAACTGGCCTGAACAATGCAAATTCACCTGAGCAAGCTGAAAATTGGCTAAGCCGAGAGGAATCAATCCAGCGAGCGCACATAACTGTCTCTGTGTGTTTCTGTCCACATCTCTATCTATACCTATATCATCTGTCCGGTGGGCCACGGAAAAGACTGTCCCTACTACGAAATGAACTGAACAAGCCA
>NW_017731513.1:108352-116771 GCF_001890085.2 Hipposideros armiger | reverse complement strand
TAGAGGCAACCTTTCCCTTGCAGGGCATGAATGCCATCTTGCTGTGGAAAGACGGAAACATTTAGAGGGAGAGCGAGTTACCAACTCATAGGAATCACCTGAAAACCACCAAGGCTGTGGTTTCTTACATCTGCAAATGCATTGAGAGTCCACCATGTACGCCCGGAGCTAAGTACTGGGTCCTCTTTCATCTTCTGGGTTTTTAAGCGTAGTAGTGAGAGCGTTTTAAGGACTTTTTAGAATGTCCCTAATGCAACGCTACATGCTGACAGGTCATTGCCTCACACTAAGCCATTCTTTTCCCTTCCCTGTTAAACAACACACTTCGAGTGCCTTACAAGGACGTCCACACCAGAGCACGTGGGGACAGTCGCTGAGATGTGAGACAGCAAAGCACCCATCCGTTTTTCTCCTCTGGAGAAGGCGAGGGTGGGCACATGGCTGCTGGTGACGCTGCTACACCATTGCTCGGATGGACTGGCCGGGGTGACCGTCTCGGTGCAAGGAGTCCCGAGATGGCTTCCGTTTTGTAGGCTTACTTCCTGTTTGCTTCTGCGGGTCCCAGGGGTGTCCTGTGCTCACTCTGGGGTCCACACATCCTGCAGTCAGACTAAGTCAGACTGCACATTCACGCAGGGCCCAACTGGGGGGTGCAATCTCCCCCAGAATCCCTTTTACCTGCTGCGAACCGGGGCAGCGGGCAGAGCTGTTCTAACCCCCCTTCCCTGGGGCCCCAGCTTTATGAAGGAGGCCCAGCGTTAGGTCCCTGCCTCATGCAAGCCAGGCCACATCTCCTGTCCCCCTCCGGGCATTACACCGGTGCCCCCTGGGACACAGCATCACGCTTGTTCACTGTTCTGCCTGTGGGGTCCCACCTCACTTCCTGCACCTTGAGATTTCCTGTTTTTCTTTGGAGCTGAGTTTTGTATTATGCACTTCTCTGTGCTGTGATGTGAAAATTCACATATTGTATGCACTGAACCTTGGGTGACAGATTGCTTTTAAGAGATGGCTCTTATGAAGGTGCTTATGACCTGTAAGTATATGGTATGGCTGAAAAGGGCAGACGATGGCTGTCCTTCTAAAATAGCCACTATAAATAAATGAAATGTCACCAGCTTATAACAGCTATTTGAAGAACCCCTCACTGTATTTGTCTGCTAGAGTGCCAAAGTCCTGAAGGATTTCCTAAAAAAAGACGTATTCCTTTTCTGATGGCTTCATTTCACGTAGGATTAGCCCTGCGGCTCACAGCCCCGAATTGTTAAGTTATTCTCAGAGACCCTCACAGTTCTTCCCGTAATCGCCCCTCGAAACCATCCAGCTCATTATCCATGTTTTAATGGCCTGAAAAGATGGAGCTTGTGAGCCTGATAACACTGACCGTGGTGGCAAGCCTCTACTAAAACAAATCTGCAACAAGGAAGCCGACCACCTGGTACGAACTTGGAACAGTCAGCATTCTCGGAACTCTCTCCGCTCTGGCTGAACGGCAGCGATGGTGTTTCCATAAACCCTGGTGACAAACAGCTCGCAATTGCTGAGCCTGAGCTGGGCTGTTTGGGCCCAACAGGGTGTGGTATGGGGCATTCTGGATCCAGAGCAAAGACGTCAGCGAGCGTTCAAGGGGCAACAACTGTTCGGGCTGCAGTGTTCTGGGTCTGTCTGCCTTGCGCTAACAGATACGTTTAAACGGCACTCTAGAGATGAGAAAAAGAATGTAATACAGGCAAGGTGCGGGAGTCCATACGAGTGCTAATAAATACCCAGTAAATATTACTGAATGAAAGCTCTGGGCGAGTGCCTCTGGAGAGACAACAAAAAATAAGGAACAGTGGCTTCCTTCGAGAACCTTATCATTTGGTCAAGGAGGTGTGACAAAAAATACGCAATAACTAAAACACGATATACAACTTAAACAAGAGTGAAGGACTGAGTGATAACTAAGTGACATCAGCCACTCTGATTAACCACCTATCATGCTTTAGGTACGACAGTCTTCGTTCAGGGGTTCAGAATTAAGAAAATTTTAGGAAACGGCGCTCAAAGGATTTGGAATCAGAGCTAAAGAATGGAACAGGCCCTGCAACTCTCAGACGAGCATGGAACGTTTCTTTTCTGTCCCGTGTGAACGACGAAAGGGACAGGCGATGATCAATCTCCTTTATCAGGACTGCCGAGAGCACTGCGCCCTCCCACGCGGGAGACCCCGCAGATCCATGCTGAGTGGGCGACTATGAGCCCGTCTGCTGCTTCTGGCCCCTGCTTGCACATGCTCTCAGGACAAGCCCCTGCGTACCAATTAGGGGGACAGGGATCCCTCCGTACCAATTAGGGGGACAGGGATCCCTCCGTACCAATTAGGGGGACAGGGATCCCTCCGTTCCAGCACTGACTGTAAGAACTGGCATTTACCTACTGAGGCTGTCATTTGATCTCACCAGGGGCTCTCCATCTCCGACCCAGGGACAGTCACACAAAACAAAGGGTCAAACACCCCTCGTGGGAGGGCCAGCCTGAGCTGCCTGACCCAGCTTTGAAGTCTGCAATAGTCTGGTATTTGCAGATTGCCTTCTCAGGACTGAAGATGGACATGATGCTGGGGAAATCCTAGTATTATCCGACGGTGCACTTGGTAGGGAGGGACGGAAATCCACTGTCACTGGTCCTGTTCTCTAGGGCTCGGACATGTCCTTTCCACTGTGATTGCAAGAACAGGGGCACAGGCTCTTCCAGAGGCAATGGGTTTCTTGGTTTGAAAGGTGCTCAACAAAAAGGTGAGGGTTTGGGCAGGCGAAGTGTGCCAGGGTGTACACTGAAGGTGAGAGGAGGCCGGCGAACACCCTGGCAACACAACAAGAGGTATATTTATGGGGATTGGAGTGAGCCAAGTTGGCTGGTGAAGACTTTTCTGTAGGAATATAATGGAACATGAGGCATGATAAATGGAGGCTGGGACTGGGCTGCCGGGCACCTGGAAAGCTGTCCTCCTGAGGAGCCTCTCCACGTCCAGGAACCATTTCGAGTTTTGAAAAGATTGCTGAGGGGTTATATCTGGTGAAGCTAGATGGGAAGGATGAAGGAGAAGAACCTCGTGCAATTGGCAAGGAAGATACGATCAGGCCAGGGTTGGAACTAGAGGACAAAGCAAGGGGGGAAAAGCTGAGTGTGAGAGCTGGCGCGATCCAAAGAGGGAACACCCAGTGTCGACAGATGCTGTCGGAGGCTGGTTCACCAGGGAAAACGTGGTACCTATGAAAACCAACTCAGTGCTAGTATCAGCTACCTGAACCATCCACGGACTGATCAAGCCACCGAGGCCCTCAAACCGAAGACACCAGGAACAGAAAGAATAGACTTTCTTCCTATAAGGGACGCTGGCCTGGGAAGAGCCGCCCGCCATGAGTGGCGTTTCCCCAAGTGCTTTCACCAAGGAGGCCTTGGCCCTTGTTGGTGACCCCCTCACCTTTCCGGCTCTTCTCTGTCTCCCTTTTGGGCCCAGTTTCCTCCTTCTGAAGCCTCCACGTTAAACCATTCAGACCGGCTTTGTTGACAATCACTTACGCTCGTGTTCTACTCCAGCTTGTTGGGTTTTCAACGTAGCAGACTCGGTTCAACGAGCTCCAGGAAAAAGAGGTCTACTGGAAGAATACGGTGGGACCTGGGACCAGCACGAGACCCCTCCCGCCCCCTCCCCATCCAGGACTGGGGGTCCCTACTATTCCCTGAGCACTTGCCTCAGTCATCCCCCCGCCCTTGACAACCAGCCCCTGGTTGCTTCCTGTTCTCTATGATGTCATCTTGCTCCTGGCCCATCACAGACCTCGGCTCTGACGTACCTCCTCCTGATCTCTCAGCTGAGCTTACATCTCAAACACTAAACCAAGGCCAGAGGAAGACGCCGAGAGAATTTAATTGGCCAAGTCTGTTTCTGAGCCAGGACAGAGGTCATGTGTCCCTGTCTGATCTGGAGCTTGTAGACCACTGGCTAAGCCTGTGGGTTAGATGCCTGTGGGTCAGGCCTCACTTCCGTCCCAGAGCTGCCAAAAGAGATGAGGAGGTGATCCCAAACACACCTTCACGGCTGTCACAGGCTGCCACAAACTCACTGGTTCAATGACACCAATTACCTGAGAGTCCCTTCTGCATCAGAAGCCCAACACAGGTCTCACCGGGCCAAAATCAGGGTGTCACATGGCTGTATCCCCTCCTGGAGACTCTACAGAAGGGCCCACTGCCTAGCTCATTCAGGAGTTGACAATTTAGTTCCATGTGATTGCAGAAGTGGGGTCCCTGTCCCTTCCAGGCTCTCAGCTGAGGTCTGATTCCAGCGTTTGGAGGCCACCCACACTCCCTGCCTCCTGGCCCCTTCCTCCAGGTTCAATGCCAGTCATGGAGGGTCAAGTCTCCCCCATGGTTTGAATCTTTTCTTCTTTCAAAGCATTTCTCTCTGACCATCGTCAGAAACATTACCTGATTTTAAGGACTCATGTGACTAGTTTGGGCCCATCTGCAGAGTCCAGGACTACTTCCCCATCTCAAGGTCTACGCCCCTAAACATATATTCAAAGTCCCTTTGGTGGGCAAGGCGACAGTCACGGGTTCTGGGGATTGGCAGGAGACCACTTTACAAGGCCACTACTCTGCCTACCACAGCTACCTCTATATCAGAGCCTCAGAGAAAGCTGTTTTCCATTAGAAAGCGAAAAGGCAGGAAAAAATGCACTTGACAGACATATCTCATACGTGACAGCAGTTCTGCTCATGGCATCCCTCCAACCTAGGTCCCGCCCCTTTCAATCCTCCAAATTCAGCTGCCGTCTGCTCTCCTTCAGAACAACCTGAACTCATCCCTTCTCAAACACAGGTTAAACTCATGAGCAATGCCAGAGTTTCCCCCATGTTATTTAAATTAACGTATTCGGTCATCCACTCATTCAGCAATACTTTTGAGGTTTCGGAAAAGAACTGGTAACAGCAGTAAGTATGAATGGACACCATGTGACTTCAAGGTCAAATTGCACAAGCATTTACTTTGTCTCCTCAACTAAAATGCTAGTAGCTAGCTTCATGAAGAAAGAATCACACCTCTGGTGCCTCAGCAGAATGTGAAAACCAAGGCACCACCGCGGAATACATGAGCGACCAATTACCAAAGATAACACGCCAGTCCTCAGCAGCAAAGCAATCTATAATCTTTGATTGGCAATGACAGACATTCAACTAGTGATCTGAATTGCCTGGGGAACGGGAGAACTGGCTTTATTTATGGCACAGATTTCTTATATACATCATCTCGTTTTGATAAAGCACCTTGTCAGTTCGTGATCACATAAAATTAATAGAACCTTATTATTTCTTAATATTACAACTCTCCTGTCCTGTAAATCAATACATTTACTCTAGTCCATGGGAACTTTCCTGTCAAAATACCTCAAGAATGACTGACAGTTGTCCTGTGGTGAAGAAGGATAAATTGAAAACTTAAGAGGTACGTCAACAGAGGCGGCCTCGGCATCTGAATATGAAAAGATCAGCATTTAGTACAGGGGCCAACATCGAATTCAAACTTGTAAGACCAAAATTTCACACTTATTTGTGATCTGCAATAGCTCATCTTTAACGTAATTTGTGGTTCATCGAAGTACAGTTGGAGGCACTCAACTAAGTTCAACAGTAAGACAAATTTGTTGTTGAAGAAGTAAGTTGCTTCTAAACAAGTGGCTTTCAAACTCATTTGGCCATGCAGCTAGAGGCATATTTTAACTGTGACCAACTACAGATAAACGTAGAAAGCTTAAACAAAGCTTTCATGAAACATCTACTCTGCACTCTGTGCCTAATACTCTATTTTCTATTTAATCAATTTGACGCAATTCTATTCCACTGTCTTAAAAATGCTGAATTTAACCTAAAAAACTGATGTGATGACCCATTAACAGATCACCAACAGGTTGGAAAACTACAGTTCCAGAATATTCTATACAATTCACCTAAGAACTTAGAAACTTTTTCTCATTATCAATTCAAAAATCTATAAAAATAATTTATGGCAGCTACTTTAAAGAACAGGGTAAGGTGATTTGTTAGACTATATTTAAATGTATATTTTTTTNCACACACACACACACACACACACACACACACACACACACACACTCCTGGGATGCACAGACCCGGCAGACGGGCTGCTCTTCTGACGAGGTAAGAACTGGGCTGTCATGGTTCCGCCCTTTACTGGGAGTGGCCAGCCCGGCCTGCACGCGTGGTCACTCCTACAAAGGCCAGAGTCAGCCTGGGGTCTGCTGTCCCCACAGCGGGATTAGGAATCATGGTGACGTAGTTGTTATGACGAAGGCATTCCAACAGCACATGATACAACACAAAACTTGGTTACCTCCATTCTCACCCTTGAAAACTTTTGGAAATGACCGAGATAAACATTTCTGCTGTAACTGAAAAAGATCACTGATCAAGAAAATGGGCTTCAATTAAATGCCTACATTATTTTATTTACTTTCCCAGCAATAATATACCAGGATATTTAGGTCTATGTTACAAGTATTAATACCTATTTCTCCCAGCAAATATTTCTGAAAATTGGGGAAAACATTGATCATAAATATAGAACTAAATTACAAACACTCCGAGTTGATGATCTTTCCTAAAATAACAATGAAGTTGTCAGCACACATCAAATATGTCACTGAAGTCCTTTTTGTATTATTACTCAGCCACTGCTCATCAGTCTGAACTATTCATTCAACTTACTGAGCTATGTTTTCCTGCCCTCCCCAACATGAGGGTGATAATTCCTATGGAGCTGAGATAACAGAATTGAAATGGAAAAGAACAGAAATTCAAAACAAGTAGTTTTAATTCAGACAACAACTAAATAACATATTTCACAAGACGCGATCTTGCGATAGTGACTAAAGAAAACAGCTAACTCTGGCTCCTTCTGTGTAATGACAGGTGACCTGTGACCCCACCTCTGTCAGCCCGGGCCACTACGGCCTCTAACACGCCACTACCCAACCATCCACCTGGCTGTGGCACCAGCGGCCGCCAGCCCATGCCTTTCCAATTCATTTTTAATTGACCTGTATTCACCCGTATACTCCTAGCCTCACCATGCAATAGAGGCAACCTTTCCCTTGCAGGGCATGAATGCCATCTTGCTGTGGAAAGACGGAAACATTTAGAGGGAGAGCGAGTTACCAACTCATAGGAATCACCTGAAAACCACCAAGGCTGTGGTTTCTTACATCTGCAAATGCATTGAGAGTCCACCATGTACGCCCGGAGCTAAGTACTGGGTCCTCTTTCATCTTCTGGGTTTTTAAGCATAGTAGTGAGAGCGTTTTAAGGACTTTTTAGAATGTCCCTAATGCAACGCTACATGCTGACAGGTCATTGCCTCACACTAAGCCATTCTTTTCCCTTCCCTGTTAAACAACACACTTCGAGTGCCTTACAAGGACGTCCACACCAGAGCACGTGGGGACAGTCGCTGAGATGTGAGACAGCAAAGCACCCATCCGTTTTTCTCCTCTGGAGAAGGTGAGGGTGGGCACATGGCTGCTGGTGACGCTGCTGCACCATTGCTCGGATGGACTGGCCGGGGTGACCGTCTCGGTGCAAGGAGTCCCGAGATGGCTTCCGTTTTGTAGGCTTACTTCCTGTTTGCTTCTGCGGGTCCCAGGGGTGTCCTGTGCTCACTCTGGGGTCCACACATCCTGCAGTCAGACTAAGTCAGACTGCACATTCACGCAGGGCCCAACTGGGGGGTGCAATCTCCCCCAGAATCCCTTTTACCTGCTGCGAACCGGGGCAGTGGGCAGAGCTGTTCTAATCCCCCTTCCCTGGGGCCCCAGCTTTATGAAGGAGGCCCAGCGTTAGGTCCCTGCCTCATGCAAGCCAGGCCACATCTCCTGTCCCCCTCCGGGCATTACACCGGTGCCCCCTGGGACACAGCATCACGCTTGTTCACTGTTCTGCCTGTGGGGTCCCACCTCACTTCCTGCACCTTGAGATTTCCTGTTTTTCTTTGGAGCTGAGTTTTGTATTATGCACTTCTCTGTGCTGTGATGTGAAAATTCACATATTGTATGCACTGAACCTTGGGTGACGGATTGCTTTTAAGAGATGCCTCTTATGAAGGTGCTTATGACCTGTAAGTATATGGTATGGCTGAAAAGGGCAGACGATGGCTGTCCTTCTAAAATTGCCACTATAAATAAATGAAATGTCACCAGCTTATAACAGCTATTTGAAGAACCCCTCACTGTATTTGTCTGCTAGAGTGCCAAAGTCCTGAAGGATTTCCTAAAAAAAGACGTATTCCTTTTCTGATGGCTTCATTTCACGTAGGATTAGCCCTGCGGCTCACAGCCCCGAATTGTTAAGTTATTCTCAG
>NW_017731513.1:46315-102897 GCF_001890085.2 Hipposideros armiger | reverse complement strand
CAGTGTGACTCAGAACATTCTTATGCATGTGAAAGCCTCAATTACAAAAGTCCACTGCATTTTTCCACTAGTGAAAGAACACAGTTGATGCACTGAAATGGGAAATCAGAAGCATAGGCTTGAAACACCGAAATTAATAACATCTACAAACAGAAGCCCTTATCAACAACTTCTGATCTGGAACCATGGCTTCTACAGTCACTGGTGTCTGCAAATTTCTATCAGTAGAAAAGAACTGACTTCACTGCCGTGAAAATATTTTAAGTATGTTAGTGATGGAATAGAAAGATATTTTAAATATAGCTTTAAGTTTACTAAGTGATAAGATAAAATTTCCTCTGTCAACTGTTTTATTATGTGAAATCTATTGCCAATCAATTAATTTATAAAAATACATTGATTTCATTTTTTAAACTTACAAAGACCTGAACTGATGCAATGAACTCTGAAAAAGTAATCGATATAATTTAAAATCACTAAGATGGCTATCTTAATGCCATGTTATAAATAAAGCAGTAAAACGTATGTTAAAAATAAAATTTCCAAATACTAAATGCATAGAAACTTAAGGAATTCATGTAGAATTAATGGGAAAAAAAAAAGGCCCAAACAATTTGGACTAATATTGTAGAGCCACATTTTCAGATTTCGAAATAAAAAACAGAGAAAACTGTGCTTTTTGTTATCGACTGATCAATAAGTGGTAAAGGAAGCCAAATATAACTCAGGATTTTGCTGAGATGGCTTATAAACAAGTCAGATATGTATTGAAGAATCTGATTTAAAACTCTATTTAAAATTAATCCAATTCTATCTCAATAAAATTCAATAATCAATCAAGAACTAAGTAATGCATTATAGTAATAATAAGTAAATCTACTGCGGTTACACAGAAGCTATTGGAACTGATCAATAGTTAAACATAAATAATTATCTTAAGGCAACACAGTTAGTCAATATACGAATGATAGGAATTTGCCATCCCCAAATTATCTTCTGCTGTATTTCCAAAAGTGTTTATCACACCCCAAAATTACAAAAAAAGGGGGGAAAAAAGCTAAGCAGATGGAAAAAGCATCATCATAAACAACTGAATCAATGGTACTCAGAAAGAATGGAGACATTTAGGGCTTTTACTCAATACAGAGAGAAGCATCATCCGTATTGCTTCTAGGTGATTGTTTCTATGGTCTTGACAGATGGGCAATTCCAGAGCTCACAGCCCCATCTGCATGTCACTGTTTTCCTGGCTGGTCATTGTCACAGGCCACAGGCAATATGGCTGCCAACTGCGGTCACAAATCACCTGCCTTACCTTACCCTTCCCGGTTCCCACTGTTGAGAGGTGCGCTCAGTTCTCCACCCCTTCCTTCTAAGCTGGCCTGGGAGGTGCTGTGATCAACACCATGAGGCTGCTATTCCTTCCATGTGAAGTGACATTCCAGACCCCTCCGACCACCCTGCAGGCCACATGGGGGGGAACCAAGGATCCAGGGCTGAAACCCCAGCCCGACCACCAGCTGAAGGCAGTTTCATGAGCGGTCACGATGGGACGAGTAGCGGGACAGTCAATACCCAGAATCCTGAGAAATCAGAGCTGCTACCGTAGGACGCCACTAGCTTTTAGGGTGGCTTGTGACACAGGAGTAGGTACTGAAACGGCGGCTTTAACGTTCCTCACACAGCCTTAACCTCGCTTCAGGGAAAATCTGACATTAAGCACAATCCTTCTTGTGTAGCCGCCAGGCTAGGAACCCAGGGATAACCTCACAGAATAAAATCATAACATGTCGATATTTCACGCAACCTGAAAAGACTCCTCTCTACCTCTGGCCTTCCCAGGGCAGCTAGATGCAACCAGGTGCGTCCGCCAGACCTGAGCACCCATCTGCACCGCCAGCCCGGGCTCCAGCCTTGGGGTCCTGACTCGGGACGCAGTGTGTGCTCACAGTCACACTTTGTCCCCGCCCAGACCTTTGCCACACGTGGCATGTTCTCACTGCTTCCTCTTAGGCACTGTTTATGTCCCATGCTTTGCTGTGTGTGCCCTGGCTGTTCAGAACCACCAGTAAAGACGACAGTTAAAAGTGGCCTGAGAAAGACCAACAGTGGCTTGATCATGTTTAGAACATTCAGCATGTATAAGACGATACACAGGGCAAACACATGTCTTCATGGGTAGCTGAACGACTATGTACCCGCAATAGCCAAATCGGACAACTGCAGGGATTCTCGCTCTAAAAAAATAAAAATACGAAACCACCATGAGGTTGGTGATTGTCTGGCCTCAAATTTCCTGCTGACGGAGTCTCTCTGTTCAAGCCGCTAATGCCTTCATGCCTCATTTTGCGGAACAATTAGAGTGATAATACCTGCCCTCCATCCGTCACGGGAAAGTTGTGCAAATAAATGAGATAATATATGTGAAAGTACTTCTGAAGGCAACCCAAGAGGGCAGCTAATGACACGTGAGGAAAACGCAAGGCAGAGGACATGCAGTTGGAGGGCGTTTAGAGGTCAGGCGAGGCAGCCTCTCTTCTGCATGAAAATCCACCTTGTGCTTGACCTACATTGTACAGGCAGGTCATTTCATCTGCGGACAGCGCTAATTATTAGTCATGCGCTTAAATCACCTTGTCACTTCTGCCCTTTGGCCCTATTTCGTTCCTCCAGAGCAGCAGAGGACATTTCCATTCCCTCCCTGGTGCCATTCAGTACAAAAGCGCCTTGTCAGACACTGAACTTGGGCCTCAGACATGAATGACGCATTAGTGAGATGAGGCCATGCTCTCACGTCTCTCACAGTCGCTAAATCACTGTCCCTTCAACGTGGGGAGACGGTAAGGACTGGGTACAGGCACAAGAAGGACACGAAGAGGGTACAGCCACCCACCTGGAGCCTCAGGCAGGTCCTCATGGACAAGATGTTTCTAGAACTGGGTCTCGAAAGGCGATTATGGGGATAAGTGTCTGGGGAAATATAAAAAATAAATAAATTTGTAGGGAAAGAGAAACAGTAACAGCCCGTCAATTATTTGCAGGTAGCTAAGATGCTCCCCATATCCCCTTGGTGAACATTTCTTAAACAGGCTTTACATAAATTTACATAATTTACACATCCATTCATCACCCTGTCTGAACTGGGCTCTTTTTTCTGAATGTGGAGACTCATCAGGAAGGGGTGACAGAAACAATAAACCAAGTCCCAGGCACAGATTTTACAGAGAAAATGTCCTTTGTTGAGACACTCCAACACTGCAACTCATTTATCGGGGTTGGAAGGAGGACGGGGCAGCGTTACAGAAGGCAGCCACTTGTGTACAGAAAAACACCTAATCTATCCTCGCGCTAAGCCTTGTAAAGCCTGGCTTTACTTTCTGTGGGACTCTCTTTACTAGTTCAACCGAAAGGTAAAATTAAATCGTTATTCTTCTAAATTTTTATTTGTTTTTTAGACACTGATTCAAGTCAAATGAAAGTTAACTGAATTCTCTCTCTCTCTCTTTTTTTTTTTTTCATCTAGTACATTAATTAGGCTCCTTTCTAGGATATCTGCAATCCTATCACACCCACCTACTTTCTATGTGCTCACCGGAATCACGGATTTCAAAAATGGTGAAAAACAGCCATAAGCAAATCACACCACCACGACTGTCCACCTTGTTGAAAATCCAGTGAACAGCACGGCGTGTGTCTACCTGAGCTCACACTTCAGGCACCAACGCAGCCAGTGCTTTTCAAATCGTCACTCTCTCTCCTCTAAGTTCCAGGGCTGTATGTCTGGGTGCCTTGCAGAAACTTTACACAGATATCCAACAAGGCCTCTAAACTCAATGTTCTAAAACATTTGCCCTGTAAACGTCCGTCCCCCACCCCGTTCTATCCAATGTGCTTCAAGGCAGCTTCCTCCTGCGAGTTTATCTAGAAATGATGATTCATTAAAAAAAAATTTTTGTCACCAAGTTATATTGGTCCCCAAAGAATAAAGGAGCTTCAAAGACCCACAAACCCAGATCCTCAGCCAACGTTTCTTCCTCTTTTAAATCCTGACTTGGGAAATGGAGCCCATGCAAACTCAGGAAACGTATCTGTCCAGATTGAAAAGCTATGGGATTAGACAGAGGAGAGAAGCTTCGAGCAGGACGTGAGGCCATTCATTACCTTCTGCCCGGGGGTCGCTCCGAGCCAGCCAACAGCTGACCCCAAACCAGGCGGGATGGAAGTCTGACCTGGTATTGGAAGAAACAGGTTACTGTCACCGAGACGGCGCTGGTGACAACGTAGACCACCACAAGACGTGCCGGCTATGAACGTCCAGCGTTTTAGGCCCGTTCTTGGCATTCGGCGGCCCCGTTCAATTAATTAAGCGGGTCTTCACGTCTTCCAGGTGTCGCGGCTCTAAAGGGTGACCCTTTAACTCCAGGCACAGTCTTTGCCAATTGGGATGTAAATAGGCAAAAGGCGACGAATGCCCCTCTATAATTCTCTAAAACCCCATCAGCTGCGACCGAACGCTCCATAAACCAATTCAGGTGGAACGTGTCCCGTCGCCTTTACCGGCCAGGTTGTTCACACCCTCTATTTCCAAGACATGTTTCTTTATCAAGAACCAAAACAAAATTTTTTGTTAAAAAAAACAAAAACAAAAAACTATTTTTTAAAATCTCTACTTCCCAAAAGGTTATTATATTCAGACTCAAAACCCATGTAGTAAACGCCTCCTGTGCTCAGACATGACCTCATTTAACCCTCAGAGACTCTGATGCAGGACTATTAGGGACGGAAGCGAGGGGGGGACGTTCCTACCAGTTTTGGGGCTACAAAACTGACGTACCTTCGCTTGTCCACGTCACTCAGAGGCAGACTCCAGAATGCCCCAAAACCCAGACAACCCTCTGACACCGCGGATTCGAAGCGAGCGGGTCCACGCACACCCGGAAGCGTTTCAGTCCCTGCACGCTGGCGTGCGTTTCGCATCCGCAGATTCAACACAGCTCGGTAAAAACTGCAGTTTCCCCCCAACCGCAGATTCCCAACCGAAATACCATTTTTCCATCAGCAGTTGGTTGCATCCACGGATGCCGAGGGCCACCTGTAGTGAAGTTTTGGGGGGGAGTCAAAAGTTATAGGCAGATTTTCGACTGTGTGGGGGCTCAGCAACCCCTCATGCCTTGCATTGGTGAGGGGACATCTGGCCTGATATTCTAGAACTCAGGTGACATTTTCACAAGCTAACGGTAGGTGGAGACTTAGGAAGGACACAGGCTAGCCCCAAATAAAGGAGAAGTTATCCATCCCTCCTCATGCCCCAGGGCAGTCCCAGTGTCAAAGGCACAAGGGCTTCACTCATCACAGGGCCCGGACACTCCCACAGACTTTTCTAGAACAACTTGTTGGACAGATTATAACAGTCAGTTTTCCAAAGAAACAGAATCAATAGGATATACATACAGAGGGTACCAAAAAAATGTATGCACATTTTAAGAAAGGAAAAAAATCTATTAAAATTGTAATATGTACCGATAACAAAAGATGAATACAGTAATACCTCGGTTTGCGAGCATAATTCATTCTGGAAATAAACTACTTTTTGCAAGGCATCGCTCGTCTACCGAGTTAAAATGTATTATTAGGTTGGTGCAAAAGTAATTGCGGTTTTGCCATTACAAGTTAAAGCACAAACCACTATTGCTTCTGCACCAACCTAATAGAAATGTTTGCTCATCTTACGGAACACTCGCAAACCAAGTTACTCGCAATCCAAGGGTTTACTGTAAGTACAAGTCACATTTGACTTCTGCAATTACAAGAGGTGCTCAAAGTGGTTACCATCAGTGTCTATACACTTCTGATGATGGCGAACTACTGCTTGAGCAACGTTGATCAAAGTGTCCACTTGTATACGTTTTTTTTTTTTTTGGCATCTCTGTATACACACACACACACAGAGAAATATATAGAATTTATTATAGGAACTGGCTTGTGGAGGCCGAGCAGTCCCACCATCTGCTGTCTGCAAGCTGGAGCTATAATTCACCTAAGTCCAGAGGCCTGAGAACCAGGAGGCACTGAAATCCAAGGACAGGAGAAAATGCAAGTCCAGGCTTGCACCGAGAGTGAACAGGCATTCCCTCCGCCTTTCTGTTCTATCCAGGCTCTCAACAGACTGGATGCAGCCCACCCACACCAGGGAGGGCCATCTGCTTTGCTCAGCTCACCAACTAAAATGGTAATCTCTCCCCAGACTCCCTCTCAGACACACCCAGCTTGGCATCCCTTAGTCCAGTCAAGCTGACAATAAAATTAAGCCTCATAGGGACCAAATGCACCTTCCCATCTCTCCCATTTGTATTTTTTCCATCTATGTCATTTGAAGGCAGGCTAGGCAAGAATCACGATTGCCTGGGTTGGAAAGGTGTCCACAATTTGAATAGGTATATTCAATGTTAGGTATTAATCTTATATCTTTAAAATAAAACACAGAGTTCCTTGCTTTCAAAATATAAACAAAAGATAAAATCAACTTGGCCAAAGTTGATATTAAAAGAATAAATAATTTTCAATGGAGTTATTGGGTCTTCAGAAAAGTCATGACGCATGTTTGCAACAGATGGCACTAGTCCATTTTTGGAAGAACTAGAGTCATTTGCATGTATGTTATTGCTATGTCATTTGACAGCTGACAGTTCTAGCTTCATTCCAAAAAAAACTGAGCAATTTGGTTGAGTTTTGGAGATTTTACAGCAAGTTGAAGATGGAAGGCCAAACTGTGCATTTTTGCCATATTTTACTGTATTACTTCCATTAAGGGAATAACACGCGTAAAGCTTGTGAAAAGTTGCATAAAGTTTACAGTGACAATGCTCTACAAGAACGTCAGTGCAAATGATGGTTCACGAAATTCCGGGCTGGTGATTTTGATCTCAACAACGCTCCTGGGTAAGGGAGGCCCACCGAGGTTGATGACGACAAAATAAAGGCATTGATCGAGTCAAACCCACGTTACATGACACAAGAGATTGCAGAAACATTGAACATTCATCATTCAAGCACTCGCCACCATCTGAAGCAATATGTACCTATAACAAAGCAAGCTCGATATTTGGGTTCCGCATGAACTCAAAAAAGTTCATTTGACAGCGCATATAAACATCTGCAATATGCTCATTAAACATGAGGAAAATGATCCTTTTTTGAAGCGACTGATAACTGGTGATGAGAAGTGGATTGTTTACAACAATGTGACGTGCAAACAGTCTTAGTCCCGACGTGATGATTCACCTCAAACAACATCGAAAGCAGACATTCATCAGAGGAAGGTTATGCTCTCAGTGTGGTGGGATTTTAAAGGTGTCATGTTTTTCGAGCTCCTACCAAGGAATCAAACAATCAATTTGAATGTGTACTGTCGGCAATTGGACAGTTTGAACAAATCCATCATCCAGAAAGTTCCAGAGCTTGTTCATTGTAAAGGAGTTGTGTTCCATCGCGACAACGTGAGACCACACACAAGTTTGATCACCCGTCAAAAATTATTGGAGCTTGGATGGGATGTGTTGCCACACCCACCATACTCGCCTGACCTTGTGCTGTCAGACTTCCACTTGTCTCGCTCTCTTCAAAACTCCTTGCGTGGGGGGGGGGTCCTGGATAGAATAGGTACGCAGCTGCAGTGTTGCCGTGGGGGCGTGGGGGACGTTTTGGGGAATGTAATTGATAATGTTGTGAACATTTTGTGGGGTGTCGGGTGGTCACTTGTCTTGCATCATGGATGGGGGGGAGGCTTGATCGCTGCGCTGTGCACCTGAGGCTGATGGTGTGTAGTGTTGTATGTCAACTATGATTGAATATATATATGCATATGTGCATGGTCATGGGGCATGGAGTGTAGTGTGGGAGTGGAGTTGTAGGATTTGTAATAGATATATATGTATGATATTGGGGGGAAATGGGGCGGCGGATTGGGGGAGGGGGATTGTCACTTCAAGGGGTAAAAAGTATACCTATTGCACTGTGTTGTACAGCTGAAACTAATTCTAAAATATGTGTACTTCATAATAAAAAAAGCAAAACAAACAAACAAACAAAAATACCTCCCTGCGTGGTATAACATTCAATTCAGATGAGGCTGTAAATCAGCACCTTGTTCAGTTTTTCACAATAAAGACAGGTCCTTCTATGAATGAGGAATTGTGAAGCTTGCTGAAAGATGGCAAAAGGTTATGGAACAAAACGGGCACTATGTCATTGATTGATCTTTGTTCTTTACATAAATAAATGACCTTTGAAAAACATAGACAAAATATGTCATGACTTTTCTGAAGACCCAATAAAACAAACATGGCCCACTGGAAGTAGCAGAATCTCTGGAGAGTTTTGAATTGTATGTTTACTAAAAGGTGGCGTAAGTTGCCAATAAAGTGGCGGACCATTTCAGTGTGCTTGGAATTATGGACGTCCCCAGGACGTAAGACTTCAGTGCTAAAACCAGAAAACTCCTGGGTAAGTTGGGACGAACTGGTCTCCCCAGTTACACAAGAATGAGCAATAATATTGTCATCCCTTCATGGGTATCAATTCCCCAAAAGATATTGTGGATTGCACTGAAGTGGCGAAGAAATAAGAGTGCTGTATCTTGGAATGAGGAAATGCTTTTCTGAATCAAAGATGTAAGAGGGAGAAATATTGCTTTACAGTATCCAGAAATAAATTCTACTTCACCTGGCCAGAAAGCGTGTGAGAGATTTCCCAATTCACCCCCCAATCCCTGGCAACAAACCCTCGAATCTCTAAGTTTCTATGAGTTCTTCTCTTTTAGGTTCCACATATAAGAGGGATCAGATGCTGTTTGTCTTTCTCTGCCTGACTTATCTCACTTAGCATAATGCCCTCGGGGTCTATCCATGTTGTCACAATGGCAGGATTTCCTTCTTTCTCTTGGTTCAATAATATTTCAGCGTGTGTGTGTGTGTGTGTGTGTGTGTGTGTGTGTGTGTGTGTGTGTGTACACACTACATTCTTTTTATTCATCATCCATCCATGGACACTTAGGCTACTTTCATTTCTTCGCTATTGTAAATGGCTATTGTAAATAATGCTGCAGTGAACATGGGTGTAGCTATCTCTTCAAGGTCATGCTTTCATTTCCTTTGGATCTGTACCTGGAAGTGAAACTGCTGGGTCATATGACAGCTCTCTTTTATTTTATTTTTTGAGGAACCTCCATACTGGTTTCCACAGTGGCTGCACCAATTTACATTCCCACCAACCGTGCACGAGACCAAATCCATCATTTAAATGGTGCCTGCTTCCGTTTTCACAGTTCTATAAAGACAATTATGTTGTCCTCATCTACATTTTTACAAGAGTATGGCAAAATAAAAAAGACACGCTAGGGACAAGTGATGTGTTACCTGGACCTTCCTTACTTGTCACATTGCTACCGTAAACCCTCTCTCAACGTCATTCCTTTCAGATCTTCAAGACTGTGTTTAGTACTGGAGGACAGGAGCAAATGGCTTTGCAAAGAAAGGATAAAAACCACCTGACACCCTAAAGCCTGAGTACAAAGGACTGGGAAGTACTGCTCCACGGGGGGGGCTTTAGAACAGTTACCTCCTAATAAGGTGAGGAGTGGAAACTGGGCTGCTTGGCACTCTGTTTTCTGCTCATTACACCTTATTTCTGCTGTTAACTTGCAGATAAATACGTAGTAGTAGAAGCTTCTAAGAAAGAATGTGACTGGACGAAAAAAAAAACGCCCTTTACACTTAGGAAAATCAGCATCGACTACAATATTAAATTCCGCACATGATTTTTTTCAAGCAACTCAACAATGTGTATATTACTTGCTTTCATTTTTTTTCTAAGCAAAATCCTTCTGTTTCTATGTGTCTATCTTACAATTTCCTATGTTTAATATACTAAGCAAAATGTTGTCCATAATAAGATAAAAAATAGCCATTAAATCTCTGGGCTAATAGAAAAAAAAACTGGAACATAACATCGTCACACTAAATTTGCATATAAGTTAAATAGATTATGAATGAAACAGGAGCTAGAACACATCTGACGTCCTGTTTTGTACCAACTGCTCAGTTGCTCATCTGAAATTGGGTTCAAACAGAAAATATTGTTTGATTCCAGAACAAGATGTAAACGGCTATTTGACTATTGTGATACTAAATTTTTTGAGTGCTAGAAAGCCTGTTTCCCTAAAATTAAAGAGTATATATGTAAGTAAATTGATTTTCAGTTTCCTTTCTGTATTATCTTAGTTGTTTAATGAAGCAAGACATTGGCCTTTGTATTATACTAATTTAAAATAAGAATCAAATCAGTTCTGTGCTAGTATTTTTCTAAAATTTTGGACTAGTTTTCAAAACATTTCCCTTACTGTAAAAAAATGTACCTTTTTATGTTTTCCTGTTATTGTATTCGCATTGGTATTGTATCAGTTCTGTGTGTATAAACGAAGAAAAAACTTTGAACTAAAAATAATAATAAATTGTCCACGTATTACTAGTTTTCATATTTTCTGTCTCTGGAACCCAGTTTAGTTTACTATGAAATGCAGAACGCTCAACTCTTTATCAATTTTATGACTACAGGGCCCCACGTTCACCTCTTATCACTTCCTCAAGTCACTGTCGCCGGCCTTTAAAATTAGAACTGTAAACATAAAGTTAAACATTCACTTAGTATCTCAGAAATGTGTTGATAGAGTTATAAATTTTAATAGCTTATTGATAAAATGTAAGCTGCTGGAATCTTAAAGAGACATTTTTAAGTGAGTGTTGGACTATGGTTCATCCTCATGGTTGCGGACCTCAGATAATGAGGAATAAAAGTTTATGCAATCTCTTCTACCACTCCTGTCTCATTGCAAAATTCGGAGAAATCCTAACAGGTACAGAAATAACTGTGCCTGCTCTGTGCCTGCTAACTGTAGTGAATTCTAGTTGGGCAAAGGAAGAAGATACAAGTAACTTTTTAATGTAATTTCTCAAATTCCAGGCATTCTTCTCCATTTGGTAAGATCAGGCTTTTTTAGTATCTCCTCTCTTATTATTTTTATATTACACTGCCTCAATGTCTATAAAGTTAATTGCTGTTCATAATGTCCCTTTTATCACAATGAATGAGTACTTTTGTTCAAGAAATAGTTCCTCCGTGACTATGAGATAAACAAAGATATAAAAAGAGAGGCATGAATACAAAGTGATAATTCCTTCTTTCTTTCCCTGCCCCCCCCTTCTTTATTGATTCTCAACTCAAAATCTCCAATACCATCGGAAGAGGTGAGAGGAAGAATTTTTTTTTCCCCATGTGTGGTTTCACAGTGCAAATCTACACGCAGCAGAGAGAGTTTGGGGGGCGAACCCATGAGGGCGAAGGGCTATGCAAAAGCATTTATGAACAGTAAGAGAAGAAAGGATCAAATCACTGCTGTTATCACTGGGGACAACAGCACCAGGATGACCACTAATGAGGTCTGCATTCTGACAACCAGAGCTCCTGGGTGTGTTTAGAGGGTCCCACCTGGCGCTGGCCCCAGGAAAGCATGGCTCTGCTCAGCTATCATCAGATGGTTTGGTCCAGCCTTCGCAGTTGCTGAGTAGGACCACTGCTGACTAATCTTTATTTTAATTACCCCCACGAGCCCTTGAATCGTTCTTGAAGCTGTAAGCCTAGACTTGGACAGTTTCTTTCTGAATATCCTGAAGAGGTGTCTCATGGCAGCCTGGTGTACCCAACCACACGGGTCCCAGTCGGAGGTTTCCGTCCCCAGCATGCAAACTGGTGGGCCTAGGTTTCCCTCGTAGGTGCGTAACGGAGCCCTGCAGCCTATTAAGGGAGGAACAAAGCTACACGTACCTTACTTATTATTGTTATTACGAATATGATTGCAATTTATCAGTTCAGTAGTCTTAAGCATAAAAAAAATGTTTATATTTTGAAAAAAAGCTGCACTACAATATATTCGTTTGACATAACAATGCATAGAGGGCCTGTTTCTATTTGAGTGTCCTTTTTAAGAGTTATACACGGATGCAAAGCAAGGACAGTCTGGGTCCCCCCGTTTACTTTCTGTGCAAAACTGAAAGGCTGGCAGACTGCTTTTTTTCCTGTTATTCCTGCCTAAATTGCAGAACTCAGAGCAGATGGTTCACTCTGCTTAGACGTGTCTGGATTATTACACTTGACGGGGTCCTTTATCACAGTTTCTTGGAAAAGAATAAAAGAAATTCCTCTCTGGGAACAATTTTAGGAAAACAATTTTAGAACTGAGGATAACTAAAACAAAACCACAGATTTATTTAACAATTTGTGAGTAATTCTGCTAATGATTAAAGGCTGAATTCTAGTGTGTGTTACGGTGTTCCAGGTTTGGGGCCACGGTTTTTACACCCATTACCTCACTGACTCACTGCACAGCTGCAGGAAGAAACTTCGAACGTACCTGCCTTTTTGACCTGCTAAGGCACACACAGCTCATACACTAACCCTGGAAAAAATGCAGTAATATGCTGGGCACGTTGGTCTCCATTACATGCACCAAAGTGCGATATGTAAGTACTGGGGCAAGATAAAAGGGTTTACAGTGGCACAGACGAATGGCTGCCAACATGGAGAGAGACCTGATGGGCAGACGGACGCTAGGGCACACCTGATCCACCTGAAGCCATGGGACACTTGCTCCTCTATGGGGACCAGGAGGGAAGCCCCCTGCTTTGTACACGCATTACTACCGAATTAAGTTCTTGTCAACTTCCTGAAATGAGAGCAACTTGTACATTTGGCCTGCGGCATCTTTCCACAAAATACCATCTCCATTTTCCCAACCTGGAAAACCCAATAAAGCAATCACCTCTGTGCAGCTCCTGTTGCAGGAACCTGGAGGCCAGACTCAGCTGTGTTCACGCAGCTAGAAAGTGGGACAGTCGCTGTGGACACGGCCTGTCTCACCCCAGAACCTGTGCTCTCAACCATCATGCGTTCTGAGGGCCACACACAGCGGATGGGAGTTAGAAAACGATACTGGGGGACGGTCTTTTTACTTGAAAACTCGATCAATTCATCAACTCAGTGGTGTTGGAAAGCATCCAGCATGTCCCCCGTCCTCCAAGGCCAGCGCTTTACTCCATGCCACCCACACACACCATCTGGGCTGTGGCGATAGTCTCCTGGGGTCCCCATATACATTCACTCACCTGCCTCCAAGCAGGTCTCCCAGCAGGGGCCGAGCTCAGCGCTGGGACCCCGCCCAGGCCCCCTCCAACCCCACAGGTCCCCAGGATCCTGCATCAGCTTCGCCCCAGCCACAGGGGAGGCCTTCCTGCAGTTTCTGAAGGTGCTAAGGGCTTTCCCGTCACGTCTCCTGCGACGGCCCCCTTTCCTTACCTGGGCGTCTCTTACATGGCCTCCGACCTTAGCGTCATCGCACTTCCTCAGAGAAGCCTTTCCATTTTCCCAGTTTCACCCAGCTCGCCCCTGTCTCGTTCACGGCACCCTGCTTTTTTCCAAGCACCTGTGATCTGTGACCACATAGTTCTGTTGTCTGTCTCACTAACCTGTTTCTTGACTACAGATTCTGCTCCCTGCTACACCCTTTGGTTGGAGCCTGGCGGAACGCGTCCTCCCTGAACCCCGAGGCATTGCCCTGAGTCTGCCTTGTGGAGCGGTCCATCTCCCTCCCAGCCCCACACAGCATCCCTTCAGGTCGCATACATGTGGCCCCATGCCGGCCCCCAGCCTGCCCGTCCGTGGGCTAAACAGTTATTATAACGTGAACAAATGTGCTCAGGAAAACCCCATGTGGTGGCTGTGATAAGTGGCACTCGTGCGTCCCAACAGCCAGTGCCGGTGAGGACTGGAGCAACGGCGGAGTGTGGGAAGGTTTCCTCGGAGTCCAGTTGGCTCCCTCCAAGCACTGTCTGTGTGTCGCCTTCTCTGAGTCAAAGGCTCCAGGCAGAATTTGCCAGACTGCCTTTAGGCCCCTGACATAAGAAGTTCAAACACTTGCTGGTAAAATCGCCTGTTCGTTACTCAGTCTGTCCTAACAGTGTCGGAAGCAGAAGTGACAGCCCGTCCTCAGGATCCGTCATCCTCTCCTTCCTTTGTGGAGACACTTCTCAGCGGGTCTAGTCTTCTGCACATTTCCCCAGCAGAGTCCCTGACAGTCCTGTGCTCCAGACCCTCTTAACAAGGCTGAAAGTGCGGCAAAGGCCTCGGGCAAAGGAGTGTCTCTCAGAGCGAGGTTACAACTGTCACTGACCCGTCTAAATATAGACCACGCTGCCCCGTGGTGCCAAGGTCAGGTAAGTTTGTTTGCAACCCCTTGGAAGGATCGAGGTTTCCTAGGCTCGGGGACCCTCAGCTGGGACCAACACACTAGACATGCAGCATCCTCTGGAGCCTCTCCATGTCCCCCCCCCCCATGGGTCTCACGGATGATGGGAACTGCTGCTTTATGCACATGGCAACGAGCCATGTAATCGCCCTGTGACAGTCCTTCCATGGTGAAGAATTCAGCTTCCCTACCGTAGTCCATGTTCTCTAAAGACACTTTTTGTAACGGTGTCGCCCTTAGTAGGAGCTCAAAAAATATCCGTTGATGAGAACTGACTGAAGGAAAGAGGCCAGATCTCAGGAAGTCAAGGGGTCACAAGCAGCAGCACCTCAACTGACACTCATTAGAATTTTGGAAGACTGAAAGCATAAACACCCACAATATACATATCAAAGGTATTATCTTGTGATGTTTTAATTATATCTGTTAGCCTCAGAGAAGAGGAAAGCAGTTCAGTGAATCTATGTTAAAGGGTAGAGGCTGGGTCCTGGTAGATGAAGTAGAAAAGAGCCGACTTCCGAGTCCTACACTGCAGGAGAGGCGAGGCTGAGAAGAGACACCATATCTAAAGCAGTGAAGACCCCTAAACCAGTTTGACTAAATGGCTTCTTCGCCTATATTTTACATTCTTCTGAATATTTTTATATTATTAAAAATATCTTTGAAAGGCAAATCGCATTAGAGTGAACTAAAAGTAAAATTTATGTTACAATTAAATAAAAATAAATTTGAAGAATGCAAACATCAGATGGAAATTTCCTAAAATAGACAAATGGAAAAGTTCAAGTAGAACAACAGAAGACATTTCTAATATTTCTAAAATGTTTCAAATTCAGTAAATAATTTAACAAAATTAGATCATGTGTCCTCTTAGAAAAATTGATTTTAAGATGGAGTAAGTTTTATAAACTGTCAACAAAATCAAAAGGCAACCTCTGGAATGGTAGAAAATATTTGCAAATCATATATCTGATAAGGGGTTAATACAAAAATATATCAAAAGCTCCTACAAAACAGCAAAATAAATAAAAAAAAAAACACCAAAAACACTGCAATTAAAAAATGAGCAGAAGAAATAGACATTTTTCAAAGGAAGTCATACATATGGCCAAAAGGTACATGAAAAGATGCTCAACATCACTAATCAACAGGGAATGCAAATCAAAACCACAGTGAGATACCACCTCACACCTGTCAGCATGGCTATTATCAAAAAGACAAGAAATAGCTATTGCGAGGCTGTGGACAAAAGGGAAGCCCCGTGCACTGTTGGTTGGAATATAAGTTGGTACAGATATGGAAACAGTATGAAAGTTTCTCAAAAAATTATAAATAGAGCTACTATATGATCCAGCAATCCCCCTGCTGGGTGTATTTCCAAAAGAAATGAAAACCTTGAAGAGATACCTGCACCATGTTCATTGCAGCGTTATTTACGATAACCAAGATACACACACACCACGAGTGTCTGTCAGCGGAGGACTGAGAAAGAATGTGAGGTACACACACAATGCAGTATTACTCAGCCTTGAGAAAGCACTTGCTGCCATTTGCAAGAACAGGGATGGACCCTAACACACCATGAGAAGTGAGGTAAGTCAGGCAGAGAAAGACAAATGCCTCCTGATCTCACTTACATGCGGAGTCTGAGAAAGTTGAGCTCACAGAAAGAGAGACGGAATGGCGGGGACCAGGGGCTGGCGGGCAGGGGGATGTTGATCAAAAGGTACAAACTTCCGGTGACAAGGTAAGCTCTAGGACCTAATGTATAGCACGGTGATTACAGTTAATAATACAATAATATACACTTGAAAGTTGCTAAGAAAATGGACCTTAAATGTTCTCACCACAAAAAAAAAGTGGTGAGTATGTGAGGTGATGTGGGTGTTGGGTAATACTATGGAGGTCATCATTTTGCAATAGATAAGTGTATCATATCAATACGTAGCACACCATAAACTTACCCAGTGCTACCTGTCAATTTTATCTTAATAATACTGGAAAAAATAAATAAGAAATCTCACAAATCAATCATAAGGGATGAATGGATTACAGGCATAAATGGGCACAAAAGAGAAAATTTACAGACCAAAAAAAAAAAATGTTGAAAATTTATAAAAGGTTGACAGAAAGGAACAGACATTTCACATAAAGGTTAAAATCACTCAAGTGTTAGCTCTTTTCAGATAAGGAAAGTGAAGCTTAGCGAGGTTAAATGACTTGCCCAGCGTCATCCATTCGGATCAGTAATGGCAGAGATATTTATGCTGTTAAATCTAGTAAGTCAACCCCTCTCTTATCATCACAGGTCACATATTTCCTGGATCTTGGTCATCAGATGATCACGCCTAGGGATGTAGGTGAAAAAAACGGGCAGGGTGATGTATTTCTGTTAGAGATGTGAGACAGAACTATGTCATTGTATCACATAAATTAGGCGAGAAAAAAAAAAGATGTTATATTTGATACCGCCCTTAGAAGCAAGAATTCATTTTTTTCAGTGGCATCAAAAGACAAATGGACAAATGGTACAGCCTGCCAAAGCTAAGAACCAGCGAAGTGAAAAGGACTAATTAGCAATGACTAGACTCTTGAGAGCATCTGAGCAATTGAACCGTGGAGTTTTTCCAACAACCCTTAATGCACTGAAAATTAGGGGAGCTATCTAGCTTTCCTTTATGATCTTTCTGTTTGTAATTGGTTCCATGGAGAGGCACAAAAAATAAATAGGTAAAAGAATGGCCAAAAAAAAAAAAAGAAAGAAAGAAAGGTAAGGTAATCAAAATGCAGCAGGGTATTTCAGACAAATGACATTGGAAGCCAATGGTACAATGGCCGCCATATCATTGGTACAATGGCTGCCCCACTAAAAATTTCGGTCTACACACACACACAAAAAAAGGAAGCCACTCTCCAGAGGTAACAGAAAGTGACTGACAGACTTTGGGATGTATAACGACATTTTCAACATTATTTTAGCAGTGGTGTTAGAACAGATGAAAGAGAAAGAGAGGCAAGACCAAGTAGAAAGTATTATCGACACCAAGGAGAGCCCAGAATATGATGATGTGGGTCCCACCGGAGTTAAAAGAATGAACAGAATTAATAGGACTTGGTAAGCAGTGAGGGTGACTAAGACAAACAAAGGGACACATCCCAGAAAATCTCAGTGTGTGGAGTTTGAATGCCGGAAGAATGGAGGTGGCATTATAACACGGGCACAATGCCAGTTCTTTTTGGCTGTCTCGACAATTTCGAAAATCAAATGTTCTAACTCAACTCCATTCCTAATCTGAAGAGACAGAAGCTGGAGTGAGGTAGGTGCTTTGAGCCACTCAGCTGATGGGTCTGGAACCAGTCTTACACGTGTGACAGTGTCCTGGGAGTACCCAGACCCCAGACCTGCCCCAGGAGTACACCAAATGCCTTCACCAAGTCCATCAGGGTTTCTTCCCTACAAAATGGAAAAGCCTTTCTTTTTCTCCATGTAGAAAAACACGTCATACATAAAAATCCAAATATGGAAAAGAACGAAATGACCCATAACCTAATATGTCAAGGGATTTTCCACGTCCACAAATATTAATCTACCAAATATGACAGCCATTTTTATATTACATAGTTTTTAATTAGTCCCCTTCCTGATAGGAATTAAAATGGTCTCAAGTGTTTTGATCTTATAAATGATAACTATATTAAAATGCCTCTGTGGAACACCATTTTTATTAATTTGTATGACTATCATTTTAGAGTACATTCCTTGATATATATGTGTGTTATATGGCTAAATATATACACTTTTAAAACATTTTTCATATATATATATTACTAAACCACAATCCAGGAGAACACCAACTTATATGCTCATAAACATTATAGCCAAGTGACCATTTTCACACACTCAGAAAAACACTGAATACTGTTAACTTAAAAAAGTTTTCAAATGGATAAGATAAAATGACATGTAATTATTATTTTTTGCATTTATTAGATTAGCAAATCCAAATATATTTTCATATTTTATTGCCCATATTAACCATTCATATCTCACTTAAAATGTAAACAACTTTCAGTCATTTTTCTTTCAACTTAAATGTTATTTCACAATAGAAAATATTAAAGTTTTATATAGCCAAATTTATCTTTCCACTTTGAATTTTTTTTTTTTTAGATTTTTACTGGGGAATTGGGGGGATGGGAACAGCACTGGGGAATTGGGGGAAGGGGAACAGACAAGTTGCTGTCGTTTTGTTCTTCAGTCTAGTTGTGGAGGACGTCGCTTCACTGGCCCAAGTTGGCACCATCATTGCGCTCTTCCCGGGTGAGGCAGATCAGTCGCCGGCTTCTGGACGGCCACTCACAGCGGCTGCTGGCCGCTCATGCTGGCTGCTGGCTACACACGGTAGCCCATGGCAACCCACTGCAGCAGGGGCTGCAGCCTACGCTGTCGCCGGCGACTCACGGCAGCCCAGCTCCAGGTTGAGCTGTTGTTCAGCATCTTAGCTGTGGAGGGCAGTGTCACTGGCCCTCATATGTGGGATCCGAACCGGGGCCCTCTGGCATCCCAAGCCAGTTCTTAACCATCGCGCCACTCGGCCGGCCCTTCACTTTAAATTTTTGTCCTTGTATAATTACCAAAAACTCCTCTACATTCTAAGTCCCCCGAATTTGGTGTTGGTACTTCTATTATTTCAGTTTTTACAATTAAACCTCTCATGGATCAGGAGTGCATACTGGACTAGGGTGTGAAGGACTGATCAGACCTTTTTTTCCCAAACGACGAGTTGGTTTTATGAAGACCTCTTTCGGAGTATCCGCTTTTCTATGATTACCGGAAACCACCTCCATCACGTCTAAATGCCTCTGTATTGACAAGCTCATATGGCTGTACCCCTTTTTCAGTTTCCTGATCTGCGCTCCAATTTCCTGAGCAGGGAGAAGGGACTAGCCCAGAACCTGGATGTTAAGCTGTGTCCTCGTGGACTGGGCCTGGGAAGTGGTAGTTATTCAGGTGAGGTGAACTTGAAAAGGACGGGAAAGCCACGCTGAGAGTGAGTTTGATGGGCTTAAGGCAAACCCAACATCCAGGGAGATATCTGCAGACCTAAGCAAGTGCTTAACTGTGTAAGATAAACAGAACCGTACACATTCACTTAGGAGCACATGGCCAAAGAAATATTTTTAAGAACTGAAAAAAATAAACTCTCTACAAGTGTCCTGTGCCCTCCCCTGGAAACACTGTGACGGGTGGCATTCTTTCCTCTGGCCTAACCTTGTTTGGTGGCACTGCACAGCACGTCCAGAGTGATGGGACAGAAACAACCCCATAAAACCAACAGTATTGGGGCCGGCCGAGTGGCTCAGTTGGTTAAGAGCTTGCTCAATAGTGTGAGCTCTGAGCAACAGCGGTTCGATGCCCGGCCTGAGCTGAGCTGCTGCTGAGCTGCCAACAGGTGGCAGGATGGCTCAGCTAAAACAAAACAAAACAAAAAGAAGCCCAACAATATCACAATAACTATGGAATATTTATAACCTCTTTCTAACTGGACACGAAATAATTTATGATACACATGCGTTTTTCTCTAGCCTTATTTCCTGTGTCAAACAATCTGATAATTATACTTTTTCCCACGCTGTGTCCCGGTTCCTTATCTTTTCCCAAATCTGGGCGGCCCTTCAGTCTCTTATCCATCCAACACTTCCTTATGTCCTAGTCTTAGCTCAATCGTCACTGCCTACACAAAGCCTTTCCTTGAAATTCCTAGAAAGAAACGCTGCTTTATGTGATATCCTCACTCTGTTCGTAGGTCCTTAAGCTTGGCCCACGTAGCTTTGTACCATCCCACTGCAATTGTTCATTAAAATACCCTAGCATCTGAAGGAGTGCTAGTATAGATAGGGAGGCTCAAAAAACATGTGCAGACAGAATCAAGGCAGTTTCACACGGAAGAGAAGACCACAGGCTTTGGGATCAGAGAGGCTCAGGTTTGAGCTCACCTGTGCTACTTAACGGTTGGTTGGTTCTGAGTCATTTCCTTATTCCCAAGGAGATTCTGTTTCCTTCTCTGGAAAATGCAGATAACGAAAACATACTTTCAAGGATATTATTAGAACATAAGTTTTATAAAATATTTAATTAACTTAGTGCATAAAATTCAAATTTCCTTAGTGAAATCATCTGCCATAGAAATTTTTAATAAGCTACTACATGTATATTTCTAAAAATTAGGACTTTGAAGCAATATTTATATCATTATGTAGGCTTTCGGCACGGATAGAGATTAACAATAAACCCTGTATCTGTGGGCTCTATTAGGATAAATTTTGTTCAGTCAAATAGACATTATTTCATTTATTTGCTATTTATGTCCTAGCTACTTCTCAAATTATTTGGTATAGCTCAGACCTGACTCCCTTCGGGAGATCTCCCTGCGCTGTCTTCTAGGACACACGGCCATGTACATGCACTTTCATCAGGACGGTGGGCACAGCCTGTTTCCTCTTCAAGGACAGAGAACGCCAGATCAGGTCACACGCCCTCCAAAGAAACTGCAAGTATGCTTTGTTCTGTAAATTTTGCCCCAAAATGGCTGAATGACTGACTGAACATATGTGCATGTGTGCGTGCAAATATGAATGAATGAATGAATAGCCTGAGATGAAACTACAGAAATATGTGGGAGCTGAGTATCAAGAGTCTTTTAGAGAACAGACAGGAGGAGGTAGAGAAGGAAATCCACAACAAGGGAATGGCTGATAAGTTCTAGTGCATGACGCGCGCGTGCGCGCACGCGTGTGTGTGTGTGTGTGCCGTGTGTGCATCCGTGTGTGTGTATGTGTGTGTGCCGTGTGTGCGTGCATGTGAGTGTGTGTGTGTGTGTGGTGTGTATGTGAGTGTGTGTGTGTGTGTGGTGTGTGTGTGTGTGTGTGTGTGTGTGTGGTGTGTGTGTGTATGGTGTGTGGTGTGTGTGGGTGTGTGTGTGTGTGTGGTGTGTGTGTGTGGTGTGTGGTGTGTGTGTGGTGTGTGTGTGTGTGTATGTGTGGTGTGTGTGTCTGTGTGGTGTGTGGTGTGTGTGTGGTGTGTGTGTGTGTCTGTGTGTGTGTGCCGTGTGTGCATCCGTGTGTGTGTGCCATGTGTACGTGCATGTGAGTGTGTGTGTGGTGTGTGTGGTGTGTGTGTGTATGTGTGGTGTGTGTGTGTGTGCGTGTGGTGTGTGTGTGTGTGTGTAGCTGTGGTGTGTGTGTATGGTGTGTGTGGTGTGTGTCTGTGTGGTGTGTGTGTAGCTGTGGTGGGTCATGTGCATTTAATACAGCCGATGATGTGCCCCCCCCATCACCACAAGGCAGGAACAAGTGCTTCCCCTATTTCACAATTTTGGAGATTCTCTTTAAATCCTCTGAATGGGAGAAGATATTTGCCAATAGTACATCTGATAAGGGGTTAATATCCAAAATTTATTAAAAAACTCCAAGCAACCCAATTAAAAATTGGGCAGGGGGCAGGAAAAGACATTTCTCTAAAGTAGACATACAGATGGACAACAGACATGAAAAAATGCTCAACATCACTAATCATTGAAGAGATGCAAATAAAAACCACCATGAGATACCACTTCACTCCAGTCAGAATGGCTATCATCAATAAATCAACAAACAACAAGTGCTGGCGAGGCTGTGGAGAAAAGGAAACCCTGGTGCACTGCTGGTGGGACTGCAGACTGGTGCAGCCATTATGGAAATCAGTGTGGAGGTATCTCAAAAAACTGGAAATGGAACTACCGTATGACCCAGCAATTCCACTCTTGGGTAGCTATCCAGAGAAACCCAAGACGCTAATTTGAATAAAATATATGCACCCCTATGTTTATTGCAGTGCTATTTACAATAGTCAAGACTTGGAAACAACCGAAATGCCCATTGCCCATCGGTACACGACTGGATTAAGAAACTGTGGTACATTTACACAATAGAGTATTACTCTGCTATAAAGAAGAAGGAAATTGTACCATTTGTAACGATATGGATGGATTTAGAGACTATTATGTTAAGTGAAATAAGTCAGTCAGAGAAAGTCAAATACCATATGATCTCACTTATATGTGGAATCTAAAGAACAGAATAAATGAACAAACAAAATAGGAATAGACTCAGAGACACAGGGGGAAAAAATCTGTTGGTTGCTAGATGGGAGGGGGTGGGGATGGGGGAGAAGGTGAAGGGGCTAGAAAGTACAAATTAGTAGCCAAATGTAGTCATGGCGATATGAAATACAGTTTAAGGAATATAATCAATAATGTAAAGATTATGGAGGGGGTCAGATGGGCACTGGGCTTATTAGGGAGACCACTTCTTGGATGGCACAGATGCCTGACCACTGCGCTATACACCTGAAGCTGAAACTGAATAATACTGAATGTCAACTATAATTTAATATATATATATATATATATATATATATATATATATATATATATATATATATATATATATATATATATATATATATGTTCACAGGGTGTGGAGCACAGCATAGGGAACAGAGTCAGTGGAACTGTAACAGCTATAGACGATGTCAGAGGGGTAGTAGATTGGGGGAGGGGTGTTATCACTTTGTGAGGGGTATAAATGTCTAACTATTACATTGGTTTTGTACACCTGAATAAAAAAATAAAAAAAATAAAAAAATAAAAAAATAAAATAACTACTGACATCGCAGCCACCTCTGGTGGTATATACACGTTGCAGAATTTTGCCAGCTCCCACCCTTGGGTCCAGGGTCTGTCTTATTCTCCAGGTAGGTGCCCACTCAGCCATCCATGATCACGTGCACATGCATCAGCCGTGCTCTCAAAGTTCAATGCTGGCCGCCCTGTATGTACTATGTATGCTTGAGACCGCCCCAGTAGCTCTATCTCGTGCCTGTGGAAGCATTTGTCCCACCGTGACATGTCACCTGCTTGCCAGTCTGTATTTTCCATTTACCTGCATGTTCCCCATGGTCTAGGAAGGTATTAAGATACACCTTGATTCACAATGGATATACGGCCACACAAATGTCACATGTGATACTGATAATTTAAAAAGGCAAAGAGAAAAAATTGTTTTCTAAATCACTATCACAGTAATAGTGAAACTAATTTCTAAGACTTGATGCATGGTGCCTAATGACCCATAGCTATGGTGAGCTTAATTAATTCTTATCAACTTCACATCATTCCGTAACAGTAACAGGGGAGTCGGGGGGAAGACCTGAGTGGGGAATACCATCATAGAGTGTGGCTCTGATATGACCAAAAGGTTTTCAGATGAAAACACCAAAAAACAAAATATTTGATAGACACTTAAAAATTGTAATTGTAGAAAAGGAGATTACATAACTTTTGCTTGGTAAGTCCTGATGGATTATTAATTTCTGGTTCTATCAACAAACAAATATTTGTTGCATTTCCTCTCAATATGACTTTGCATGAGACTGAGCGAGCAAGAGTTATATGCGACTTTTCAGAATGATAGCATCTAGAACAGCAGCTTTCAAACGTTTTTTTATCACAACGCTTTCAAGGAATACATTTTTTCTTGAGGCCCAATAGAGACAGATGACATAAACAGGTAGAAACACATAACTGAATCAGGTTTCAAGAAACAATACCTAACCCGCTACAGACAGGGCAATCCATTTTCCCCCACAGCCCCTGCAAACACTCACCAATCAGCGCACTTTCCTAACAGACTTCTGAACAATCATTTCCCGCAATTTAAAAGTTTAAATTGGATGGTTTTATGTTGCCTTTTAGGTTTTATTCTTTGTATTTTGACCAATGAGTTGAGTAATAGCTGCTATGTTTTTAATGAGTCATCAGAATCGACTGAAATCACAAGGATAAATGCAGGTGTGAATGACACGCTTGGGTACTCAACAAATATCCAAATAAAAGACTAAGCGCTAATCTGAATAAACATATGAATTTGGTAACGATGTCAAGATTGAGACTGTACCCAAAGGAATACAGCACGTTTGACCTAAACAGACCAGTAGTCATGCTTACCCCTCTATGCATTGGTATTAAAATTATATTTTCGATACGCTGCTGCCTATGGTGATCCGATGGACTCCTCTGCTCCTACGAAACTCACCAAAAAAACCTACTTCTCATTGCTTCTTAGTCATTCATTCTTCCAAAGCATATCAGATCTGCAGCGGTGCCAGGCTCAGAGCTGGTGATGAAGACATGAGGGGGAAGAAGGGAGGCATGGTTCTGTCTTCAGGGAGCAGTCATTCTAAAGAAGCAAATTGATAGTGGCCAAGTACACAAGCACATGGCCTGGATTGTGCTAAGTACTACAGAGGACACAGCCTGGATTGTGCTAAGCACTACAAGGGACACACAGCCTAGATTGTGCTAAATCCTACAAGGGACACACAGCCTGGATTGTGCTAAGTACTACAGAGGACACAAAGCCTGGATTGTGCTAAGTCCTACAAGGGACACACAGCCTAGATTGTGCTAAGTCCTACAAGGGACCCACAGCCTGGATCATGCTAAGTACTACAGAGGACACACAGCCTGGATCGTGCTAAGTACTACAGAGGACACACAGCCTGGATCGTGCTAAGTACTACAAGGGACACACACCAGGCATGGTGAGAGAGAAAATGGGATCGGGGGAAGCCATGCAGGGCTGAGACCAACGAAGGCCTCTGTGAGTAGAGGCAACACAATCGAAGACATCAAAAACGAAAAGAAACCAGTTGTCCGAGAAGCTAAGGGCAGACCTTCCATGCAGAGAAATGGCCGAGCGTCTGGGTGTAACGCTTCTTTGAGAGACTGAGCGGGACCGTGGCTAAACACAGCTGGCCAGAAGGAACAAGACCAGGCTAGAGAGGAGACAGCAGCCACACCAGGCAGGGCCGTGCCAGTCACCACGAGGAATCCGGGTTTTGTCCTGAGTATAACGACAAGCTGCTGAAGTGCGACGCCAACCTACGCCACGAGCCTAGTGGCATTTCTGGAAGATCTCCTCCAAGCGCTGTGTAGAGAACGGGTTAGAGAGTGTGGACACAGGAAAGTCCGCTTAGGAGGCTATTTCCATAAATCTGGGCCAGAAGCGCTCTAACCTGGCCCGGGGTGGGGGTAAGGGGTATGGGGCAAAACACAGGGTCTATTTGGTAAGAGCGCCTGTAAGAAGTGCTCAGGATTAGAAAGGGGGGGAAAAGGCAAAGGGAAGAGGTAAGGATAACTTCTAATTATCTAGCCTGAGCGACCGGGGAGATGGTGATGGTTTCCAACGAGACGGGTTACAGGAAGGCAGGCTCTTCCATCCTTGTCGTCGTGGGTCCCAGGACCAGGCCAGAAACGCAGGCACAAACCATGCTCCCGGGCACTCCCTCTACACAGCGCTGCTTAGCTTCTCCAGCTTTTCTAACTGTGAGTGTTCCAAACCGTGACCGCTGTGGGTGCTCACGCTGCCCCGCCATCCTTGAGCAGTGCCAACCAGGCAAGTGCCTTACCTGACCTTAATCTCATTCGGGATGATCAGTCCTGAGCGAGCCAGAAGAACCAAAGATAAAAAAGCCCATCAGCATCCTGCACCAGAAGTTCATTGGCCAAAAGAGCATGCAACGTTCAATTCTGAAGACGCAACATTCTCTCAGTGGAGACATTCCCCAGCGGTGGCTGACACAGTAATGGAATGGCCCCTCTGATACTGACTCAGGCTCCGACAAGCCTCCCTTTCCAGGGACTTATTTGTGCTGGGCGTCTGTGTCAGGGCCAATCACACCAGTCTCGGATCACAACTACAGCGCTGGTCTTGTCACATCAGAAGCTGGTTAATGTTTAACAGCATATGAAGCGGTAAGGACCGCGTGTGCCTCGGGGGACAGATTACTATCAGCCAAAGTGATTTTACGCACCCTTTCAGTGAGGCTGTTGTTCCTGAGCCCATACAATAATTTTGTTCATAAGTTTCCATGGTACAGGCGGACGTGTGCCCAAGGTGAGATAAAGGAAATTGTTCCACACATTCCCAGCCCAGATGCAAGCATCACTGTCTTAAGGAAACCCTCCCAGGGCCTTCTGATCCACAGGACAGACCATGTCGAGGCCTCCGGGCCTCACTGCGTTTGCTGCTCGTAAAGCGCTCATCACGCTGCACGTGAATTCAGGGTCGGCGTTATATATTTGTTCTGTTTTCCTAGCTAACACACAAGCAGAGTTAAAGATGCACTGTTGAACTAGGTTACTTAGTGTGTTAATACAGCACAGATTAACATAGAGGATTGAACATGGCAGGTGTCCAACTTGTACAATATCTCACTGCTGGTCCTCAACACAGCAAGTCCCTAACCCCAAGATTTCCCCAGGAGTCACACACTAACCTCTATGCTATCCCGAATCCACCCCATCAAATCCCATCCCCCTTAGCTCCATTCCTGGTAAGGGCTCCTGAGTTAGAACCGCTCGTCTCTCCGTGAGTGTGAAAAGAATTACTTGCAGTTCTGTTTCTCTTTGTGCATATCATGTTTATATTCTACTTTCTATTCCCTTTAAGATTAATTTATTTTTTAAATGCTGTTCACGGTGGCACCAAAAGTTTCCAATGGAACTAATAACGCATATCCTCTACTGCATTATAATATGCAAAGTAATAAATGCCCCCTCAGATTAACAGCCAAAGCCCAACGAAGGTGGTTAATGAATCTCAGAGCCTATTTATGCCAAAGCAACAGTCACTTTAGGAGGAAATAAAAGAGAGATATATTTTACCTCATCTGATAGTGTTGAAGACAGGGTTTCCATAAAGGGTTCAGCAAGATACATCCTAATATCATATGATATAAATATATTGGAATATTTTTAAATGATTTACAGTTTAGTGGGGTTTGCTAAGTACAGTTTAGATTCATCAAGTGAATATATTTGCGAAAATTTTAATGAAAAACTAGCATTATAGTCATAATGTACTCCTAATCACTTATGTACAAATTCTATTTAATTTTTGTGGACGGTGGTTGACAGCAATTGTTCTGGTTTGGTTTAATTGCACGAAATTCACGAAAAAAGGAACTCAGATGAGTGGGTAGTTTCATCACCTGGGGGAAACAGATATTGGCTAATATGGCAATTGCTTCAAATGGTTATTACGTGTGCATAAAAATTACGTTCTTATGTAAAAATCAGGAAAACGTTTAGAAATGGGTTGTCTTTTCTTCCTTTTTATTATAATTTACCATAATCTTTAAGAAAAGTATCCTAAAACAAAAGCTCTCTGTCAATCTTTTCTGGGGTAAGCAACATTTTCTAAAAGTTAGCGTTACAGCCAAGACTCTCTGCTTTCCAGTTGCGGGGGTACTGGGGACACAAATATACCACATGTCACCATGCCTAAAAATGCCAGGTTTGGATTCACAGTGAACTACGCACGTCCTATCAAGCTAAATCATTCGAGAACATATTTACACGAATGGCAAATCGAATGACTGAATGTATAAACATGGGACACACATGTTTCTGCAGTTTAAGAGAACTTAGATTGCATAATCGTTTGACAGTAGCAGCAGTCATCTCTGAAAGCAGTAACAGCATTCTTGAAGACATGAGTCATCAACGTCCTCTCTAGTCACAATCTTGTTAAAAAGACTTGACCGTATCAAAACCATACACGTAAGGATGTCCAAACTTCCCAGAGTACCATTCTCAAACATTCATTCAGATGACTCGGTTAGAATGTCAAGACATCCAAACAGTCCAATCGTTGTTGCCATAGCCAAAAAAATAAAGGACCCCATTTTCTTTAGTGTCACGTCAGCCAGTCACAGGAAGATGGTTTGACCCACCTCCTGAAGCCCCCTTGACGGTCTACATGTCTTCCATTATCATTAGGAGAGTGAGGCTGGCGGCAGTATTCTGATTCCCATGTCCCTACTGCCTTACCTTTAGATGCTACTATCTGTGTTACGGCCAGCTCTAGTTACTATTACTAAATAATCTCCCATATTAGAATTTCTTTTATTTCCTTTTGCTTGCTTGTGCTATGCTGCACGATGCACCCTCATCCACTTCCCTTGGCAAAAAAAAAAAAGTGCTTACTTTTCCCAGTTTAAGGAAAAAGAAAAAAGGTGCCTGATTCATTTTTTAGTTACACTTAACATAAATTATGAAAATTAGCTAGTGGATCATTCCATTAAAAAAAACCACACACACACAAAATCTATCAAGCACATTCTCAACTTTTCCTGCCTATACCTCATGTTCACTGCAGTTAACTCCAAGCCTTGGTGTGACACCCCATTATCCAAGGGGATGCACTGAATTTCCTAGGCTCCAGGATAACTGGGAAATGGCACTGAACTGAGATTCAGATGTGGAAAAATCACACTGTTAGTTGGAAGGGTTTAAAAGGAACAATTCCATTTGGTATTGTGGCTGCCACATCAGCACCCTTTCTGTTTACTGTTCATCTATTTATTCACTCATGAGTCATTAGCACCAACCATACACATGGCAGGATGCTACAAATTTGGAAAAGGTCTAGCATGTGCCCTCGGGGCTCAGCCATCATGTGGCAGGTCACTGAGCAGTCGAGCTGGTGTGGGGATGGGCTTCCACGGAGCTCAGCACGCCTGCTGTGGGAGCCAGCTGGAATCAGGTGTGGACTTAGGGACATCCTCCAGGTGGAGTGAACCGTCCTTGGGTTCTAACCTTGGGGCCCGAAGGTCTTCCCTGATTATCAGTCAGCAGTACATATTTCCAAAACCTGCTGCACCAGAGGATTCTTCGATTGTGGCAAAATTATTACCCTATTTCACAATATTTTAGGCACAGATTCTGTACTTCTCAACATCACTGAAAGAAAGCCATATTGAACTGAGGGCATGTCACGTAGTGTAACGGACAGAATTTTCCGCGTTAACACTCTACTTCCAAGGCATCTGGGGTTTGATGAGTCCAGGAAGCTATCATTCTGTAAGACGCTGCCTGGACGAGACTTCCCCTGGGACTGAGTAACTAGCCCTGATTGGCTGCTCCTTGCAGGGTCACGTGCCCCATTTCCTTCCCACAAACATGTCAGCACCACCACCACCTCTGCTATCAACTTGGAAAGAGGGTTAAGTGAGTTGTCTACCACGAGCCTATCCACTAACAAGAAATGGCTGCAGCCTGCCCATCTTTTCCACAAATTGTGAAATCAACTGTTCTAGAATCTCTCTTTTTAAAGAGTCTCATTTTCTTCCAGAAAACACGTTAGTACGACTGCTTAAGCAATTGGATCTAGATGAGTACCAGGTTATGGGATAGCCCACTGGTTTTATCCTGAACCGTCATTTCACAGCCTGAGTATGCACAGCGGCTTCACAAAAGGTCAGACAGCGAAAAACGCGATTTCCGAGGCGGGCTGACCACAAACTCTTCCTAAGCATTCTGCTCGCAGGTGAGTCTGAGAATTCCTAGTACATATGGACCAAGATGCATAAATCTGAAAAAAATATATATACATATAGATGATTGAGATAAATGGTTTTAAAAACTTACATTCTCAACTTTAATTTATAATTATTTATTACCTTCAGAGTATATCACTGATCTAGCCTTAAGTGTTAAACACACTCCAGTTCTTGAATAAATTGCATAATCTGTCATCTTCTTTCGATAACTTTTATTTAAAATAATAGTGTGCACATACAGCTTGAAGTAAGAATAATCTGTTTCAAATATATTTAACATGTAGCATAGTTGCAATACTTTCAGATGTTTTCAAAATCGATGTTTAGTATGCATTTCCTAAACATCTTTTTTTTTTTTGAAATTACAAATCTTTTTTTTTTTTCCCTCATAGAAAATATTGACCTTTCATGGCATAGTAGTTTCTAACAACTAAGCTCGCACAGCAAATTAAAATTCAAAATGTGCTTGTCTGGAACGATGATTCACAGGAAAACAGGAACACACTAAGTGGATCTCAGTTTGGAAAGAGCTTACGGACGGGTAAGATTTACATATTAATGATACAGAAAGTTTGCACAAGCTTAGAAGGCTGTTCATTACTGAACAGTCTTCTATTTAAAAGGACTCTAACCCAGTACAATACAATCCTTTGTTATTATTACAGACTTAATCTAATACATATATACAACATAATATGCTAATTCCAACTGTGTCTCAGGACGAGGACATAGCCTACCAGCTAGGAAGCCAGCCTGAGGTGGTGCATGGCACCATCTCTACCTGGAAAGTGAACCTGCTCACACAGCTCTGTGACCAGGAGAATAGTTTTCGTATCATGTGGAAATCAGTTGGTTGATCCCTGCCATGTCCAGGTTGGTAGCCACTGGCCACATGTAGCTATTTAAACATGAATAAAACTAAATAAAAGGACACCATCCATGTCGCAGTGACAGCAGCCACCTTTTGGGTGTTCAGTTGCCACGTGTGGCCACCATACTGGGCAGTACAGGTAGAGGCCACGTTCCTCACTGAAGACAATTCCACTGGCTAGCACGGGGTCCTACTAATGCTTCCCCAAAGCTCAGCATCTGTGCCTCCGGCCACAGCAGGTGGCCACCAAGCCCAGGAGGTTCTGGGAAGGTCTCACGCCTCCTTCGTCCTCTCGGCTCAGCCGCTCAGTCGGGAAAGGCTTCCTGCTGCCTCTCCCTCACCTTCTGCCTTTGGCTCAGCTCTGTCACTTCACAGGGTTACCCAGTGGGTCCTCATGCCGCCTTCCACCCGCCACCATCAGCAATCCTTTAGGTTAACACTTACCTTTGCGCTATTGCTTCTCTAGTTATCAGGAATCGTGCATTACTGTTCAACTCTGTTGAGGTGCTTACGAAAACAACGCTATTTTTCTTCATGAGCTGGTGACATAGACTTACAATGCTGTCATCCTAGGTGCGTGTTCCCCAACGCCCTATACATTTTCATGCATTATTTGGCAAAATGCTAGAATTTCCAGAAATGCAGGTATCAGCATGTCGGTGGAGCCGCTAGGAACAAACTCTGGGATCTGGCGTCCCTGCAAGCTCCCCAGGTGGAAGGCTGGCTTCCATCTGGGCAGCAGAGGCAATGACACTGAGGTGGCAGCGTGGAGAGGAGGGCCAGAGGCGTGCCAGTGCATGGCAGCATTTACAGAGCAAGCGCTGGTCTTCAGCGGTTTGCCTGAGGCTGTAAATTCTGATGCATTGTTTTTGAGTAGATGTCTTCACGTGGGAGAATATTTACACTTTCTCATACAAGTAGCTGGCGGTAGTGTCTTCCAGGGAGGGTGCCCTGTGCTGAGAAGGGAGACCTTAATTTTCGTTTATCCCATTTATTTATTTATTTGTGTATTTATGTATGTATGTATGTATGTGTGTATGTATGTATGTATGTATTTATTGCCTCATGCCTACACAAGCTATTCAAATGGATCATTTAAAAAATATTCTTTAAAGGTCCTTTGGCTGTGCTTTGTGCACTTTGGGGACACATGTGTTAATGTGGGTAGAATGACTCCAAAATCACAGACGTCGACCAAACATCTCCAGAAGTTGGGAATTCAGCATCAGTTGGCTTACAGATGCAAGATAAACAAGCCACTGTCTCAAAGGCCAGAAAGTCCTATCTAAGTAAGCAAGAAAGAGTGAAGGAGCCATGGACTAAAAATGAAAGTGCAAGTTGCAGAGGAGTTAAATTAAAAAATATGAGCCAGGATGTTTTTCTATAAATAATTAAAATTTCAGTGTATCTGTACTTAATATATTCACTCCCCTTAAATGAGTAGCATTTTTAATGTAGGATCATTTACATGATCCAAAATCAATAAATAGTAAGGTGCAAATATTTTCTTTACAAACAGAAAGCATCCATTTTAGGGCTAGTGGCCATTTAGATAAAATGTCATTTGTTACTCAAATGGCAATGCCAGTTTTTGTATTTTATATGTCAAAAAGTCATCATGGACATGACACTTATCCAAACAGAGAGTTTTTCCAATAACACTAATAATATTAAACTTTGCATCATATTTTGATTATTCTTGGTACTTTTTGAATCATGGGCCAGATAAATCAGTGCATTTTCAAATCAAGGACCAGTGTTCCCTCCACCTCCTAACCCCAATGTGCTGTGGACTGTTAAAATAAAAATTAATTACTAGGAAAATAAATAAAACATGACATACAAAAAGACAAGCCAAAATGTTTATCAGACTCAATCAGTAAAAATGACTCTGTCACTTTGCTATAAAACTTCTTAAATGCTAATTTGGTTTTGACCTCCTGGCAGACCCAAAACAAACACTGATGGAGTAATTGTGGCCCCCTCACCACTCTTCGAGTAGCACTGAGTTAATCATAGCACTTTTTTTTTTTCCTGGAAAGAGAGCTAACATAGAATTCAATAAAAATGTTTCAAGTTAATTCCTGCCGTGTGAGTATGTGTGTGTGTGTGTGTGTGTGTGTGTGTGTGTGTGTGTGTGTGTGTATGTGTGTGTGATGACTATCTGGGTAAGGAATATGAAATTACTTCTTTCACTATATTGGAACATTTTAACACATAGCTAAAAAGGCAAAATAAATTATGACTGCATATTTTAGAAAGATTCTGGCAAACGGGCTTTTTTTGGTAAATGTGTGATTGTATTTATGCCAAAATAAAGACTGGTGCAAACATAGTATTTCCTCTACTTAGTATATATAAACTTGATAAAGCACAAAGACACTTTCCGTATCAAGCTATACAAGTGCATCTAATTATTAGAAATAAAGTCTGACCATACAAACATACCCACAACTCTGCTACCTGCCTGTTTCATGCATATGAAATGATACAAATTTCTTATATGCAGCTTACCTATTTTCATTATTCAAAGTTGAGTTACATGCGGTCTGATTATCCTGCTTTATCTTTTCCACCCAAGGGCAACGACTGTATATGGCCTCATTTAGCATGTTCCGTAAATAATTGGCCTAAAATATTAGGTACGGGTTATGACAACTGGTAACAATGGTGGGCTACAGCCACAGCAAACTAAATTAGCTAAAGGCAAAGAAAACTGAGGTGGTGTTTATGATTTAAAAATAAAAACGGGGAACTTGAACAATAACAGAGCTGTTTTAATTCAAACTGTTGAACATATTTTTCATTGAACTTCCAATGACATCAGCGAAAAGTCCATACGTGCATTTATAAGAAAATCATTCTCCCACTAACACGGCATATGGAGGCCATTTATGACACGCACATCGATAATCATTCTACACATAACTGTCCACTGTGTATGTGTGTCAATTTTGAGCATTCGAATACATATTCCGAGATGGACTCCAAATGCGAACATGCAGTGATTATACTTCTCAAAGTGTAATTAATGGGAAACAGGAAATTCACGTCAGGGATTTATTTTGAAAATGACAAACATGAGTTTTTGCAAGTTGATTTTAATGTGTATTTTGTGTCAGCGTTCAAGCGGTTGCTTTTATCTTGCACGTACACATACACAATTTCCTTTTGAGGAAAAATGTAATAGAGTTCTTCCAAATGAAATAAATTCAAGAAAAGTGGGGAAACTTTAAATGGAATCTGATGCATATTTTCAAAACAATAATTAATTTACACATAAAGCAACTGTTTATGGTATGCAGAAACCTGTTTTCACAACAATAAGACAGTTAGTTACCAATTACATCTCTATTCTGAGAATAACCCAGGAAGTAAGGAACAAGAATACAGATAATTCTTGAGGCTTGTTCTACAGAACAATTTTTAGAGATTAGAAGAAATCTAATTTGTTTGGTAAGTTGAAATAAATGGAGAACTTTACCTCATTACTTAATTACTCCTGAAATGCCATTTCTCTTACATGTTAAATCTCTTATGAAACTCATCATGATAAAAATTGCCAATAAAACAGTTAGAAAATATGAAAAGGCAATGGAAGAAAAGCCCGTTTAAGGGAAGGCGAGTGTTTCTCAAGTATGTATCTGTACATTGACAGAGTATATTTTTAGTGAAATGCTAAAACTACGTCCTGTTTGTGCAGTTCTCGCATGTCCTCGCCTCTGTTACCTGTCCCCACCTGTGGCTCCACACCTTGCTCCTAAAGCCATGTTTCCTGAAGCCTGGGGCTATCTCATCCACATTTACAGGATGCAATGGCCTTGCTCCTTCAGGGAGCAAATGTGTGTGCTCATCCTCAGCCTCAGATTCACTGGCTGGTGACTGTGTGCTGCTCATCCCATGTTGTGATTAATCTCGTTAGGAACATACTGAGGAAACAGCAGCTGCCCCCAGAGCACAAAGGAGTTAGGGAGATCCCATCAACCTACACACTGGAAACAATTTTGCAAATATAAAACAGAAAGAAACAGAAGATCATTATGGCAGGATGGGAGGCTAGAATAGCATGTCTCATGTCAAAAAAAACTCAATGGGACATAGATTAAACTTCCATTTATTTGTCAGGAAACTCTCATTCATGGAAAATCTAATTTTTACTCAGAATTTACATTCAGAATAAATCTCTGTGCTAGGAATCCTCCTGGAAATTAAATCTGCAATTTATACTCAGCACTAAATTTACATCTATACGAGGTTTTCTGGAGGACAGATTTCATGATGCTTAAGAACACAGCATCTTGGGGGATGGATATGTTCATTGGTTTGATGGAGGTGATTGTTTCCTAATGATCACATGTATCGAATATATGCACATCAAAAGATCAAGTTGCATACCTTACATATATAAGCTTTTACGTGTCAACGGTGTCTCCGTATAGCTTAAAAAAATATAGAACACAGCATCTGGACTAAAAGTGCCTGAGCCGTAATCCTGGCTTTGCCCTCTGTGACCTTCCCTGTACCCCACTTTGCTCACTGGATGTGGTGATTATGATCAAGCACGCAGTGCGCTTAGCACACCACTTGGCAATAGGCAAGTACTACATACGTTTCCAATACTGTTTTAATTATTACTATACTGTCTCCATAGGTCTTTTCCCTCCTACGAATGGTTCTCCAGCTCCAAGGAGTCTCCCTTCTAGAATTCTCAATCTATTTTCCCAGGGCTTCCAAGTACGTGGAAACATGTGTACGCAGCCATATGAAATCACAGCACAACTCGGTGTCCACCCACAAAGCCACTTCCCGAATTTCCGGGAATTCATCGCCATTCATCAGTATATAATTTCGGATCAAGGTCCAGGTGGTTAGTGGATTAACCCGGCAGCCATCTTCCCTGGTGGAAGGGAGAGTTTCTCATCTCCAAGTTTGGGAAAACTATGCATGCTAATCACTAACATTGTAATCCAATCACCAGAGGATAAAAACATAACGGGAGGAAGCAAAACCCAAGCACTGGGTCTAATTACATTACCATTCAGCAGCGTGATGGAGAAGGTGGCCAAGCTCTACAGTCATTACACAACCAGACACTCCACAGACCATTTCAGGCCCCGGGCCAAGCTGCAGCTGGAAAGCTAGTCACGGAGCATTTCAAATCGAGACGTGCTGTTAGAGAGCAGACTCGGGGGCTGTGGGAACGCTCATCCTTGTGATGTTTAGGGACAGTCAGCGGAAATGATGGTGATGAAATAGTACGGTGAACAAGAAAGGAAGCAGTGAAGCAGAGAGAGAGCCAGACAGACTGCTCGGCCACGGGCTGAGTGACATGGACGAGTGACCCAAGTTTTCAGTTCCCTGATCTCTACAATGGGGATACTACAAGATTACTCTTTCAGGGCTTGTGTCGATACTTCACAATCGCTACAGCACACCCGGCCCAGGGCGGGTATTCAGGAAGCCGTGCTGGTCACTGGTTATCATGATAAGATAAAGCACATGAAGGAAGAAACCAACATTGAAGCATCCCACACAGCAGCGCCACGACTCGCTAGAACTACCTAAACGGCGGGGACTGTGCCCTCCATGTCCCAGGTCCTGGCACACCTCCGGGACAAGGTCCGGCTATGCTGCAGAGGCGACGTTTGGACACACAGTGAATTAATCATCCGTGTACACCTGCCTCTGCTACAGGCATGACGGCTCCAACTCTCACCTTAGAGAACGCAGTGCATGAAGACAAAATGGAATAAAGAACATTCCACAAACTGCAAAGTCAACTCTCGGTGGCCCGTGACTGACCCTCGGATTCTGCCACTGACTCACACAAAACACAGTATATTATGAACTTTCCTCCTTTCCCTGCACCACTGGGTGGAGGGGGCGGCAGGTGATGTTGCCTTGTTTCTGCATGGACTCTAGTGGCTGCATGCTTTTTTTACAGTCCAGTAGTTCATGGAGGCTACTCAGGTATTGTCTTGGTGGATAAGCGACGAACAGAGAAAGCAGCAGCTCACAGTGGCACTCAGGCCTGCTGGGAGGTAAGAAGCCTGCTGAGAATCATCCATTCAGAGATGTTTCACTCAATCACATTTATCAGAATGTTAAACACAAGACCTAAAGCCTTAGCAGCCGTCAATAAAGAGTCTATAGAAATAATAAATCATTTGAAAATGTATATATGCATACATTTGTGTCTTCTTAATGATGTATATAATTACATATACATGTGTAGTTACGTATGCATATATGCCTATATACACACACATATATGTGTATTGATAATTAAGCTTACACAATTCTGAAGCTATAAAAGGAGACAGCATACAAAGGAGTGAGATGCGTGCTTAAAATATATCAGAATATCTACCCAGAGGTGTGTGTTGTCAACCCAAAGTTGTCATCTTCAGAGATACACACGTCTTCCACTGATGTTGTCACCACTCGTCCTTAATAACTGCCTTTGTGTGGGTTTTGCCATGAGAAAATTAGCTGCATCGATTCAGAATCACACTATATGAGCTGTCAACCCAAAAATACGCGAGATAAGAAACACAAACTATAATAGCAGCGCATTGTCCAAATCGTGACAGTTGCCTAGTGAGAAACAGCCATGACACTGGCGCGCACACAGGCACACAGCGACACACACACGCAGCTGGGGCGGCGAGATGATGGAGCCCACAGCAGCAGCTCAATCTACTGTGTAAGGTCTTTGATTACAGGGCTGGTGCCCACCCCATCAGCACCTTCCGAGAAACTGGGGCAGTCCTAACAGACAGCGTTCCAAGTGCCACATTAAATTCCCACGAATCTGAGTCTCAGGCTGTGAGCAGGGCACTGAGATTTTTTTTTTAACTCCCAGGGAACTCTAAATTGGATGGCAGGGCCACTGCGTGAAGAGAAGGAAGCCATCATCGCCTGAAAACACTGTCCCGTGGAGATTCAGTTTACTAACGGCGATCCTCCCAGCAGCCATTACAGTTAGAAGCACCCTCCCTTCTCCAGGTGACAAAAGGGAGCTTTGAGAGGCTGGGAGGCAAAGCCAGCGTCTCTCAGTCCAGATCTGTCTGATTTGAAAGAGGTGCATTTTACGCGACAGCAGACTGACATCTGAAAGCTTTCACAGAGTTTACCGCTGGGGCCACAAAGTGGCCCATGAAAGGCAACTCACAAAGAGCCGTCGGCAGTGTTCTGCTCGGTCAGCAGTGGTGAGCTTTTGAAAAGTGCATGCTACTCTGTTGGACGTCAGGGAGTGCCAAAAAGTCAACAGCTCCTAAAAAACAGCCTCCCTGTAATACCGCATATGCACAGCTTTTGGGGGAAGAGGGGATAGAGCTGCAATATTTGTTAGTTGGACCCTTCTAATGTCTCCATTTACTATTACTATTATTATTATTATTTATGCATGTGGCTGTGCACACAAGACCCTCCAATTCCGACTGAAAGCAGAGCATTGCATAACTCTCAAAGGAACGGGCGCTCCGTGCAGCCAATGTCATCTGCCAACTCATTGCCCCCTTTCTCCTTATTTACCTTTTTGGCCCTGGGTGGCTACACCCATTAGGACTCACATTTAGAAAGGGCTGCTGCTCTCTGGTCACCACCCATCAGAGAACCCTTTTCTACCACACAGGGGCCGTTTCAGCCCTTGTCCGTGGCTCCTGCTTTAAAACGCCCTTATTTTTTCAAGTTAGAAACATAAATAATACTACTATAGGAGGTAACATGATCAAAAATGTTTCTTCCTGTCAATCATCCCAATAGTCTGATAGGGCAAAAGAATTTAGCACCACTTTCTACAGATGGGGAAACTGAGGCTCAGGCAAAGAGAGTGTGGAGCTCAAAAGTCAGTCCAGGCCGTCTCCAGGGCCCTCCGTTCCCGAGGTGCTGAGAAGCCTCTGGAGAGATTAGGAACCATCACAGCTACAGGTAACAGGGCCGATCGCGGACCAGCTGAAAACTTCTCCAGATGCAATTAAGCTCTCCAGCTCCCAGAGTGAGTCCAAAAAGGTTAAGTACTAATCAGATCTTGAGGGGAAAAGGCTAACTCATGATCATTTCTCTAATGTGTTACAATACCCAACAGAAAGCCAGAACATCTGGGTGTCTTTAAAAACAAAAAAAGGAAAAAAAGCAAAAAAACACACGAGTGTTTCATTAAGACAATGAAAACAATAATTTCAAACTTTGAAAGGTTTGGGGGGCCCCCATGGTGAAGACAGCGCTCTCATGCAAACAGCTTTCATGGCTGATTTCATGAAAACTGGAGCCAGGTTTCACTTGAAAAACCAGGAAGGAGCTTCCTGCAGCCCATGGCTCCTCCGTGTTCCCAGAGTGGAGTGAGCTGTGTGCATCGCCACGCGCAGAAAGCATCTGTGGGCCGTGGGAAGGGGGCGCTGTGATCTACACTCGCCAGGTGCTAGTAGGGTTTTGTGGCCAAAACTTTCCCTCCCAGTAACGCTTTAATAACAAATTTGACGTAGTTATAAATTCTTAAACAGCCCCTTGTGAACTCGCTTTGACAGACCCCTCGTGCTTGGTCATGTCTTCAGTTTCCACAGGCCTTGCGATGTCCTCTCTGGCTGGCCTCGCTTTGGCTCACGACCATCGGGCATAACTGTGCTAACAGAAGCTCCTTCCATGTACAATTCCTTATTCTCTGTCCCTTTCATCTCAGCTGTCACACATCACCTCCATGGAGGTGACGCCAGACTCCCTGTCTTGATTCCTGATCTCGCCCAAAGCACTCGTTATGTCACCTAGAGACACTTCAACTCATCACTTGAAAACCTGCGTTCTTATTGTCCTCTGATTAACTGTTTATTCCATTAACCCCACACTTAATCCGGCTGGCCCACTGACCTGTGTTTCCAGCGTCTCAGGTATGTAGCCCTGATGAAATAATTACGTTTTCTGATAAGAGAAGCGCCCTCTTCAAGACACATAGCTTTTGAGTGACTGAATAAAGGACACCTTCCCAGCTACTTAAGTGAGGTCACCTGAGTTTAGGTATATCATGGGGAAGGCTGGAGTTATGACCAGATCACTCACTCACTCACACCGCAGCTATTTCACCCTGACCCACCCAGAACTGCAAACGCCTTGAAAGCCACAATTGTGATGTATTCCCCTGATACTTCCCACACTGCTTACAATCACTGATAGATACCTGACTAAATCGTGACCTCCCCCCGACAAAAAAAAAATGTATAAAGTCCTAACCCCCAGGACCTCAGCCTGTGACTGTATTTGGAGATGGGGCCTGGAGAGAGGGGATTAAGGTAAAATGAAGTCCTGTGGGTTGGCCCTTATCAAATATTATTGGTGTTCTTAGAGGAAGAAGAGATTGAGGCACCATGGATGGACAGAGGAAGGACCATGTGAAGACAGTGCAGGAAGGCAGCCATCTGCAAGCCCAAGAGAGAGGCCTCTAAACAACCAAACCTGCCGACGCCTTGATCTTGGACTTGTGGCTTCGACCTGTGAGCCAGTTCATTTCTGTTGTTTTAGCCATCAGTCTGTGTACTGTGTTACGGCAGCCCCAGCAAGCTAGCCCAATACTCACCATTTATTTGAAGAATTGATTCGAACTTGTAATTTGCTATTTCTTTCTCCTGCTCAGACCATGCTTTTTAAGGCAGATTCACACAGATAAATGCCTTGCAACCATGGAATTTCCTTTGTTCTTTTTATTGCTAATTTAGTGTTTTAGAGAAGCACTGCTATTTCCAGCACCAACCCTCAAAGATGTATTGAACTTAGGTTTCTTGTTCGTTCAAGCAACATGCCTCCATTGGAAGTCAAGGAATATTGAAAAGACAAAACCTCCCGGTAAAAAGTGGCAGTGGCTTCTCCTTTTTAATACTTTGCAGAGGTGCTGGAGGGGGATTATGCAAATAAAAAACATTTCCAGTTACAATGTGTTTGGAATCCTCTTCAATTCAAGCTTAAACAGATCAATGCTTAATTCTTGAAGAGGAAAGGACTTCATGCAATGATTTCCAGCCTACAGCCTCCCTCATCGTGTTTTGTTTATTTCACTCTGCGAAATAAACAAAAGCTATAAGGGGTCCTTCCACCTTACACAGTGCTGTCACTTGAGCTGGCTGGGGCCCAGGCAGCAAGTGTTCAGTCCCTGTGTACTGAGAACACTCTCTGAGGTCAGCAGCTTTGAAGGCAGTCCGAAGTGTCAGCGTGTATTTTGTTACCCAGAAAAAATTACCAACATCAAATGAAAGGGTGTTATGGTCTGACTGTGTGTGTACTCCCATTCATATGGTGAAATCCCACTCCCCAACCTGACGATGGTAGGAGGTGGGTGGGGCCTTTGGAGGGTGACTAGGTCCTGAAGATGGAGTGTGTGAGCCCCTGGAGAAGGGGACAGTGTTTCATGCATGCATTCTGTGGATCAGTAACCAACACTGGGTCAATTGATAAATGTTCCTGAATGAATGAATGTTAGTGAATGACTGAATTACACAGTCTACTTTTAAGAGGCATGTAATCTAAAAAGGACTGAAAGTGCATACATGCAACGTGCTATGTTTTATACCAGTCCTTCTCAAGTAATTTGCAGTGAACGATCTTTTTTAAAAAGACCCTCATGCACTGTGGGTGGGAAAGCAGACTGGTGCAGCTGCTATGAAGGCAGTGTGGAGGTTCCCTAAAAAATTAAGACTAGAATCCTCATATGACACAGCAATCCCTCTCCTGCATTATATCTAAAAAATCTGAAAATATTTATCCGTAAAGATAATACGTACTCCTATGTTCATTGCAGCTTTATTTACAGTGGCCAAGACATGGAAACAACCAAAGTGTCCTTCAATAGAGGATTGGATAAAGAAGATGTGGTATATATACACAATGGAATACTATTCTGCCATAAGAAAAGATGAAACAGTGCCATTTGCAACAACATGGATGGATCTTGAGATTAGTATGCTAGAGAATTAAGTCCGACACAAAAAGTCGAGAACCATATAATTTCACTGATATGTAGTATATAAAACTCAAAACAACAAAGAAACAAGACAAATGAAGAAACAAAAATGCATAAACACAGACAACAGTTTAGTGGTTACCAGAGGGTAAGGGGGGAGGTGGGTGGTAGATGAGGGTAAAAGGGTCAAATATATGGTGATGGAAGGAGAACTGACTCTGGGTGGTGAACACACAATATGATATATAGATGATGTATTACAGAATTACACACCTGAAATCTATGTAACTTTACTAACCATTGTTGCCCCAATAAAATGTAATTAAAAATAAATACGAACTAATAATTTATAAAATACAATAAAAATAAATTACTAGGAAAAAAAACAAGTAAAAAGCAAAACGACATACAATGAGACATAAAATTTTTCTGTGGACTTCCTAGGGAAGTCCCAATTTCTTGTCTCCAGTAAGCAATAGATAGGTCAGGAATTAAATTTCAAGTAGCACCATTTTTTACTACTGCTATCAGTAAGGTGATGGGAGAAAGCTCTAGTTAACCCATGAGAAATGAAAGAAAAGCATTTGAAAACTTCTACTAAGATGAGTTTAGAAAAATCTGCTGGGAAGATTATCACATTCTTCCTGCACTTTCCAGAATTCTGTTGTGAGTCACACAACAGACAAAGCAAACAAACAAGCAAACAAAAACACACAGGACACCAAATGGTTCTTTTCAGCAAGCTCTAGTCACCCCGAGATGCAGGAGGCTATGCACATAATGCAATGCGTGTACACCTTCCCTTCTCTACAAAGTTCACAGCACCAGGCACGCTCCTTACGACAGGTAAGAAACCCTGTTCACCCGAGTGATGAATGGTAGATGCCACACGCATCCTTCTCATTTCCATTTTGTTTCTTTGCAGAGATGACTAGTCCTTGGTTGCGCTGTTGGAAATAATTAATTTACAACTGCACAAAGTACTGATGTCTCTGCCCCTATCCTACGTAATGCTGTGCTCAGAAGTCAGTGCTCACATACGTGGTGAAAATATTAAGAAATCATTGAACACAGTCAACTTCAATTTTAAAACGTTTGGCGGTTGTTTAAATGAAATGTTCGAAATGCCATTGCCTATGCAAGAAAAGTGTTCTACAAAATGCAATTACATAGCCTGTTTCCTTGTGCTTAGGTTCAAAGTCGTCATTACAGGTCTGTAAAAGCTGCTCCCGAAACACCTTCAGTAGCTCACACTGTACTTAGGCACGATTTTATGTTTTTTATAGCATCTGTAAGTCCCCCCCAATCAGTTTTCCTACCAATACTGGGTAAGAAGACCAACTCCTTGTTTGAACACTGGGTGAAGAACTAGGCTTGTGTTTTCACCAAAAATATAACCAAAAAATGTGTGGATTCATGTAAATTTAAAGTGTAGATAATGCTACAACACTGGAATAAAACAAATACAAAACGCTGGTAAGTATGGAAATACACATTATTTAAAATAACAATTCAAAGAAAGAACCAGCTAAAATATCAGCAATGGGGTACAGCAAAGCACATCACTACAATGAAATGCTATATAACCACTAAAATTATGTTGTGAATAATAGTTAATATAATATAGTTAAGTGGAAAATTTTGACTATTTGTAATAAATATGATACATTTATATGCATGTGATTATATATAAGCTATATAAATTATACAATGCATTATATAATTACAAGTGTTTATTGTTATATAATTATTTACTTAATCAAAAATTGAAAGACTATATATTTATCAGATAACATGAATGAAGGAGGATGTGTAATTTTGAATCACCTCACTAGAAGTGATTAAAATTTCAGCATCCAAGTGTTTCCTTTTAAGACCTTTTTGAGCATTCTTTGGCATTTTCATTTCATTTTTAAAAAGGCATGCATTTATTTAGAACACTGCATCAATTCAGTTATTTGGAGAAAAGTCATCTCCTTAAATGTAAAATAAAAAATTTGGATTTTGAGAATGAATAAAATTCCATATCTTCCCGCTCCTTCCAGTGTAGGAAATCCACTAGGCTAGTTGACTTTCACTTGTTATGAACCCAAAACGGTCTTGTCTCCCAGGCGTGCTGTAAACCTAATCTGAGATGATGGAATTTCAATATCTGCTAGATACAGCAAACGGCATCCCCTTTACCAGACTAAAAGGAACTAAGATCCAAAGGAACTAAGGAATAATCCCGATCTGAAGATCTGATAGACCAATGCCAAGCTCACTAGATTAGTCATGGTACCAAGTTCATAACTTTTTTGACATGAAGGGAGAAAAAAGATGGATGTTTGGTTCATTAAGATTTTGAAATGAATTGGTTTTACAGCTCTACACCTGAATCAAAACTGAGGCACATTCGGTCAAAAACCTGGAATCTAAAATCTGGAATTAACATGCTTTGAGTATTTCCAGCTCTCTTCACGGGCATCAGAACCAGAAAATTGATCTCGGAGTAAAGTTTATTTATATTAAATGTATTCATGCATCTTTTTGGGACAGACACATGGTATCAAATGTGTGAAAAGAAAAAGAGAAACTGATTTTCTGTGGCAACTAGATGCCTAACAGCATTTCATAAGGCTGTTTATAAGTAATTAATTCCCTCCCCTGCCCCTTCACTCACACTCACAGGTAACAGTCCCCTCGCGCGCACACAGACACACCTTGGAAACGCCTACACATGCTTAGCTCTGGAACCACCAAATGATAAGAGATGATGGATCAAACTTCAGTGCTCATAATCCCCCATCAAATTCTTTTTTTTTTTTTTAAAGATTTTTATTGGGGAATTGGGGGGATGGGAACAGTTCTGGGGAGTTGGGGGAAGGGGAACAGACAAGTTGCTGTCGTTTTGTTCTTCAGTCTAGTTGTGGAGGATGTTGCTTCACTGGCCCAAGTTGGCACCATCATTGCGCTCTTCTCTGGCGAGGCAGATCAGTCGCCGGCTTCTGGACGGCCGCTCACTGCGGCTGCTGGCCGCTCACGCTGGCTGCTGGCTACACACGGTAGCCCATGGCAACCCACTGCCACAGGGACTGCAGCCCACGCCGTCGCCGGCGACTCATGGCAGCCCAGCTCCAGGTTGAGCTGTTGTTCAGCATCTCAGCTGCGGAGGGCAGTGTCACTGGCCCTCATATGTGGGATCCGAACCGGGGCCCTCTGGCATCCCAAGCGAGTTCTTAACCATCGCGCCACTCGGCCGGCCCCCCCCATCAAATTCTTGATGTTCCCAAGTTTTAACCAAAGATACGAAATCGCTTTAATCTTGGAGACGACACAAATTGTTTAATATTCTAAAACTTGAGGTCTTTCCTTCCATGAATGTGTCATTCTAAACATACTCATTCAAAAGCGGTTTGACTTTCTTTATAATGAGTCATATTTTGTGAGTGGAATTACACAGGGACATTAACCCTCTGATTTAATACAAAATAAGGCACCAACTTAACCTTGAACTTTATTTTTAGCTCTCATGGGATTTATCACAGCGTGCCTGTTCTACACTGAAATCTCCATTCTCATCATACAGAGAATGATGAAAAAGCACATTTTCAAGAAATACTTATTGAATAAGTATTAATATTTTTCAGCCAACTGATCAAGTTTTGGGATCACATTTTAGCAAAAGATGAACTTCACTGGATGTCGATTTAGAGTCTTAATAAAAAGTGAAAGCTAAAACAGAGACAATCAGAGAGCACTTTAGAGATATTTCTCGGCTAATTTCTAGGAAGGAACAAGATGCTTCAAAGAATTTAAAACTGTGACATCGTCCCGAGACTTCTGACCCATCCACCTGGACCTGTGTTACCCTATGTGGTAGCCATCAGCCCGGGTGGCCACTGAGCACTTCAAAGCTAGCGAGTCCTGCCATAACCATCAAATACAGACCCGATTTCAAAGACTTAGTACAAAAAAAGTGGATTATTTTAAAAAATAATTTTATAATGATGACATGTTGCAAGGATCATTTTTGATAGACTGCGTTATATAAAACATTATGAAAATGAATTTCACCAGATTCTGCTTACTTTTTTAATGTGTCTTCTAGAAGACTTAACATTGCATATGGCGGCCTGCTCACGCCATCCCTCCCAAGCCATGAGTCATCAGCTCTTGTTCAGCGTGTCCCCATTGTGTCTGCTCAGGAAAGTCACCTGTCTGATCACCGGACATGAGTTGGGGTCCTAGTTATCATGCAGCCTGTCGCAGTATCACAGTGCTTGTTCAAGTCACCTTTATTGTACTTCATAACAGCCCCAAAGTCCTCCACAGAGCTTCTATTCCAGTGTATTGTTATCACTGTTCTGTTTTATTCTTAGTTATTATTGTTAATCTATCACTGGGTCCAATTTATAAATTAAACTTTATGACAGGTAGGTATGTAGAGAAAAAGCATAGTGTATATATATATATAGGGTTCAGTATTATCCATGTTTTCAGGCATTCACTGGGCACCTTAGAATGTGTCGCCAGCAGATAAGAGGGGACAGTTGTATATCATTGTCCATCCCCCCAAAAAAATCTAAAAGCAAAAATATCTCTGAACTCATTTTATGTTTTTATAGTATTTAAGAGTTTCTAACAAAATATTTTCATTTGAAATTTTGAGTAATCTCAATATATTCCAAAACAAAATTGACTTTCCCAAACAACGGTCTCTATTTTAGGGCATAACGCGGGTATGAATACAAAGTCACACAGTTGTATTAATTGTACCTTTTTACTGTTGTACCTCTTTTTTTCCCTCCAAAAGTTATCATTCCTGCTCATCTCTCAGTTTTCTTCGAGATGGCCCTCTCTAAATCTTGTTGCTTTTGTCCTCCTCTTGGCCCCTTTAGTTTTCCTGCTACACACGTCCCCCGTCTGCTCTCATATATGAGGTCTGACAGTTAAGTTCGTGAACTTGTTGCAACAACATTGCTACCCTTTTCTGATACCAGAGGGGTTACTCATTATGAATTTGTACCAACTGGACAAACAATTAACCAAGTTTACTATTTGGAAGTGCTGAAAACGCTGCGTGAAAAAGTTAGACGACCTGAATTTTTGCCAGCAATTCATGGCTCTTGCATCACGACAATGCACCAGCTCACACGACACTGTCTGTGAGGGAGTTTTTAGCCGGGAAACAAATAACTGTGTTGGAACACTCTCCCTACTCACCTGATCTGGCCCACAATGACTTCTTTCTTTACCTAAAGATAAAGGAAATGTTGAAAGGAAGACATTTTGATGACATTCAGGACATCTAGGGTAATATGATTACAGCTCTGATGGCCCTTCCAGAAAAAGAGTTCCAAAATTGCTTTGAAGGGTAGACTAGGCCCTGGCATCATTGCATAGCTTCCCAAGGGGAGGACTTTGAAGGTGACTATAGTGATAATCAGCAATGAGGTGTGTAGCCCTTTTTCTAGGATGAGTTCGCAAACTTAATTGTCTGACCTTGTACTCCTGACTTTGGAATGCAATACAAAGAGACTGCTGTCAAGTCCCCCAACCTGAGGACCTCTCACGTCACTTGCAAAGAGAGGCATTGCATTCCAAAATTTTCAAGTGCCTTAATAATCTAAATAACCCTAAATAATCATCTCTACTTTCCTGACCTCTGAAAGCGTTACCCATTGTCACTTTTCACAGGTGTCTTTTCCTTCCCTGTGCAGACTATCAGTTCATGAAAACAGGTCCAGTGCCTTGCTTGGTTTTCAAACAACTCAGTGACTTAGACAGAGGAGAATCCCAACATATAGTTGCGGACTGAACACACAGTGTTGGGATTCTCACCTTCACGCCCAGAGCAGAAGCACCACAGACAACTCCGAGAAGGACGGGAACTGGGGTCTCTGGCATCTTGCAGCACAGTGCTAGATGAAGGCATTGACAAGCTGTGTGTTTGAACCTGTGTACTCCCCCGTGTTACCAGAGTAATGACATACCCTGGCGGGGTGTGACGAAGATGGGGCGCTAGACGACTATGCATTTAGAAGTCAGTCTGGTCTGGGGGATGATGTATAAATGGAAAGGGGACAGTCACCGCAGCCCCAGGAGAGGCAGGGACAGCGGCTGCTACCTGCCAGGTAACCCTAAACCTCCAGGAATGTCGCGGATACTTTAGCATATGCTTTCATGTCCTCCTTTCCACCTTTCCCCCTGTCATCCCATATGGACTTAGAAAAGCATGTGAAAGCTTCTCTAAATTACATTTGTACACCCAGCCTCTCCTCACAATGCCAGCTTCTCAGCACCAGCCGCGGCGGCCACACGCCTTCCCAAACTCTAAGACGTGTTCATCGCTCCAGTCTGCTCCACTTTCAAAATCTGGAAATACAATGTTCTCCTCGGACCAAAGCCACCCATCTTTGTATCTCTCTCGTTCCATTAAAACAGCGAGCTTGGGGCCGGCAGAGTGGCACGTTGGTTAAGAGCTGGCTTGGGACGCCAGAGGGCCCCGGTTCGGATCCCACATATGAGGGCCAGTGACACTGCCCTCTACAGCTAAGATGCTGAACAACAGCTCAACCTGGAGCTGGGCTGCCATGAGTCGCCGGCGACAGTATAGGCTGCAGCCCCTGTGGCAGTGGGTTGCCATGGGCTACCGTGTGTAGCCAGCAGCCAGCGTGAGCGGCCGTCCAGAAGCTGGCGACTGATGTGCCTCACCTGGGAAGAGCACAATGATGGTGCCAAATTGGGCCAGTGAAGCAACGCCCTCCACAACTAGACTGAAGACCAAAACGACAGCAACTTGTCTGTTCCCCTTCCCCCAATTCCCCAATAAAAATCTTTAAAAAAAAAACAGCGAGTTTGCTGTGAGTTTTCATCGTGACCTCCGGGCTTTCGCATCTCACCTGTTCCTGGCTCACCCACCACCAGGCACCGCCCTGGCCCCCTCCCCAGTCCCAGCAGCCGACGGCCCCTCTTCCCTACAACACTCACTCTCTCCAGAAAGCCCAGCTTTCGTTTCCCGCTGAGCACACCTTGCTAATCTCCGAATCAGCTGAACCTCGATTCTGTGCTTGTCCCATTCAGATCACAGGCTCTCACATGTTGCTGGAGAAAGGGATGAAACTGTTGACTCCCATGACAACGAACGGTTGTTACTTTTGCCAGGTTTCCCCTTATGGCGCTAGAATCTTTTCAGAGGCTTCTTGCATATTCTCTGCTACATCCGCAAGTTCCTGCCCCATGCAGCTCACCCCAACCCACGACCTCGCACTTATCCGAGGAGACTCAAGTCAGCATCAGATGGCAAGCGCCCTGCAGGCAGGGTCCTCATCGGTGGCATGTACCCCAAATGCCCCCCAGCACAGGGCTGACCCAGTAATGAATTCTTCCTTCCTCTTCTAAAAGGAGACCAACCTCTCCTTGTGCAGCTCCTGACCACCACAACCTTCTCAGAACATCCTGAGATTTGCTCCAGAAAATGACACTCAGTGGCTACCCTTCTCTTTCTCTCCTTTGACACCCACTCCGAAAAAGGCAGGTGTCTCCCCAATTTTGTTTGCCTTTAGATGAGTGACTGGCTTGGAAAGTTTTAATGCAGGCGACTTCCTAATATCTCTTCCTGGCTTCTACTGCGTATCAGTCATCTCATCCAGGAGAGAATGACAGAGTTTCAAATTAGTGATCTGTCCCAAACGGAGCCATTCTCCCACCCCACCCCATCCCCGCCACACCAGGCTCTCCTCTACATATTTTGATTCTCTCTCGTGGTGTTTTATACCGCTCTTTTTCCAGATATCCAGATTCCCAAACTCAAAGGCCGCATTTCATAGCGCCCCCACCTTGGCCCCCCACACCCACTGACTGTACGGACGTGCAGATCTCCTACTGTCTCGGAAATCCATTTCATCATGTTCACTCCCACTGCCTCCACTGCAGTTTATGTTTCCCAACCTTTGTTGAAAAATATCCCCTTTTTCAAGTCGCGAGGCAACTATTTAATAAAGGAATACGTTTTCGCGCATCTGAAGAGGCCTTTAGAAACAGCACCCTAAGATAACAGCTCGCGGTTAGATGTGTTTCGTGCTATATTGACAAACAGATAACACGAGCTTGAAAAAAGTGTCACGCCCAAGTATGTGTAATGGCGAGACCCCAAAGTGGAGATGATGCTGACAGTGAGATGCAGGGAGACAGGGAGCCACCTATATTTATAGAGATGCTGGGAGACACAAGCATGGGCTGTTCAGTGTGTTCCTTGTCACAAGCCTAACTTTCCATGTCACCCTGCAAAACCTTCCCGAGTGGACCGCGTTTTGTACTCAGGAGGCGAGTATTTGGTGAGCGCTTTGCCCAGGGCCTCTGCAAAAGCCACTGCAGACACCGCACGGTGTCCTTCACCAACCACCGCGCCCCGGAGGCCCCTCACCCATCTCCACAAGTGGGGCTCTCTTCAGAAGCCCTGGAGTCCTGGGGAGCTGTGATGGCACAGGAGCCAACCTCTCTGTCAAGACCAGTGAGAGTTTCTGTGTAAATGGTGCCATTTCCTGTCCTTTGTGGCCACAACACTCATTAGGGAAACCTGCCCAAATAGTCACTTTAAATAACGGACCAAGAATGAAGAGAGAGACATTATTTTACATGAAGCGAAACAACTGAACGGACAATTTCCTCTGCACAAATGCAACGTCACTCTACAAACGGAGGCACACGACGTGTGGATTCACACATTCCTGTCCCTCGTCTCTGGACTATCTGTAGAGCGTTGAGCATATTACATATCTCTCCAAGTCCCAGTTTCCTCAAACACATAAAATAATGATGATACCACCTATTCATGGAGCGAAGAACGACAGATGCGTATTTACTTGGCCCATCGATAAACGGTTCGTCCTCCTTTTCTTTCCCTCTCGCCAAGAATTCATGAGAAATTAGCTTTTCCCTTCTCCAGCCAGTTAACAATTTCCAAACGGACTCAAAAATAGGGTGCTCCTGTTTTGAGTTAGCATATGGCTCTCAGAATGTGTATAAATATTTTCTCCAAACACATGGGTTATGTAAGAATGCAATTAATTTCGACTGTTCAAGTTTAGACAAACTATTCAACGACAGCATTCTAAGCAGAGAGAATATGATGAACTAAATGCAATTTTGTGAAACACGTTTATGCAAACCTCTAGTTTTTCTTTAGAGTGAGGGTGCTGAACGATGCAGCCCAATGCATCTTTCAGAAAACAGGACAGGGGTCCCATGTTCTCACTAGTTCTCTCCTTTTCGATTCCTACATGACCCAAGAAATCAGTCTCTCAGCCTTGACCCCAGCTGAGGGGTCTCCAAGGTCAGGCCAGAAGGCATTTAACCCTAAACATTAACTCAGGTTGTCCCCACTGCTCTGCTTGTGACTAGGAGTGCTTAGAAAAAAACAAATCAACAGCTCTATGTTTTCCAGGATTCAGATCCAGAGAAACAGCAAGCTAATGCAAAACAGACAGACAAAATCTTTCAATTTATGGGAGAATTAGAAAAACACAAAATCAATTTTCCACAGTGTAAGTTTGCAATGTAACATACGTCTAACAAAGCAAACCACCACCAACAACGAAAACATTCCCCAATATTTTCTTGAAAACTGAAAAGCTATGAGAATAAGCAAAACTATGAAAAGTTGCCAATAGCTGGGTTAGATATATGTATTCCACAGGTCAAAATTTAATAGTAAAAAGAATAGTGATGACAAATGCTATACTTATATAACACTTGCTAAATGTGTAACTAGCTTTAGGTACATTCAGAAATCACCTATTACTTACATTTCATTTAACAATTACTGATCTCAAAAACCTGGTGTAGCGAAATGAACTGTTCTCCTTGTCACAAGTGGGAAAGTTTATCTTATCACTGTCAACTACTGAGAGAAATCTGTTAATTTAAAAAAACCATACTAATTATGAAAATGGAATTATAAAAGCATTTCTGCAAGTCACTAGAAGTAGCAAATTATAATAATGAAACAATAAGAAATATAAAAATAATAACAATAACATCAAATAAGTGGTTTTTTTTTTTAATTTGTTCTTGATTACTTTCTAGAGGTCCATAAGTGGTTTGCATAAAAATCCATTAATCCCTCAATTTTTTCATATATACACAAAATAGGATTTGCTTAACGGCAATGCGATCAAATAAGTGGAAAAAAATAATAACAGCATGTTTTAAAGTCACTGTTCATCACCACTAAAAAATAAAAAGTTTTCAAAGTCAGAGAGGAGAATCAATTAATTAAACTGTAATTAAAAATGTTTTCCTCAATTTCCTTCTCATCATGCAAACAATTCTAAATACCACCCTCACTTCTCTTCCACTTCCACCGAGCTTTACCTGATGTGACGCACAGTGTAATTAGTTGCCCAGAGTTTCAGCGAGAGTAAGTTAAGCAGGGCCGCCCTGGCTCAGGGATGCTCATGGGGGTAACAGACTTAGGAACCCTTCCATGTATTTCCCACTAGCTGCTTTCAAAACAATGACTATTTTACTCAGGAAACAGTTATCGATATAGCACAGAATTATCTTAGCTAGGAACATTTTTTTGGTCTATCAAATGTATGTGCATTATTTTTCTAGCCCATTATTTTTATAGTCCAAAGGTGTCACGAGTTTGCATAAATACAGCTCTTCTAACCACTTGCCTTTTGTAAAACTTCAAGAAAATAAACCCACTGTATTTTTTTAACAGGCAATCCATCTTCTATAGTTAAGAATATGACAGAGTGCCTTTACAAATATGGGTTGGAAAGTTCCCCCCTTATATATAACATCACCATTTGACTGCTTCATGCAGAGCAAGATATAAATCAGTGTGCTGCTTGCTTATAACCAGGTAAGGAGGTCATATCTCTCTCTCTCTCTCTCTCTCTCTCTCTCTCTCTCTCTCTCTCTCTCTCTCTCATATATATATATATATATATATATATATATATATATATGACATGATTAAATGTTTACTTTTCACGATGAAAATTTCTTCATTTAAAAATTCTTGGACAGACCACACACTCGGGACAGAACTCCAACTAGGGTTTTCTTTTTTTACTCTGTTCAAAATTGGGATAGAAACTGGGAAATTAATTTAGTAATCCAGGATTTTTCAAAATGTCCAAATTCTGGCATCCCATAGAAAAGTTCTGGGATATTTAACAGGTTGCTTTAAGTTTGTGATGATTTCTTTGTTGAAATTCACATAATAAAATACTTGATTAAATAAAATATTTGAGGCATTTTATTTGATCAGTTAGTGGTCCAATACCCAATTTCATTTATGTTTTCTTTCCCTCATCACCACCCCCCACCCCCCAACTTCACCTCCCAGACCCCTCTGTCCTTGCAACATTTGATTTCTCTCTCTCTCTCTCTCTCTCTCTCTCTCTGTATGCAGTTGAAAATTATTTGCATGATGAAGTTGTTCAGAATACGGATGGGTTGCTTGCTGAATGAACGTACAATGTTATTTTCCATGACAAACCAGTAGGCGGTGCTAACTCTAGGATACTACATTCACAGATTTTAAACCAAAAAGCCTAATAGGTGACCTGTTTAAAGAGTTGCAGATTCCCCAAGATGATGCGTGGAGGAGAAAATTTCAAAAATTTGGATGCAATATATAGGAATTTGCCAAAAGCATTAATACACTGAACAATGAATATTAAGTGAAAACCTAAGATGACGACAGCTTCTTACTAGGATCCTTATTTATAGAATTGAAAGCACAACTAAGTATTTGTTCCCATGTTAAAACCCTATGAACATCTTCTGCCCCATTACCTTTCAGCCTCATTTGGGGACATCATACAGTACAGCTCCAGTTGTGCCCCCATCTTAAGACACAGCACCCCCACCTTAAGGCAGCAACTGGTCCTCAAGCAAAACTCTGGTTTGATTACTCAAGTTTTTTTTGTTTGTTTTTTCTTTTTCAGTCAGTCTCTTTTCAAGGAACTAAATGATTTACATAGCATACAACCTGCAATGAACTATTACACATGGGCAATATCTTGCATTTTTTAAATAATGAGCATTTCTATTTTCACACATTGTTATGGTAAAAATGATTTAGAAAAACCAGAATGTTGCAAGCGGCTCTTTACATGTTTCTGTTAGCTGTTTAAACTACAAGACAGACAACACTGTAGCAATGTGCTCACTGCTGCACACAAAACTCACAATGTGAAGTTGAGTAACAGTATCTGAGTCAAATCTCAGAACTGTGTCCTATTAGGATACCAAGTCTGCTGCTCGGCATATAGGACCTAAACTATCTTCCTCATGTAGATGCAACAGGACTTTCTAAACAGAGAAAAGCTACCCTGGTACAAAAATAACTCCACTGCAACTTTCAAAGACCTCTGATGAGAAAGCACACCACGAATTAAAAAAAAATACACAGAACTTTCTAGATGTTACAATAAATTTTAATCTTCTATAAATAAACAGTCATTTGCACTCCTCTCTCTATTAACACAAAGAGTAAAGAAATACTACAGGCATAAAGCTTTGCATTCTAGAGTGAGGTTACAGGCTGGAAAACGCCAGAGCGTGTTATTAACCCGTTTGTCACCGGCCCTCCTGTGTGTTGGAATTCGTTTTTATGTCTATAGATAGCCTAGAAGAAAACTTAATCTGAGGTAAAAAGTTATTCCATTTGCTTTCTATTCATTTTAACAGACTCCAAATCACATACACACGATACATTGAAGGCTGAACTTTTCATTTAAGGAAAAGAAAGAAAATCAAAGCTTCAAAATCAAATCATTTAAATTACAGGTACCATCCAGGTTTTAAGATTTGAAGTATGACAAGAAATGTTTGGACAGCAAGTTTTCCAGCAGATTCTGTCACTATGCTCAGTACAAAAAAGGCTTTCTATTACCAACTGGTTCATCTCCAAAAAGTAGTGGTAGGTTATACTGGAAGCAAGTCACAGGACAATTAGAAAACATCACAAACTCCACAGAAAACATTCGACACGTATTGTAACGCTACCAACGCGCAAAATCACCACCATCACCAACCCCTGCGCCCGGCTGTCAGGGTGAAAACCTTTGGAACCACCGTCAGGTGGTCAAAAAAAAAAAGGGAAAACGCTGCCCCTTTAACACTCAAGTAAAGGGCTATTTTGTACCTTGGGGCTGTAGCCTCATTAACGGAAACGAACGGTTTCGTCCTCAACGTGATGCCCAGGTGCCCACCATGGAGAGTTAAGTGTCCTCCCCACTTCCCCAGAAGATGTCCGCAAGCCCTTAAAACCAAGCCAAACACCAAGGCAAGGCACGATCCAAAGACAGCGCCACTGAGACAGCAAAACCCTTCGGAAGGAGCACCCCGGCGGGGAAACACCTACTGCGTTGTTGACTCCGGGCGCAGCGCAGGAGCCGGAGTTGCATGCGCGGGGGCTGGCGCCATCCTCAGGGGTCCGGGAAGGTCTCCAGCTCCCGGCCCGCGTGGTCCGCGGCCAGCGCCTCCCCATCTCCCGGGCGCTCCGTGGGGCCGCCCCTCGGGCTCTGCGAGTGGCCCCTCGGAGAACTTACAGGGCCCGTGGGCGCCGCGTCCCCGGCCGCCGCCCGCCCGCGGCGCAGACGCCGCCAGCCGCCGACACGACCTGGGCGCAGCCAAGGCGGGGCTGTATTTTGCGCACATCCAAAAAAACGATCGGGGAGCAGGGGACTTTCCCCAGCGCCCCGCACAGCCGTCCGCACCGCGGGCGCCGGCACACACACAGACAGACACACAGACACACACACACTTCCTCACCAGGACCAGCGTTGCCATTGCAAACCCGGGAAACGCCTCCAAGGGGACCCAGTACCTGCTCTCTGCAAGCTGCTCAGCTGTTCACTTCATCCTCCGTTGACAAGGAAACCAAACCGCACTTCATTTTTTTTTTGTTTGTTTGTTTTTTTCCAGAAAAACCTTCCACTGCCATTATTTGAAAATTGATTTACGGGGAGGGGAGGGGAAGGAAGAAAGGATAATATAGATATAGATATCAGGATATCTATCATAAAATTATCTCGGTTTTTTTAAAAAAAGTCAAATGTGCAAAAGTCATCGTTAATTTATAGGAGAAAAAAGTATTTTGCTTAAAAATAATCCCAGTAACCAGCTGCAAGAAAAGTTTCATGTTATCAATGGGTATCAAAAAACAGGAGGGAAAAAAAACGAATTTGCTCTCACCGGCTCCAAAAAGGGCACCGAAAAAAATTAGAAAATAAACGTCTCTGCTCAGTGGTTTGTACCTGTATCGCAAAACCACAAACTTGTAAACACTGCGTAAAATCTCACCTATCCAAAAATCTTATCAGAAAAAGAGTATGCAAAAAAAGAAAAAAAAAGAGTTAGAAACATGCTTTTTAAATATTTTACAAAGGAAAAAAATAGGCACCACACTTCACATCTCTTTTTCCATAAAACCAGTTGCATCTTTCGGTGGGAGTCGCTCCCGCGGGCACGGCCGCCACGGACTCCCGGACACAGCGCCTCGTCTACCGAACCATCGCATGCTAGAAAAACTTGGATTCAGGAAAAGGCTCAAAACCATGCTCCTCCAGCTTTCCCAAATACAAACAATAATCAAAGAAGTGGAAGAAAAAAAAAAAGAAGAAAAAAAAACCCAAAAAAAAACAAAAACAAAAAAAAAGGACAAAAAAAAAAGAAGAAGAGGACAAGAAGGCCACTGAGAAGGTACTCACCGAGCGGGAGTAAAATGTTGGAATAAAAATGAGATTTGGTATAAAATACAGTATGGCGGTGGGAGAAGGAGTGAAGCGCGTGTTTCCTTCGGTCTCGGCCTCGGGCACCGACACGTGACGGGAGCCAGGCCGCCTCTCGGGCCGCGGGGACCAGGCGGCCGGGGGCGCCCACGGAGCCGCTCCGCCGGCGAGGCTGGCTGGGCGCAGCGCGCAGACGAGCAGGGGCCCCGCGCGGGGCCGAGCGCACGGGC